>NW_027361684.1:4500000-4957500 GCF_039654945.1 Dendrobates tinctorius | reverse complement strand
AATCGCTAGGCGGATGTCAAACGGATGGTTATATGCGATTAAAATCGGATGAATGAAGAAAAATCGCATCAAAAACGGATCACTGGTCAAGAAACATTTGTGCGATTTTGGACCATTAAAATCGGACCGATTTTTTATTCGTTGTGTGTGACTCCAGCCTTACTCTCAAGATCACATCTCACTACCTATGCACTTGACCCGATCCCATCCCACTTCATCCCAAACCTCACTACAGTCTTCATCCCAACCCTAACCCACCTCTTCAACCTATCACTAACAACTGGTGATTTCCCCTCAAGCTTTAAACATGCCTCAATCACACCTATCCTCAAAAAGCCCTCTCTTGATCCATCCTCTGTATCTAGCTATCGCCCTATATCACTTCTCCCCTTTGCCTCGAAACTACTGGAACAACAGGTCCATCTTGAACTTTCCTCCCATCTCTCTTCTTGCTCCCTCCTTGACCGATTACAATCAGGCTTCCGGCCACACCACTCCACTGAAACTGCCCTAACTAAGGTCACCAATGACCTACTAGCCACCAAGGCCAAGCGACACTACTCTGTCCTCCTCCTCCTGGACCTGTCCTCTGCCTTTAACACAGTTGACCATTCCCTATTACTACAGACCCTCTCATCTCTTGGTATCACAGACTTGGCCCTATGTTGGATTGAGTCATACCTAGCAGACCGGACATTCAGCGTCTCCCACTCGCACACCACCTCCTCACCTTGCCCCCTATCCGTCGGAGTCCCGCAAGGTTCAGTTCTAGGGCCCCTGCTCTTATCCATTTACACCTTCGGCCTCGGATAGCTCATAGAATATCATGGCTTTCAGTATCACCTCTATGCTGATGACACACAGATCTACATCTCTGGACCAGATATCACCTCCCTACTAAACAGAATCCCTCAATATCTGTCTGCTATTTCATCCTTCTTCTCCGCTAGATTTCTAAAACTTAATATGGACAAAACAGAATTAATCATCTTTCCCCCATCTCACGTGACCCCCCTAACGGACCTATCCATTAAAGTAAATGGCTGCCCACTCTCTCCAGTTCCACAAGCTCGCTGCCTCTGGGTTATCCTTGACACTGATCTCTCTTTCAAACCACATATCCAAGCCCTTTCCACTTCCTGCCGACTTCAACTCAAAAATATTTCACGGATTCGTACATTCCTCAACCAAGAATCTGCAAAATCCTAGTCCATGCCCTCATCATCTCCCGCCTTGACTACTGCAACCTCCTGCTCTGTGGCCTCCCCTCTAACACTCTCGCACCCCTCCAATGTATTCTAAACTCTGCTGCCTGACTAATCCACCTGTCCCCCCGCTATTCCCCGGCCAATCCCCTCTGTCAATCCCTGCACTGGCTCCCCATTACCAAAAGACTCCAGTTCAAAACCCTAACCATGACATACAAAGCCATCCACAACCTGAGTCCTCCATATATCTGTGACCTCGTCTCCCGGTACTTACCTGCACGAAACCTCTGATCCTCACAAGATCTCCTCCTGTACTCCCCTCTTATTTCCTCTTCCCACAATCGCATACAAGATTTCTCCCGTGCATCTCCCCTACTCTGGAACTCTCTACCACAACATATCAGACTCTCGCCTACCATGGAAACCTTCAAAAAGAACCTGAAGACGTACCTCTTCCGACAAGCCTACAACCTGCTGTAACCACCGATCCACCAAATCGCTGCATGACCAGCTCTACCCTCGCCTACTGTATCCTCACCCATCCCTTGTAGATATGTGAGCCCATGCGGGCAGGGTCCTCTCTCATCCTGTACCAGTCGTGACTTGTATTGTTTAAGATTACTGTACATGTATGTATTATGTATACCCCTCCTCACATGTAAAGCGCCATGGAATAAATGGTGCTATAATAATAACTAATAATAACAATAATAATAATAATAATAATAATAATAATGTTTCCTGCTGTCCCCATAACCACATAACTGATTACAGTAATCTAATAGAAACAGTTGAATTTACACTGTTACAAAAATCTTTACATACACGTGGTCAAAATTGTTGGTACACCTCATTTAATGACAAAAAACCCACAATGGTGACAGAAATAACTTGAATCTGAAAAATGTTAATAGTAAATCAAAAATCTATAAAAATGAACAAATGAAAGTCAGACATTGCTTTTCAACCATGCTTCCACAGAATTTAAAAAAATAAAATAAAACTCATGAAGTAGGCCTGCACAGAAATGATGGTACCCTTAACCTAATATTTTGTTGCACAACCTTTTGAGGCAATCACAGCAATCAAACGATTCCTGTAACTGTCAATGAGACTTCTGTACCTCTCGACAGTTATTTTGGCCCACTCCTCAAGAGCAAACTGCTCCAGTTGTCTCATGTTTGAAGGTTGCCTTTTCCAGACAGCATGTTTCAGCTCTATCCAAAGATGCTCAGTAGGATTTAGGTCAGGGCTCATAGAAGGCCACTTCAGAATAGTCCAATGTTTTCCTCTTAGCCGTTCTTGGGTGTTTTTAGCTGTGTGTTTTGGGTTGTTATCCTGTTGCAAGACCCATGACGTGAGACTGAAACTAAGCTTTCTGACACTGGGCAGCACATTTCTCTCTAGAATCCCTTGAAAGTCTTGAGATTTCATTGTACCCTGTACAGATTATAGACACCCTGTGCCAGATGCAGCAAAGTAGCCCCAGAATATAAAAGAGCCTCCTCCGTGTTTCACAGTAGGGAAAGTGTTCTTTTCTTGCTATGCTTCATTTTTCCCTTTGTGAACATAGAGTTGAGGTGCCTTGCCAAAAAGTTCCGTTTTTGTCTCATCTGTCCATAAGACATTCTCCCAGAAGCTTTGAGGCTTGTCAACATGTAGTTTGGCAAATTCCAGTCTGGCTTTTTTATATTTTTTTCACAATGATGTCCTCCTTTGAGTTGATTTGTAATCAATTTTCCTCCTGCGGCCATGCCCTGGAGGTTGGCTACAGTCCCATGGAGCTTAAATTTCTGAATAATATATGCACCTGTAGTCACAGGGAGAACAAGCTGCTTGGAGACGGTCTTATAACTTTTACCTTTAACATGTTTGTCTATAATTTTCTTTCTAATCTCCTGAGACATCTCTTTCCTTCGCTTCCTCTGGTCCATGTTGAGTGTGATACACACCATGTCACCAAACAGTACAGTGAATATCTGTAGCCCCCTATAAGGCCCACTCACTGATTCCAAAATTGTAGTCACCTGTGATGCTGATTAGTGGACACACTATGATTTAACATGTCCCTTTTGTCACATTATTTTCTGGGATACCATCATTTCTGTCCAGGCCTATTTCATGAGTTTTATTTTTTTTTTTTAATTCTGTGGAAGCATGGTTGAAAAGCAATGTCTATTTTCATTTGTTCATTTTCATAGATTTTTGATTTATTATTACTTTGCCAGGTTCAAGTTATTTCTGTCACCATTGTGGGTTTTTCTGTCATTAAACGAGGGGTACCAAAAATTTTGACCACATGTGTATGTTTTCTCTACATGCTGTAATTGCCCCATAAACATTACATGAAAGTCTTCCGAACCTGCTGATTGCTGTGGGACTGGCTGACCATCTCATGTGTACGGGGAGCTCCCGACACGCCCCTGACGGATGATGTTGGGGGAGAGAAGGTTATTATTTATTATTTAATGTCCTTTGGCTTGATCTCAAGCTATGGCAACTGGATGGATGAACGCTCTGTAGGAAGATCAACCTTGTGCAAGCCTACATAGATCCACCAAGGTTTTCTCCACAGTTACTGTATTTTGATAGCATCAAGCCATCGGGTTGCTGGCCTTCGTTTTTGCCTTAATCCTTCTATTCATCCAACCATAAAGTCCTTCTCCAGTGATCTCTCTTATTGTATGATGTGTCAAAATTAGGAAAGTCGTAGCTTGATTATCTTTGCTTTGCGTGACATGTCTGGCTTAATTTGTTAAAAAGTGATTGGTTTATTCTTCTTGCCATCCATGGCATTGATATTATCCTTCTCCAATACCACATTTCGAAGATGTCAATTCTTTTGCTGCCTTATTTCCTTATCGTCCAAATTTTGCATCCATATGTTACCACAGAAAAGACCAAACTATGTACGAGCCATGGTGTTGATTTGCCCATAGCTATTTGTGGCGGCCCCAGCGGTATGGTCGCCACACTGGCCTTGCCTTACTCCAGGGGAGAGTAATGCCAGGCTTGGAAGCAGTGATGGGTCTCTCCAGCAGTTAACCTAATGCATGCAACACAGTTCCACTCCAAGCCAGCAGGGGGAACTCTTAACCAGTATGAAGGGGAGGGGGTGCTCCCTGAGGGCTGAGAGGAAGGAGTGGTCAGTGAGTTGAAGTAGGTCCATGTGTGCAGACATGTGGAGGAAAGTGGAGGTTGAGCTCCGGGTGGAGAGCTCCCTGACTGCAAGAGCGCAAGAACTGGAGCTTGGTCTCCATGGTGGTACGGATACTAACGGTCCTGCCCAGATACCAGAGGAGTAGGAGGCTGTAAATGCCCTGTTCCCATCAGAGACTTGGGACACAACAGCAATTGAGTAGAGAACCTGGACTCAGGAGAGGAGTCCCCGAGAGAAGCTACAGCTGTCTGTCATACAAGTATAGTTCTAGGAACATCTGAAGAGAGGCATTCCAGAGTAACTAAGTACTGGGGTGCTTCACACCACAAGGAGCTAGGAAGGAGACTGCACAGCCCTTCTGCTGAGAGAGAATCCTGATCTACTTCCAGGCTAACCTGCTCCAACACCACCTGTAATCAGGACCCTGGACTGCATATATTAAGTAACGGTACCAAAACTGCAATCGCTGTGTCTTGTCTGTTCCCTACGCTTCCAGCACTGCTACATCCCCGTGCTGGTTACATCTACACTGCCCTGGGACTACAGCTCCACCTGTGGGGAGCTTTTACATCTGTGCTGCACCCTACCATCAGTCCCAGCGGATCTGTATGCAGCGTTGGCCTAACACCATACTTGCCGAACACCACAGGTGGCGTCACGAACTATTCTACCATTAACTACATCCCCCATTGCTTGGGCGCCCAGGGCCACGGACTGGGTCACCGCTGCTGTGACACATCCCCCTGACACCGGCCCGGTGCCGAGTACCCCACAGCCCTGGGAGGGTGACCCAATTTGGCGTCACGAACAGGATTACGGAACCCGGAATCCCCGGGTCCTGTGTGCCATAGATTGTGTTTGTGAACTGTGTGTGAATTTGGTGCCAGAAACCGCTATTGCCGCGCAGCTTGGCGCGCGCAGGAAGAAAAGAGGCGGGCCTTCATGGGCTGAAGTGCCGCGCGGGAAGAGAGGACAGCGCGAGAGGAGGAGGAGCTGAGGCCTACAGCCTGGAGCGTTGGGCCTGTGAAGCGGCCGCCGGTGAGCTCACACAACCCCCCGGCCCTGGCTAATGTTAACTAGGGGGAGGAGAAGATGTCCGTGCCAAACGGCGATGCAGCGGCAGGCGCCGCTGCCAACCCCGCGGTACCGCCAGGAGGATCACCCGCCGCAGCGGTCCCCATAATGCCGCTGTCTATGCCCTACATACCGGGAGCGGCCTGGCTACCACAGTACTCGGGTGAGTCACATACCCTGAGTGAATTTAAAGAAAGACTGTGCAGCTTGTTTAAAGTTTACCCTCTGTCTGAAGACCAGAAAGTGAATATCCTGATTGAACAGTTAACGGATGCCGCACTGAGGGAGGTGAAAGCCTGGCAGGCCACCGATAAAGAGACTGTTGCAAAGGTTCTGGCCAAGCTGAAGAGCACCTTTGACACCCGCACTACAGCTGAAATCAAGATGCGGTTCTTTGGCTGTAAACAGAGGCCACAAGAGAGTATCCGGGATTATGCCCTCAACCTGCAGGAGGCACTACGAGCAGTTAAGCAAGTTGATCCTGACAGCGTAAAGGAAGAAGATAAACTGTTGAAGGAGCAGTTCATTGAAGGACTCCTATCTAGTACCCACAGAGGACAGTTGCGTATTATAACCCTGGAAAACCCTGGTCTGGACTTTGCTGAATTTAAGGACAGGGCTATTCGGGTACTGCAGGAGTCCACTGACAGCCGTCCAGCGCCCCCTAGGCGCCCAGCGATCACCTACCATCAGGAAGCAATGTCTTTCCCTTCCATCCCTGTGGAGGCGGATGCACAGACTCTGGATAAAGATCCAACTGAGGAGCTGCGTCTTCAAGTCCAGGAGCTGACCAAGGGGATGGCTGCACTTACCCAAACCGTGCAGTCCCTGCAAGTGTCCTCCAAAGACAAGATCCAGCTTGCTTCCAGTCCAGAGGATGTCCTGTGGCTCCGGAGGAGGAGAACCCCGCCACTTCGAGGAAGAAACAACGATCGCTATGACCAGGACGGACGTCCCATCTGTCGTCGCTGCTACAAGGCAGGTCATCTTGCAAGGTACTGTCCTTTAAACGAGCAACCCCTGGGGCAGAGGGCCAACCCCCAGGAGTAGGTTCAGCAGACCCAAGGAAATGGAGAGCCAAGTATGTGGGAGGGAGACCGATCCTTCCTGTGGTGATTAACGGCATCCCCATGAACGCTTTGTTGGACACTGGCTCCCAGGTGACCACTATGCCGTACGTTCTGTACAAGAGGTACTGGGCTGATTCTGAACTCACCCGTGGCCCAACTGATGAACTAACAGTAGTTGCTAGTAACGGTCATACCTTGCCGCAGATTGGATGCAAGGAAATTGCTGTTAAGGTGGGACGGGTAGAGCTAAAATCACAAGGTCTGATAGTTGTTGATATTGATCAACGTGAATGTAATCCCATGATGACTCTTGGTACAAATGTAATTGAAAATTGTCTGTCCGAGGTTATTGTCTTGTTGCAACAGGTGGCTGAGACTGCTGGTTCCGGGGAACAACGAGTCCTGCAGAAGGAGATCCGAGCCCTGATGCAAAGACAACAGGTAGAACTCTCTGGCGGAGAGACGGGCAGCGTCAGAGTGAGTGATGCTTTTCCCATTGTAATACCCCCCAGGAATGAAATGTTGATATGGTGTCGGGCAGCTATAGGCCTTAGAGGGAGGGATTACCAGGCATTGGTGGAACCAGTATACTCCGAAAGCAGGGCCACTGTCCTGACAGCCAGAGGGGTGGTTGATGTACAAAAGGGGAGAGTACCTGTACGCCTTTTGAATTGTGGGGAGGAGAGGAACCCACAATACCTCGGTACCCCACAGTTGCCAAGCTGCTCACTGTTAAAAACAACTCATTGCAGGCAGCAGAGCCCTTGGTCTCATCCGACCAGGTGGAGGACAACGGCTCTGGAAAGCAGCTAGAAGAGTGGTGCCAGCAACAGCAGGTGGGAACTGACTCTATACCTTTATATCAGAGAAATGGGGTCTACAGAGTGACACAAGAGTATGAGCGGGTATTCAGAAAACACCCACTAGATTTTGGGCAGGCAAAACAGGTTCAACATCATATCCCCACTGGAGACCATCCACCCATAAAGGAGAGGTACAGACCTATACCCCCAACACAGTACCAATGTGCTAAGAGTATGCTGAAAGAGATGAAAGAAGCTGGGGTTATCAGGGACAGTTGTAGCCCATGGGCAGCTCCCATAGTTTTTTTAAAGAAAAAGGATGGTACCATGAGAATGTGTGTTGATTACAGGAAAATTAACAGTATTACACATAAAGATGCCTACCCATTACCTAGGATTGAGGAATCCTTAGCTGCACTTAAAACCGCTACTTACTTTTCCACCTTGGATCTCACCAGTGGGTATTGGCAGAGGCAGATAAGGAGAAAACAGCATTTACTACTCCAATGGGTCTCTGTGAGTTCAATTACATGCCATTCGGGCTCTGCACTGCTCCCGGAACATTTCAATGGCTGATGGAGTGTTGCCTGGGACACATGAACTTTGAGACAGTCCTGTTATACCTGGATGATGTCATTGTTTTCTCCAAGACCTATGAAGAACATCTGGAACACCTGGCTGAAGTATTTGAAGCTTTGTCCAATTTTGGCCTGAAGGTGAAACCTTCCAAATGCCACCTCCTGAAGCCTAAGGTACAGTACCTTGGTCATGTGGTCAGTGCAGAAGGTGTGGCACCAGATCCTGACAAGGTCACGGTCATCCAGGACTGGAAGAAGCCCAGCAACCTCCACGAGGTACGCCAATTCCTTGGACTGGTGGGCTACTACCGGAGATTCATCAAAGGCTTTACTGAAATAGCTACCCTGATGCAAGACCTTCTGGTGGGGAAGTCCAAGAAAAGCAAGCAGAAGAATTCCACGTTTGAATGGACTGAAGAATTGGAGAAGTCCTTCACCAGATTGAAGATGGCCCTCACCGGTGACGAAGTTCTGGCTTACCGAGATTATGACAAACCCTTTGTGCTGTACACGGATGCCAGCAACGTGGGATTAGGAACAGTACTGTCGCAGGTACAGAACGGAAAAGAGAAAGTGATCTCCTATGCCAGCAGGAAGCTGCGTCCCACTGAGAAACCCAGATAATTACAGTTCTTTCAAGATGGAGTTCCTTGCCATAGTCTGGGCGGTCACCGAAAGGTTCAAGCATTACCTAGCTTCTGCCAAGTTTACAATCTTCACGGACAACAATCCGTTGACCCACTTGGACACTGCAAAACTTGGTGCCCTGGAGCAGCGGTGGATGGCTCGGCTGTCTAACTACGAGTTTACTATCAAGTACCGAGCAGGGCACAAGAATGCCAATGCGGATGCGCTATCCAGGATGCCTAATCTGCCAGATGCAGGAGAAGACCCAGAGGCTCTGAAAGAGATAGCCTCCCTTCCAGCGACCACTGGCGGCCCAGCATGCTCAGAGGGTGAGAGACAGGCGGTCTGGCTTGAAGGAAGTCACCCTGAATCCATTGCCCCATCATGACTGGGCCGATGCGCAAGATAATGACCTGGCAGTCCGCCTGGTGAAGGATCTACTGCTACAAGCTGACTCACGCCCAGG
Source organism: Dendrobates tinctorius (assembly GCF_039654945.1). Lineage (NCBI taxonomy): Eukaryota > Metazoa > Chordata > Amphibia > Anura > Dendrobatidae > Dendrobates > Dendrobates tinctorius. The sequence continues at coordinate 4,948,514 of NW_027361684.1, read as the reverse complement.
TTCGAGTGCTCCTGAAGAAACCCAGCAGTTGTGGAAGGAGAAAGGCCAGCTGTTCATATATGAAGGGAAGCTATGTCGGAGGAGTATGATTGCCCGCACTCATGAGCTAGTCTGGCAGGTGGTGGTCCCAAAGAAAGATGTATCAATGGTCCTGGAAGCATACCACAATGGAGCTGGACACTTCGGATGGAAGAAGTGGGAAACATTGCTCCGAGAGAGGTTCTACTGGACTGGCATGAGGAAAGCCATTGAGAGGTGGTGCTGGGAGTGTGGACAGTGTAACCTGCGCAGAAAGGATAGAGACAGCCAGAGAGCTCCTCTGCAGCCCATCATCACCAAACAGCCACTTGAGTTGGTGGTCCTGCACCATGTGAAGCTGGTTCCTAGCCGGTCAGGTTACCTCTATGCCCTTACCATTGTGTACCACTATTCAAGATTCCTGGTGGTTGTGCCTGTCAAAGATCAAACTGCCAGAACAGCGGCCAGAGCGTTCCAACTGCACTTCTGTAGACCACATGGGTACCCTGAGAGAGTGCTTACTGATCAAGGTCCGGCTTTCGAGGCAGAAGTGTTTCATGAATTCTGTAACCTGTATGGTTGTAAGAAGATCCAGACAACACCGTATCACCCACAGACCAATGGCATGTGCGAGAAGATGAACCAGGTGGTGATTGACCTCCTGAAGACTTTGCCCTTGGAGGAGAGGAATCTGTGGCCAGAGAAGTTGCCCGATCTGGTGGACCTCTACAACCATATCCCAGTGAACTCCACCAACTGTACCCCAGCCTATTTGATGAGAGCCAGACCTGGTAAGCTGCCTATTGACTTGGACATGGGAGTCCTGACACCTGAAGTGGCATCCCCAGATGCTGATTGGGACACAGAGAGGCAGCAACAGTACAGAAGAGTTCAAGAATGTGTGGAGAAGAGTTTGACCCAGGCAAGACAAAAGCAGGAGATGCTTTACATTCAAAATGCACCTGCCGTTCCTTTGTCGCCGGGGGAGCAAGTCTTGAAAAGAAAGAGAAGATTGCACAAATTGAATGATCAGTGGGAAGCTGAGCCTTATACCATCCTGCCCTCGAACTTTGATAATACTAAGGTGTGCCTTGTGAGTAAAGATGGAGGGGAGACCTCAGCAGCGGTATCAAGGGATCATTTGAAGTTGTGTCCTGACCAGTTGAAGGAAAGGAAAGAAGAACCAGATAACATACGGCCCATAGTTGAAGAAGAGAAGGTCAGCACAGTGCTTGGAGAATTCCCTGCGAATTGGACTAGAGTGAACGATGCTATAGTGGTGCCAGTGTTGCTGTTTCCCCAATTGGTAGCACAGGAAGACGTGACTCAAGAGAATCAGGAAAATCGGGTAGCAGATGCCACACCAGCAGTGGAGCCAGAGAACCCTCGCCCTGCCAGTGGTGAACCTGTCGTACCTTTGGTGAGTCTAAGAAGTCACAGTCAGTCCAGTATCCCTGTGTTACAAAGAACCCCCAGTAGTGTATCCAGTACATTATCCACTACAACAGTAGAACGCAGATCTACCCGCACCACACAAGGCATATTACCAGTTAGATACCGTATATCTAACTGGTGAATGTAATTGTTGAAATTTTGTAAATATGTAACTGTTTTTCAATTTTTGTGCCTACAGGTAACCTGTAAGAGTTCCTTGGATTTTTCTGGTTTTCTTTATGGACACTGAACCACAGGACTTGTGTGTGGTCAAAAACTTTCACCATTTGCCCAGGAATGGACCATGGACAATGATGCTGGACTTATCATCATAGGACCATTTTTGAGCTCCTGGTTTTTGTACATTTTTACCTTTTTCAAATCTTGTACAATTATTGTTGTTTATACGTTATATATGTTGTTTTTCATGTTTCTTGTTCAGCCCAGGAGTGCTGACTTGCACTAGGGGGGAATGTGGCACCCCCAGGGGTATGGTCGCCACACTGGCCTTGCCTTCCTCCAGGGGAGGGTAATGCCAGGCTTGGAAGCAGTGATGGGTCTCTCCAGCAGTTAACCTAATGCATGCAACACAGTTCCACTCCAAGCCAGCAGGGGGAACTCTGAACCAGTATGAAGGGGAGGGGGTGCTCCCTGAGGGCTGAGAGGAAGGAGTGGTCAGTGAGTTGAAGGAGGTCCACGTGTGCAGACGTGTGGAGGAAAGTGGAGGTTGAGCTCCGGGTGGAGAGCTCCCTGACTGCAAGAGCGCAAGAACTGGAGCCTGGTCTCCACGGTGGTACGGATACTAACGGCCCTGCCACAGATACCAGAGGAGTAGGAGGCTGTAAATGCCCTGCTCCCATCAGAGACTTGGGACACAACAGCAATTGAGTAGAGAGCCAGGACTCAGGAGAGGAGTCCCCGAGAGAGGCTACAGCTGTCTGTCATACAAGTATAGTTCTAGGAACATCTGAAGAGAGGCATTCCAGAGTAACTAAGTACTGGGGTGCTTCACACCACAAGGCGCTAGGAAGGAGACTGCACAATCCTGGGAGGGTGACCCATATTCTCCTGGTGACTTCTGGTGTAGTCGCTACATCTTTTATCATTTATCCGAGTAGGTTGAAGTCCTTTACAACTTTCAGTTCATCGCCATTCATATCAAATGTGTCACGGTCATACCTGGCAGTAGTCAATATCTATGTCTTCTATGCGTTGAATAGAAGTCCCATTTTTGAACTTTCCATCTTGATACTCTGTAATAAGTCCTTCATTACATCTATGCTTAGTGCTATCAATATTGTATTGTCTGCTCTTTAAGATTGTTGTTGATTCATCTAGCAATTTTGATTCCTACTTCGTTTTTGGCAAATTGAACCTTCCAGAAAATAACTTCTGTATATAACCTGATGAGCAATGGTAACAGGATGCAGCCTTGTCTGACCCCTCGCTCTACTTTGAACCACGCCATGTCACATTCGAACCAGGGGTTTGGTTCATTAAGGGCAAAACTTCTGAGTGGGCCCCTAACCAGGTAACCCTGATTGCAACTTTGGTTTAGTCCAACACCATTCCTACTGTAAAGCAGGGAAGTGGATTGCTGATGTGATGTGTGAGCTACAAAGGCACAGAAAACTTGGTCAAAATTGATGGAAAGATGAATGCAGCACGTTATCAGCAAATACTGGAGGCAAATTTGCAATCATGAGCCCAGAAGTTGTGCATGGGACGTAATTGGACATTCCAACATGACAAAGATCCAAAACACAAGGCCAAGTTGACCTGTCATTGGCTACAGCAGAACAAAGTGAAGGTTCTGGAGTGGCCATCTCAGTCTCCTGACCTCAATATCATAGAGCCACTCTGGCGAGATCTCAAGCGCTCAGTTCATGCTAGACAGCCCAGGAATTTACAGGAACTGTAGTCTTTTTGCCAAGAAGAGTGGGCAGCTTTACTATCTGATAAAATAAAGAACCTCATCCACAAGTACCACAAAAGACTTCAAGCTGTCATTGATGTTAGAGGGGGCAATACACGGTATTAAGGAATGGGGTATGTGAACTTTTGATCAGGGTCATTTGGATGTTTTTAGTTGTCATTAGGATTTAAAAAGAGAAAACACAGTAGTTTGACAATAAATGGCTTGAGAAAAAGTTTTGGTGTTATCATTCATATTCTCTGAGAAAAGGTCAAGAAGCCAAAAATTCTGCTGGGTATGTAAACTTTTGCCTATATTTGTTGGTTAAAGGAACTAACAAGCACCAGAATGGAAAGTGGACTAAATCAGACAGAACCTCAGGCAGGGAGTTGGTCATTTACTGTATTTCTTGCCAGGGAGTCCACTCTCTTCTTTTTCTGCTCCTGAAGAACTTATTTAAAAAAATGAGGTTACTTCTATTTGCTCTAAATGTTGTCTGCCAGTAGCAAACACATAGAAATCCTCATAAAGCAGGATTTCATGTTCTCCTCCCCTTTATACTCATTATAAAAGCCTTAGTTTTCAACAAGCACGGTAATAATATATTTGAGACTTTATAAAAGTTTTATGGAGTGAATGTGTTTTACTACATCACAGTAACAGAAGTTAGCAGCAGTGATATAAAAACCTTATCATCTGATGTGAAGGAAAATGTGGGTAACATTCTCCTTTAAACTCTATTCTGTAACCTTTGCTTCTGCATAATATAGAGATGAAAAAGAATAATCGTAGAGTATAAAATAGGAAGGTGGTGTAATCATTTCTGATGTGGACTTTAATTTGGAGTTTTCAGACAAAAAAAAAAAAAGTCTACAAGGAAAGTCACAATGCCCTGATCAAAGAAAAGATGCTCCAAAATCGTTATTTCATGGGGAATACAAGTATTTGCTAACATGTCAGAGCTTTATTCTGGGGAAGGACAGTGATTCTAAGTCAAGAACCTTCTGAAGTAAATTTCAATTAGGCTAAGTTCCCATGATGGGTTTTTGTGGAGCTTTTGCTGTACCTATTATGTAATTTAGGTTACTTGAATTTTTTTTTCATTGTGTTTTTTTGAGTGTATTTTTTCATAAATTTGTTTTATATTGATGCAGTCATGTGCAGATTACAAGAGTTTTTAGTTCATTTGCACTAAAAAAGAACATGCATTTTTTATTACCTTTCCTCATTTAATGTAATTCAATGGGAATATCCACACATAATCTCCGCATACCTGCAAGAGATATTGACATTTTACGGATTTAAAAAACACGGTGCACAGGTCAGTTTATGTGAGGTTAAAAAAAGCACATTGGGCTTGAGAGGTTTATAAATCCCGATTTTGATGGAACTGGAAAATGCGGTTCATAAAAAGTTCAGCAAATAAACGCAGCCTCAAAAAGTCAACATGGGAACTTAATCATCACACAAATGGTATGTCTATATGACGGCCTTTAAACTGAAAGGACCAACTAAATTTTTCAAGCAGAAGATGCTTCTGGCATTTTTTTTCTAAAGCTTCTTTTTTGTCGCTTTGTCGGGCGTCTTTTTTAAAAAATTCTGACTGGTGGTGCTTTTTGGAGGGTTTTCCCATGCTTTTTGTGAGGTATTTTTACTATCGTTTTCCAGTCTTTTGGTTCTGATGAAGAGGCTTTAACCCCTTTACCCCCAAGGGTGGTTTGCATGTTAACGACCAGGCCAACTTTTACAATTCTGACCACTGTACCTTTATTTATAATAAGTCATCAACCAATGTCCTATGTGCAGGGGCACTTCACAACAATAACACAACTAATCCTACAAAAATGAATTGTAGGAAGAAGAAGAGATCCCAAATCATAAAAAACAATTTTATTATATTCAAGTTAAAATACATAAAAAGCAAAAATACCGTAGGGGACACCACAATGTGACCAATTGCATATAACAGAGAGATAATCAACTTGGAAAAACAAGGGTTTACTAGAAAAATTTATTTTTCCATAATCTTCATACATAGATGTATATTATATCTATTTAGGAAAACATCCATACAATAATTCCCACTGGAATGAATGGTGTCAACAGAAACATCAATGTAAACCCCAAATTGTCTCCAACAATACCCCCCTACAAATGGTTAAGTGCTCCAATAGATGTGCCATCAAATCACAATAAGGCCCACACCTGCCTCTGAAATAATAAATAATAACCAGAGCATGTGATGCCTATGAAAGAGCCTCTCCAAGGTGAGAGACGGCATGAAGTACAAAACAAGCACAGAATAAAGATAATCCCGGTCCTTAACCCAAGAAGGTACAAACTGAAGGAAGGATGTAATTACCTAAGTGGCGGTGGTGGTAAGCGTGGTGTCTCCTCACCCCGATGCGCGTTTCGCTCCTGCTTCTTCCGATAGTCTCAGATAAGACCCTATTTGTGTATTTTGTCTTTCCAGTTTTACCATTTGATATACCAAAAACATCTTGGCGTCTTTTGAGTTTTACCATTGACATAATGTAAAGTAAAGAGTGCTTTGTACATGGAACCGCTACCCGTTTTTTGAAAGCTGAAGTGTTTAATAGACATTCAAAACCCTGAACATATGCAAATAATTTTTCCATACACATGCATATTTTCTATTTTGATTCTTTTGAGTGTTTTCTTTTTTTCAGGCAGTTTCCATGCAGGAATGTGTACACACCCTAAGGCTACATTCCCATTATGAGCGTTTGACGCTGTAAAATTTTTGCACCTCTTATGTAAATTAGGTTGCTTGCGTTTTTTCATTGCATTTTTGCATGCCTTTTTTTAACTTGCGCTTTTATTGCATTTTTGACTCTGCAGTTTTTGTCTCTTGTTGCCAGGCCCAGATTGATAATCTGGTGAACCGGGCAGATTCCCGGTGGGCCGGCAGCTCTGAACTACAAAATGGGCTGCTGGCCCTTTAAAACTTCTGACTAGGCTCTGCGTGCGCTCACGCTCCTGTTGGTGCACGCGCTGATAAGGGCAGCAGCCTCATCAGTGCTGGCAAGCAGGGGAGTGCGCGCACATAGAGCCTAGTCAGAAATTTGAAAGGGCCGCCTGGGCGTGCACCGGACGTCTCTCTGCTCTCCTCCAGGGGCGTCGCTAACATGACAGCTCTGGGGCTCTTGTCCTCCTGTGCAGCTGGCTCTGAGGGAAAGAGCCAGCGCAGCAATCAAGATGAAACGTCAGCATAAGTGGCTGCTCCCAGGGAGAGATAAGCTCCTGTCAGCAGGTGACAGCTTCTCCTGCTCTCATCTGCTAGTATCCCGGTGGAGAGGAGAGACAGGGGGATGTGCTGGACAGTGCTGCTGTGAGCAGGAGAAGCTGAAGAGCTGCACATAGACACCAGCCTCCCCAGCACCACAGTGTGTGTGAGCTGTATGTACGTGTGTGGCTGTGTGACTGTGTGTATGTGTCTGACTGTGTGTATGTGTCTGGTTGTGTGCATGTGTGAGCTGTATGTATGTGTGTGGCTGTGTGTATGTGTGAGACTGTGTGTATGTGTGAGGCTGTATTTATGTGTGAGGCTGTGCATGTGTTTGAGGCTGTATGTATGTGTCACGAAACAATCACTGACCTCAGGGAGACCAGTCAAAGAAAACACTGAGGCAGCCGGAAAAGGCGCTCAATCAGTGAAATCCTAGGTGCATTGCTCCCTGGGAAATACGAATATGCAAATAAAGTCTCATTTAAGAGTCTCACACAAGGGACTAGCCAGATCTTCCTCCAGGGAAGGACCCAGCCAAGGAGTGACTCCTTTCGGAAACCACTATTGCCACCATATTAAGTGGCCCTTTAAGTCAATATCCAGCTCTTTAAGAGTTTACAGATATGACAAAGGAAATACCAAGGCCAGGTATCCATCCACAGACAGCTGTTTCGGGGTGTGTATGTGTGTAATAGTGTGTATGTGTGAGGCTGTGTGTATGTGTGAGGCTGTGTGTATGTGTGAGGCTGAGTGTGTGTGTGAGGCTGAGTGTGTGTGAGGCTGTGTGTATGTGTGTGAGGCTGTGTGTATGTGTGAGGCTATGTGGCTGTATGTGTATGTGTGTAGCTGTGTGTGTATGTGTGAGGCTGTGTGTATATGTGTGGCTGTGTGTGTGCATGTGTGTGTGTGTGTGTGTGTGTGTGTGAGGCTGTGTGTGTGCGTGTGTGTGTGTGTGTTTGTGTGTGTGTGAGGCTGCGTGTGTGTGTGAGGCTGTGTGTATGAGTGTGAGGCTGTGTGTATATGTGTGGCTGTGTGTATGTGTGAGGCTGTGTGTATGTGTGAGGGTGTGTGTGTGTGTGTGTGTGTGAGGCTGTGTGTGTGTGTGAGGCTGTGTGTATGAGTGTGAGGCTGTCTGTATGTGTGAGGCTGTGTGTATGTGTGAGGCTGTGTGTGTGTGTGTGAGGCTGTGTGTATGAGTGTGAGGCTGTGTGTATGTGTGAGGCTGTGTGTTTATGTGTGAGGCTGTGTGTATGTGTAAGGCTGTGTGTATGTGGGTCGCCCTCCCAGGGCTGTGGGGTACTCAGTACCAGGCCGGTCTCTTAGAAGGGAATGTCTCAGCAGCGGTTACCCGGTCTGTGGCCCTGGGCGCCCATGTAAAAGGGATTGAGTTGGGAATAAAGTTTATATATGAATGATTCATGACGCCACCTGTGGTGTTCGGCAAGGGAGGTGTTAAGCCGACGCTGCATGCAGATCCACTGGGACTGATGGAGTAGTGCAGCTATGATGTTATACAGGCAGGGCTGTAGTCCCAGGGCAGTGTAGATAAAGGGTTAGGAAGAAGGTGCAGTGTTTGGCACAGAGATGTAGCAGTGCTGAGGATGTTGCAGGAAGGAGGCAAGGACACAATAGGGTGCAGTTTCTTTACCTTTATTTGGCAAACGCAGTCCAGGGTCCTGGTTACAGATGGCACAGGAGCAGGCTAGCCTGGAAGCAACTCAGGGATCTCTCTATCAGATGGGTTGTGTAGTCTCCTTCCTAGCGCTGGCTTGAGGTGCATGCAGTACAGTGTTACACTGAAGTTCCTCCTTCTTATCTTCTCTTAGAACTACCTCGTATGGCAGACAACTGTAACCCTCTATCTCTCTTGGCTCACCGGTCGCTGTTGTGCCTCCGAGTCTTAGGTGGGAATAGAGCATTTACAGCTTCCTACTCCTCTGGTTTCTGTTGCAGGACCTTCAGTATCCATACAACCGTGGAGACCAGGCTCCAGATCATGCGCTCTCACTGGGCGGGAGCTCTCTATCCTCAGCTCAACCTCCAGATTCCCTCCACGCGTCTACACACGTTGCCCTCCTCACACTAACTATTTCCCCTCCTGGCCCTCAGAGCGCGCTCCTCCCCCAATCCTGGTTCAGAGCTCCCTCTGCTGGCCTGGAGTGGGAACGTGTTGCATGTAAATGATTAACTGCTAGAGAGACCCTTCCTTGCTTCCAAGCATGACATCACCCTCCCTGGAGGAATGCAATGCCATTGTGGCGACCATACTCCTGGGGGCGCCACATATGTGTGTGGCTGTGTGTATGTGTGAGGCTGTGTGTATATGTGTGGCTGTGTGTATGTGTGTGGCTGTGTATGTGTGTGTGTGTGTGGCTGTGTGTGTGTGGCTGTGTGTGTGTGTGTGTGTGTGTGTGATGCTGTGTGTATGTGTGTAGCTGTGTGTATGTGTGTGTATGTGTGTGGCTGTGTGTGTGTGTGGCTATGTGTGTGTGTGGCTGTGTGTGTGTGTGGCTGTGTCTGTGTGGCTGTGTCTGTGTGTGTGGCTGTGTCTGTGTGTGTGTGGCTGTGTGTGTATGTGTGTGGCCATGTGTGTGTGTGTGGCTGTGTGTGTGAGGATGTGTGAGGCTATATGTATGTGTGTGGCTGTGTGTATGTGTGTGGCTGTGTATGTGTGTGTGTGTGGCTGTGTATGTGTGACTGTGTGTGGCTGTGTATGTGGCTGTGTGTGTGTGTGGCTGTGTCTGTGTGTGTGTGTGGCTGTGTGGCTATGTGCGGCTGTGTGTGTGAGGTTGTGTGTATGTGTGATACGTGTGTGAGCTGTGTGATACGTGTGAGCGTGAGCTGTGTGTGTGAGCTGTGTGATACATGCGTGTGTGATACATGCATGTGTGAGCTATTTGTGTGTGAGCTACATGTGTTTGAGAGCTGTGTGATACATACGTGTTGTGAGTTCATTTTCCCCTTCACCATTGAGGTCTGATGAACTCCCTCTTCTGGTGAAGGAAGGTAGTGAGGCTGATTACCAAGCACCTGGGTATGATGATGATGACTGGGTGACGGGAATTGCTGACTGGATATAAGGCAGCCGACGCCCTTCTGCCATGCTGGTGATCTCACTGAGGGATTCTAGGAGACCAGTCTGATTCCTGCTCCTCAAAAGCTAAGTTTTCTGCACTGCTTTTTGCATTTGTGTTTTGTTTTGTTTTGCCTTGTTTTTCTGAATTTCTGCCATTCCCTGCTGGGGTGAGTTGAATTCCTTTTTGCTCTGTCTTCAGAAAATACCTGAGTGCTGATATAGTCTTTTTGAAGCCTAGCGTCTTCAGGGCCTTTTTCCCTAACAGTCTGTTGGCCCCTGTTTTGATAGGGTTTTTGGCGGATTGCAGACAGCAGCTTTCCTATCCTGTCCTATTTACTTAGCTTGGGCCCCATCATTTGCTCAGCCTATCTTTCTATCTGTGTGAGTGTTTTTTCATCTTGCTTCACCGTCATTATATGTTGGAGGCTGCCTATTGCTTTGAGGTCTGCTCTGGGGCAGTTTAGATTTCCCTTTCTGTCTTTAGGCTATGTAGATTTCTGGCTGTGATCGAGGGGTCTAGGGCACCGTAGGAACCCCCCACGGCTACTGCTAGTTGTTGTTGATAGGTTCAGGAGTCTGCAATCCGATAGCTGCCAACTTCTCTGGTTTTCTGGACTTAGCTAGTATTTCTGTTTTTGCCTCCTACGGTGACTCATTCATAACAGAATCACCAGCCATACCGCAGATGCTAGGGTACTCAATAGCAGGAAAGAATTGTAAAAAAAAAAAAGTGTGTATATTTTTTGCTCTATATCTTTGAGGCCGTACGGGGAATTTTTTTTTCTCTCAATGGAGATAAAGCAATTGTCTGATCGTGTGGAGCAGCTCGCTGCGGAAGTGCGGGGAATTTCCGCCTACCTTGCTCATTCATATGCTGCTGAACCAAAGATCCCTACTCCTGATGTGTTTTTTGGGGATCGGTCTAAATTTGTGAAGTTCAAAAATAATTGTAAATTATTTTTTGCCTTGAAGCCTAACTCGTCAGGGAGCTCCACGCAGCAGGTTAAAATTGTCATCTCTTTGCTGCGTGGCGATCCCCCGGATTGGGCGTTTTCTTTGAAACCAGATGATCCTATTCTGACTAATGTGAACGCATTTTTTCAAGCCTTGGGGTTGTTGTATGACGAACCTAATGCTATTGATCAGGCTGAAAAGACCCTGCTGGCATTGAGCCAGGGTCGGGATTCTGCAGAATTGTACTGTCAAAAATTCCAAAAGTGGGCGGTCCTTACTACCTGGAATGATAATGCCTTGGCAGCTCTCTTTCGGAAGGGATTGTCAGAAGCCGTAAAAGATACTATGGTGGGATTTCCTGTTCCCTCTGGTCTTGACGATTCTATGTCATTAGCCATTCAGGTTGATCGGCGTTTATGTGAGCGCAGGACTGCACGAGAGGTGTTGCCACCTGTTGAACAAGTGTCTGAACCTATGCAATGTGATAGAGTTTTGTCCAGGGAGCAACGTCAGGAGTTCAGAAGGCGTAATAAGCTGTGTTTTTTTGTGGAGATGCCTCGCATATTATTTCTGTCTGTCCTAAACGAGAGAAACGTTTTGCACACACGTTTTCTGTGGGTGGTGTTCAACCTAAGTTTCTTCTGGCAATTACTCTGATCTGCTCCCTGTCCACATTTTCCGCCAAGGCTTTTGTGGATTCGGGAGCAGCCCTGAACCTAATGGACTTGGATTTTGCTAAACGTTGTGGATTTCCGATGACACCTCTGCGGATGCCTATCCCTTTGAGAGGGATTGATACCACTCCTTTGGCGAAAAATAAACCTCAGTTTTGGACCCAGGTGGTAATGCGGGTCGCCCCAGACCATCAATAAAATTGCAGATTTCTGGTGTTGCATAATTTGCATGATACCATTGTTCTGGGGTTTCCCTGGTTGCAAATTCATAATCCAGTTTTGGATTGGAAATCTGTGTCTGTGGTGAGTTGGGGTTGTCGGTGTGCCCTTAGTGAGGCTCCGTTTTTTTCCGCCTCTCCTCAGTCGCATGATGTTCCTGACTATTTGGCGGACTTTTATGATGTATTTAGTGAGAATGAGTCTGCGTCTATGCCTCCTCATAGGAGTTATGAATGTGCAATTGAACTGAGCCCGGGGTGTAAATTTCCCAAGGGTCGGCTCTTCAATTTATCTGTACCCGAGCACGAGGCTATGCGATCCTATATTAAGGAGGCGTTGGAGAAGGGTCATATTAGACCATCCTCTTCACCCTTAGGTGCTGGGGGTTTTTTCGTGGCCAAAAAGGATTGTTCATTAAGGCCTTGTATTGATTATCGTGCCCTCAACAAAATTACTATTAAATATCAGTATCTGTTACCCCTGATTTCGGATCTATTCTCCAGAGTTAAAGGTGCTTGCTGGTTTACCAAGCTTGACCTCAGGGGGGCGTATAATCTTATCCGCATTAAGCATGGGGATGAATGGAAGATGGCGTTTAATACTCCGGAAGGACATTTTGAGTACCTGGTGATGCCTTTTGGGCTCACTAATGCCCCTTCTGTCTTCCAGTGCTTCATGAACGACAGTTTCCGAGACTTTGTGGATAAATTTTTGATTATCTATCTAGATGATATTTTGATCTTCTCCAAGAATTGGGATTCTCATGTGGAACATGTTCGGACTGTGTTCCGGATCTTGAGGGAGAATTCCCTGTATGTCAAAGGATCGAAATGCCTTTTTGGGGTACAGAGGATTTCTTTTTGGGGATTTATTTTGTCTCCGTCAACTATTGAAATGGACCCGGCCAAGGTACAGGCCATTTACGATTGGGTTCAGCCCACTTCTTTGAAGGCCCTCCAGAAGTTTTTGGGTTTTGCTAATTTTTATCGGAAATTTATAGCAAAATTTTCTAGTATTGCCAAGCCATTGACTGATCTGACTAAGAAGGCTGCTGATGTGTTGAATTGGTCTCCGGAGGCTGTTTCTTCCTTTAAGGAGCTGAAGCGAAGATTCACTTCTGCCCCGGTTATGCGGCAACCTGATGTCTCACTCCCGTTCCAGGTAGAGGTGGACCCTTCTGAGATTGGTGCAGGAGCTGTTTTGTCCCAAAAGGATCCTGTAACATCTAAAATGAATCCCTGTGCTTTCTTTTCCCGAAAGTTCTCTCCATCTGAACGTAACTATGATGTGGGGAATCGGGAACTGTTAGCCATGAAATGGGCATTTGAGGAGTGGAGACATTGGTTGGAGGGAGCTAAACATCAAGTCGTGGTCCTCACTGACCACAAGAATTTGATTTACCTGGAGTCGGCCAAACGCTTGAACTCTAGACAGGCTAGGTGGGCCTTGTTTTTTACACGTTTTGATTTTGTGGTCTCTTTTCTTCCTGGCACAAAGAATGTCAAGGCTGACGCTCTCTCTAGGAGCTTCTTTGCTGATTCTCCTGTGGTGACCAAGCCTGCTACCATCTTAGGCGAAGGGGTAGTTCTTTCTGCCATCTCGCCCGATTTGAGACGTGCTCTGGAAGAGTTTCAGGAGGACAAACCTGAGCGTTGTCCCAGGGGAAAGTTGTATGTTCCTGACCAGTGGAAGAAGAGGGTGATGTCTGAAGTTCATTGCTCTGCATTGGCTGGTCATCCAGGTATTTTTGGTACTAGAGATCTGGTGAGTCAGTCTTTTTGGTGGCCCGCCTTGTCTCGTGATGTCAGGAATTTTGTGCAGTCCTGTGGGACTTGCTCCCGGTCTAAACCTTGTTCTCGCTCTAGTGGGTTGTTGATGCCTTTGCCGGTCCCCAGGAGGCCATGGACCCATATTTCAATGGAGTTCATCTCTGATATGCCTGTCTCTCAGAGAATGACTGTTATTTGGGTGATTTGTGATAGGTTCTCTAAGATGGTTCATCTTGTACCACTCCCTAAGTTGCCACCTTCCTCTGAGTTGGTGCCCCTGTTTTTGCAACAGGTGGTTCGCTTGCACGGGATTCCTGAGAACATTGTATCTGACAGAGGAGTTCAGTTTGTGTCTAGATTTTGGAGGACTTTCTGTTCCAAGCTGGGAATTCAGTTGTCCTTCTCCTCTGCTTTTCACCCTCAGACCAATGGGCAGACGGAGAGAACAAACCAGACCTTGGAGTCGTATTTGAGATGTTTTATTTCCGCTGATCAGGATGATTGGGTTTCATTTTTGCCCTTGGCCGAATTTGCTTTAAATAATAAAGCTAGTTCTGCCACTTTGAGGTCACCTTTTTTTTGTAACTTTGGGTTTCATCCTCGATTTTCTTCAGGGCAGGTGGAGCCTTCTGTCTGCCCAGGTGTTGACACTGTGGTGGAGAGAATGCACCAGATCTGGGACCAAGTGGTGGATAAGTTATCTCTCTCCCAGGAAAAGGCCCAGCGGTTTTCCAACCGACATAGGACCATTGGTCCCCAGTTTAAGGTTGGTGATATGGTTTGGTTATCATCCAAAAATATCGCTATGAAGGTGGCTTCTCCTAAGTTTAAGCCTAGATTTATTGGACCTTACAAGATTTTGGAGATTATTAATCCGGTCTCTTTTCGTTTGGCTCTTCCTGTCACATTTAAAATCCATAATGTGTTTCATAAGTCCTTGTTGAAGAGGTTTGTTGAACCAGTAGTTCCTGGGGTGGCACCTCCGGACCCTGTATTGGTTGAAGGTAACATGGAATATGAGGTAGAGAAGATACTGGATTCCCGTCTGGCTAGACGGAGACTCCAGTATTTGGTTAAGTGGAAGGGTTATGGTCAGGAGGATAATTCCTGGGTCTCTGCCTCTGATATTCATGCCAAAAGATTGGTGCGTGCCTTTCATCGGGCTCACCCTGATTGCCCTGGTGGCGTGGATGAGGGTTCGGTGACCCCTCCTCAAGGGGGAGGTACTGTTGTGAGTTCATTTTTCCCTTCACCATTGAGGTCTGATGAACTCCCTCTTCTGGTGAAGGAAGGTAGTGAGGCTGATTACCAAGCACCTGGGTATGATGATGATGACTGGGTGACGGGAATTGCTGACTGGATATAAGGCAGCCGACGCCCTTCTGCCTTGCTGGTGATCTCGCTGAGGGATTCTAGGAGACCAGTCTGATTCCTGCTCCTCAAAAGCTAAGTTTTCTGCACTGCTTTTTGCATTTGTGTTTTGTTATGTTTTGCCTTGTTTTTCTGAATTTCTGCCATTCCCTGCTGGGGTGAGTTGAATTCCTTTTTGCTCTGTCTTCAGAAAATACCTGAGTGCTGATATAGTCTTTTTGAAGCCTAGCATCTTCAGGGCCTTTTTCCCTATCAGCCTGTTGGCCCCTGTTTTGATAGGATTTTTGGCGGATTGCAGACAGCAGCTTTCCTATCCTGTCCTATTTAGTTAGCTTGGGCCCCATCATTTGCTCAGCCTATCTTTCTATCTGTGTGAGTGTTTTTTCATCTTGCTTCACCGTCATTATATGTTGGGGACTGCCTATTGCTTTGGGGTCTGCTCTGGGGCAGTTTAGATTTCCCTTTCTGTCTTTAGGCTATGTAGTTCTCCGGCTGTGATCGAGGGGTCTAGGGCACCGTAGGAACCCCCCACGGCTACTGCTAGTTGTTGTTGCTAGGTTCAGGGGTCTGCAATCCGATAGCTGCCAACTTCTCTGGTTTTCTGGACTTAGCTAGTATTTCTGTTTTTGCCTCCTATGGTGACTCATTCATAACACATACGTGTGTGAACTGTGTTTGTGAGCTGTGTGATACGTGTGTGTGAGCTACGTGTATGTGTGATACGTGTATATGTGATTCGTGTATGTGTGATACGTGTATGTGTGATATGTGTGTGATACGTGTGTGATACGTGTCTGTTAGATATACGTGTATGTGTGATATACATCTGTGAGTTACTTGTGTGTGTGTGCGCTGTGTAATACGTGTGTGTGAGCTACTTGTGTGTGTGAGCTGTATGATACATGCGTGTGTGCATGAGCTGTGTGTGAGCTACTTGTGTGTGAGCTGTGTGATACATGTGTGTGTGTGTGAGCTGTGTGTGTGTAAGCTGTGTAATACGTGTGTGTGTGCAATTTGTGTGTGTGAGCTGTGTGTGATACATTCATGTGTGCGTGAGCTGTGTGTGAGCTACTTGTGTGTCTGAGCTGTGTGATACATGCATGTGTGTGTGTGAGCTGTGTGAGTGTGAGCTGTGTGATACGTGTGTGCGTGTGTGAGCTACTTGTGTATGTGAGCTGTGTGATACATGTGTGTGTGAGATACGTGTGTGATACGTGTGAGCTGTGTGAGCGTGAACTACCTGTGTGTGAGCTGTGTGATACATGCGTGTGTGTGAACGTGAGCTGTGTGTGAGCCGTGTGATGCATGCGTGTGTGAGCGTGCGCTGTGTGTGTGAGCTACTTGTGTGTGATACATGCGTGTGTGTGCACTGTGTGATACATGTGTGTGATACGTGTGAGCTGTGTGAGCTACTAGTGTGAGTGTGAGCTACATGTGTGTGAGCTGTGATACATGCGTTTGTGAGCTGTGTGTGAGCGTGAGCTGTGTGTGAGCGTGAGCTGTGTGTGAGCATGAGCTGTGTTTGAGCATGAGCTGTGTGAGCTACTTGAGTGTGTGAGTTGTGTGATACATGTGTGTGTGATACGTGTGAGCTGTGTGTGTGAGCATGAACTGTGTGTGTGAGCTGTGTGATACGTGTGTGTGAGTTACTTGTGTGTGAGCTGTGTGATACGTGTGTGTTAGGGCTGGCGGAACGCACCAAATTATAAATAATATTAGGTGCGTTCGCAGCCCGGGGTCCACCGTGCAGAGGTGGTACACTGCTGCTAGGTGATGGCGGAAGAATAGAGCGGCGCGAAAACAGTCACACGTGGGTTATGTCACCCAGTGTGAACAGGAGCGAACTCTGTTGACTCACAGAGCCGCACAGCCACTGAACGCAAATACCGGAGCCTGTTTAGCTCACAGAGCCCGGCCAAAAAGCGCACAGAAAGCAGCCACAGAACTCTAACCCAAGGACACGGGGTTAGAGTTCCTCTAGGCCCTCTGAGTGCACGGCGTCGCTATAGATGCTGGCTACGGAGTGTGGAGTATGTGCACTGTGGTGTTCCGAGTCACTGATGGGGACTAATGCCTGACTCCAACTTTGCCCTACCTACACCTAAGCCTGGGCGCTAACAGGCTAGGCTGCACAACACATGCGTACCAAGGGTAGGGGTTTCATAATGAGTCAGTCACCAGAGACATTCATACGTGCATACATCACTCACTCCTCATGGTCTGAAAATACAGAGGATCCTAGCGCATGGCCTAGCGGCCATGCAAACCTTTTATAGCCGTGAGCGTCCGGGACCTTCCTGGCTTCTCGGATGGGCCAATCCGAACAGGAGCAGGTCCTGAGCACGTGACCTTCGATCTCCAATGGGAGATCACTCCACGGGCATGCTCAGTGGCCCGACATGAGGACTTAGTCCCTGGAGAATCTCACTGCTGAGCAGCCTACATTGCCATAGCTGTGCCAGAGGTGGCAGCAGCAAGCAAACCCACAGAGGTGGTCTGGGCAGAGTGCCGGGACCGATGAGTTTGCTGAGCAACCTTCTCTGCGGCTGGGGAGGAATGGGAGACAGCAGGGCTTGGGATTCCCGCTGTGCAGCAACAGGAACCTGATGCCTAACACTACTCGCCCTCCCCCTCTCTGAGCCTTGCTCCGCTCGAATTCTGCAGTGAGAAGTGGAGCGTGGATGTTCTCCACCGGCTCCCAGGACAAAGCCTCTGGACCATGACCCTTCCAATCCACCAAATAAAACTTTTTGCCCCACATCATCTTGCATCCCACAATGGCATTGACCTGAAACTCATCAGACGATAGGTCTGATGTCCCGGCAGATGGCTCAGAAAATCGGGACATGTGAACCGGCTTAAGGAGGGACACATGAAACGTGTCAGAAATAGCCAAGTGTGGTGGAAGGGCCAGGCGGTAGACCACAGGATTGATCTGCTCAAGGACCTTGAAAGGGCCAATAAAGCGCTGTGCGAACTTAGCGGATTCAGCCCGCAGCCTGATGTTTCGGGCAGAAAGCCACACTAAGTCGCCAGGGGCGAAGGTCAGAGCAGGACACCTGTGCTCGTCAGCGGAGGCCCTCATTCTCTCCTTGGAGGCCCGAATAGCATCCTGCGTGCGATCCCAAATGTCACGTGCCTCCACCGCCCAGTCTGCCACCCTAGAGTCGGTGGATGACACGGGCATAGGCACGGGGACGCGCGGATGCTGGCCGTAATTTAAGAGGAATGGAGTCTGACTGGTGGAGTCGGCCACAGCGTTGTTCAAAGCGAACTCCGCCCACGGCAGCAAGGATGCTCAGTCATCCTGCCTGGCCGAGACAAAATGTCGCAGATATGTCACCAGGGTCTGGTTGGCTCTCTCAACCAACCCGCTTGTCTCGGGATGATAGGCTGAGGAGAGATTTAGCTCGATGCTGAGCAGAGAACAGAGCTCTCTCCAGAACCGAGAAGCAAACTGAGGACCCCGGTCGCTGGCAATCTTATCCGGCATGCCATGCAGGCGGAAGACATGTTTAATAAACAACGCTGCCAGGCCCCGTGCAGAAGGCAGCCGCGAGAGTGGCACCAGATGCACCATCTTGGAGAACTGATCGGTGACCACCCAAATGACAGTGCTGCCCCTGAACTTGGGCAGACCCACCACAAAGTCCATACCAACCATCTCCCAGGGCCTGTCCGCTACCGGCAGGGGATAGAGTAACCCAGCGGGCCGCTGCCGAGAGAATCGGTTCTGGGCGCAAGAGACACACACCTGAATATAGTCCCTGACGTCATGGGCCATACGCGGCCACCAGTACGTCCTTGCCAGGAGATCAGAGGTCCGTTTGGTCCCAAAATGTCCTCCCACCCTGGACGAATGAGCCCAAGAGAGGACCTCCGGTCGCAGATGGGCAGGGACAAAAGTCTTGCCTGGAGGTACCAACTCGAGAGCAATCGGAGCCACGGTCCTCAGGCTCTCCGATGGGGCTATCAGCCGAGGCTCCTCCTCCGATGACACCATGGAGCGAGAAAGAGCGTCGGCCCGGACGTTCTTCTCCCCGGAGAGAAAATGCAGGGTGAAATGGAATCGGGAGAAGAACAAGGACCATCTGTCCTGGCGAGAATTCAGCCGCTGGGCTGTCTGTAGATAGAACAAATGTTTGGGGTCGGTGAACACCTGGAAAGGGTCACGAGCCCCCTCCAGGAGGTGTCTCCACTCTGAGAAGGCCAGCTTCATTGCTAGCAACTCCCTGTCCCCGATGGAATAATTCCTTTCCGCTGGTGTGACGGTCTTAGAGAAGAAGCATGGGTGCTTCCGACCTTGCGAGTCCTTCTGGAACAGCACCAACAGAAGAGGCATCCACCTCCAAAATGAAGGGCTTATCTACATCGGGGCGATGTAGAATGGGAGCGCTAGTGAAGTGGGATTTAATAGAAGCGAAGGCCTTGGAGACAGTTTCCGACCACAGTTTGGGGTTTGCACCCTTCTTGGTGAGGGCTACCAAGGGCGCTACCAAAGTTGAGAAATGGGGAATGAATTGGCGGTAGTAATTTATTAATCCCATAAAGCGCTGCACCGCTTTGAGAGAATGGGGTTCTTGCCAATCCATCACTGCTTGTAGTTTGGCAGGATCCATGGCGAAACCCTGGGCAGAGATGATGTAGCCCAGGAAAGGCAAGGACTCCTGCTCAAACACACATTTCTCCAACTTGGCGTAAAGGGAGTTGGCCTGCAGGAGATCGAAAACTTTGCGAACATCTCTCTGGTGGGAGGCAATATCTGGAGAGTAAATGAGAATATCATCCAGATAGACTACTACCGAGGTGGTAAGCATATCCCGGAAGATATCGTTCACAAAGTCTTGGAAGACGGCTGGCGCATTACATAGCCCGAAGGGCATCTCCAGGTATTCATAGTGCCCATCTCTGGTGTTAAATGCCGTCTTCCATTCGTCCCCCTCACGGATGGGAATTAGTTTATAGGCTCCTCGCAGATCAAGCTTAGTAAACACTCTCGCTCCCCGTAGCCTATCAAACAATTCCGATATCAGGGGTAGAGGATACTTGTTCTTAACGGTTATGGCGTTAAGACCCCTGTAATCGATGCACGGACGTAATTCTCCATTCTTCTTTTGGACAAAGAGGAATCCCGCTCCTGCCGGAGACACCGACTTCCTAATGAATCCTCTTGCCAGATTCTCCCTGATATACTGAGACATGGCTTCTGTCTCTGGAAGAGATAGGGGGTAGACTCGACCCCGGGGAGGCTCAGCACCGGGCAAGAGGTTAATAGTACAGTCGTAAGGGCGGTGCGGCGGAAGGGTCTCCACCGCCTTCTTGGAGAAAACATCTGCATACTGCTGGTACGGCTTGGGAAGCGAGGAGAGATCTGCAGGAACCTCAGAGGTAGCGACCTGTACACAGTCCCTCAGACACCTACCCTCGCAGGACTTGCTCCAACCGAGGATTTTTCCCGAGGACCACTCTATGTGAGGAGAGTGAGTTTGTAACCAGGGAACTCCTAGGAGGACCTGGTCGATACCTTCGGGCATAACAAGAAGAGACAGCATCTCCTGATGAGAAGGAGACAGTGAGAGTCTCAGTGGAGCCGTCTGGTGGGTGATTTGGGACGGGAGTGTCACATCATTCACCGCTCTGATAGTGACTGGTTGAGGTAGCCAGACCAGGGGAATTGCGTGTTGTTGGGCGAAGGCAGACGACATGAAATTGCCCTCCGCCCCAGAGTCCATGCAAACCTCCACAATCAGAGTGGAAGAATTGAACTCTAACGCCCCTTTAAACAGGAGCTTGGAGGAGAAAGTCGCTGTCTCTAGTAGGCCCCCTCCGATAACCACTAGACGTGAGCGTTTCCCGACCGCAGTGGGCACTGGTTAGCAACGTGCTCAGTCTGCCGACAATGGAAACAGACTGGAGATACCCGTGCAAGCCGGGACTTGGACCCCATGCGGGACACCTCCATGGCCTCTGGAGGCTCAGGCAGCTGACCGGGAGATTCCAGCGGTCTAGCAAAATTTGGCGCCAACCTATATTGTTGGCTGGACTTGGAGCGGTCCAGCCCTTGCTCGGTGAAGCGAACGTTAATTCGGGTCGAGACCGTAATGAGCTCCTCCAAAGTGGTGGGCACCTTCCTGGTAGCCAGGGCGTCTTTGACATGATCAGCCAGGCCTCTCCAGAATATAGGTATGAGAACCTTATCTGACCACTCCAGGTCGGAGGCCAGAGTTATGAAGAGGATGGCATACTGGCTGACCAGAGACGGACCCTGGGTTAGGGCCAGCAACTGAAGTGCGGTGTCGTGCATGACCCGAGTTCCCAGGAACACCTGCTTCAGAGTGAGCAGAAAATGGGTGGCACTCTGTACCAGGGGATCCCCATGCTCCCACAGCGGAGTGGCCCACTCCAAGGCCCTGCCCGACAGGAGGGATATGATAAATCCCACCTTGGCCCGCTCAGAGGGAAATCGTGTGGCCAGCAACTCCAGGTGAATGGAGCACTGACTCACGAAACCCCTGCATGATGCACTATCACCCGAGAACTTCTCGGGCAGCGGGAGGTGAGACAAGGTCGGGGCAGGGCTAGCAGTGGAGACACGGGCGACAGCCTCTGTAGCTGCTTGAACAGCGACCGAAGTAACATCCGCAGCTGAGGTGGAACACTCTAGCGCTGCCAACCTACCCTCCAGTTGCTGGATGTACCTGTGCAGTCGTTGTTCGTCCGCCATTACTAGCCAGACCCTGGCGCTAGGATAATGTTAGGGCTGGAGGAACGCGCCAAATTATAAATAATAGTAGGTGCGTTTGCAGCCCGGGGTCCACCGTGCAGAGGTGGTACACTGCTGCTAGGTAATGGCGGAAGAATAGAGCGGCGTGAAAACAGTCACACGTGGGTTACGTCACCCAGTGTCAACAGGAGCGAACTCTGTTGACTCACAGAGCCGCACAGTCGCTGAACACAAATACCGGAGCCTGTTTATCTCACAGAGCCCGGCCAAAAAGCGCACAGAAAGCGGCCACAGAACTCTACCCCAAGGACATAGGGTTAGAGTTCCTCTAGGCCCTCTGAGCGCACGGCGTCGCTGCTGCGAATGCCTCTATAGACGCTGGCTACGGAGTGTGGAGCACGTGCACTGTGGCGTGCCGAGTCACTGATGGGGACTAATGCCTGACTCCGACTTTGCCTTACCTACAACGAAGCCAGGGCGCTAGCAGGCTAGGCTGCACAACACATGCGTACCAAGGGTAGGGGTTTCATAATGAGTCAGTCACCAGAGACATTCATACGTGCATACATCACTAACTCCTCATGGTCTGAAAATACAGAGTATCCTAGCGCATGGCCGAGTGGCCATCCGAACCTTTTATAGCCGCGAGCGTCCGGGACCTTCCTGGCTTCTCGGATGGGCCAGCCGGGAGCAGGGCTCGGGATTCCCGCTGTTCAGCAACAGGAACCCGACGCCTAACAGTGTGTGAGCTGTGTGTGTGAGCTGTGTGATACATGTGTGTGTGAGCTAAAGCAAAAGTTGGCACAACCTGCCAGTGTTCTACGATTTGGGTGAGGACATTCATTGTATGTAGGCTGGTGAATTTTTCTTGTGCCAGGGCTGCTTTTTGGTCTCAGTCCGGCCCTGCTTGTTGCTGTGTCATGCTGTAAATAAAGCTGCTTTATTTTTGATACCTCTTGGTATTTGGCTTTAATACAATTTTGTTGATATACTTAGGTCTGGATTACATGCATTTTTTATAAGTTTCCACAAGGGAAAAGCAAAAAAAAACCCATGCGCGTTTTTTTTACCTGCAGGGAAAATCAACACAGAAAATTCAGTGTACCCACAAGAGAAATTGACATGCTGCGGATTTGAAACATGTGTAAGCAGCCAGGGTGCTTGTCGTGCAGGGCCGGCCCGAGAGATTACGGCGCCCTAGGCGAAACTATTTTGTTGCCCCCCTACTATTCTTGGCAGAAGATGAAAACTTGGGATATAAATTTAGGAGCAAAATAAACCACAACAACAATGATTAATTAACTCTCTCCTAACTCTTTAATCTTCTGAGAAGTTGTGTAGGACAAATATATTCTCTGGCGCCCCCTTTGGGTCAGCGCCCTAGGCGGCCGCCTAGTTCGCCTATACGTTCGGGCCGGTCCTGTTGTCGTGGCAACTGGCTTTACTGTTCCCACACCCTGGCGCCTGACAGATGAAATAACAAGTCCTTTTTGTTGTGTGTGTGATGGGTGCGACTAAGTACTCACTTTCGTTGCTGGAATCCCTTCAATCTCTGTCACTCCAGCTTCTGGCTTCCAAGTTCCAGGACAAACCACAAAGCCACAGGTCTTTTCCAACAGTTGAACTTTAATAAACAACAAAGCATCAGTCACATCAACAGCACAGTTGACACAGGGCAACGTTTCCTGTACTTTCCCTGCCTTCCGGGCAGACTCTATTCTCTTTATATTCTCTCTTTCTTTGTTACTGGCAATCTCTGCCGTATCTTTGGACAATCCGTGTCCAGCCCATGTCTCTCTTGTACCTGCCATCCGGGCAGCCTCTTTGGACATTCCGTGTCCCATCTGTACCTTCATTGTCACCACCTCCCTGTCAGCCCCTCATCTGGTTCCATTAGGGAAAAGTGCCGGGAACACCATCTCTGCTGCTCCTGCCCTGGTCTCAGACTCCAAATCCTTCCTGGGGATGATTTAGTTGAGCTGGTGCCCATTTACACTGCTCTCCAGCCTGGGGCCCCTTATTGCTGTCCACAGCTTTATCCCCATGGCCTGTAACTGTCTTACTGTATGCATCCTGCCTGTGTGCAGACTGCCCAAGTGTATGACAGAACCAGTAAGTATCTGTCCTATACCCCCCTGCTCTGTGCTGCTCTGTTCAAACTCCTCTCCACTTAATAACCTCTTGCTGCCTGGGCCTAACCTAACACTCTTATCTATTCTATACTACCCTATCTCTATGATGCCCCTCTTATACTCTAATCCCCTATACTATATCCTAATCTATCGCTAAGCTAAAAGCACAATACATTACATTACAATGGTAAAACATTAATACAACATCAGGGTGCCGCATGTGACACAGGTGAACAGCGTCAAGGAGAGAGAAGGTACATGAGGGTCCCCGCCATCTCCTTACACACGCACCGCAGGTCAGTTTACGCTGAGTAATAAAGAAACAGTGGGCAGGAGATTTCTATAAATCCAGCCCACTTTGCTGGAACTGCAAGATGCTGCAAAAATATGCAGCATCAAAAACGCACCAAAACCTCATCGTGGGGACATAGCTTGAGGCTGTGTGCCCACGATGCGATTTTTAAGCGTTTTTGCCGCAATTTTCGGCGCGAAAACGCTGCGAAAATGTTTAAAAATCTTGTACAGAATGCCCCCCATGCATTCCTATGGCATTCCGCACATGCTGTGCTAATGCTGCGCTTTTTTCCGTGGCGGAATCGCATCGCGGAAAAAATTGCAGCATGCTCATTCTTTTGCTCATAGGAATGCATGAGAATTGCTTACTTCCCGCATGTGGCTATGCCCACCATGCACGAAGTTAAGCGTCTCATGTGCGGTTGGTACCCACGGTGTGGAGGAGAGGAGACTGTCCTCCAGGCCCTGGGTACCATACCCCTGTAAAAAAAAGAATAAAAAATCAGGGTATATTTACCTTCCGACGTCCCGGGCAGCCATCCCGGGCCCCAGTAATGCCTTGCGGCAAGGTCCTGTGATGACATAGTCTCGCGTGACTCTAGCGAGATCACTATAGCAACGCGAGACCAACGTCATCGCAGGTCTCGCAAGGCATTACTGGGAACGGGAGCGCCGCTGAGACTGCGCGGGACGTCGGAAGGTAAATATACCCGATTTTTTTTTTTTTTAATCATTTTTTACATTCTTTCTTTTACTATTGAGGCCGCATAGGCGGCCTCAATCGTAAAAACCTGGTCACTCTTGTCAAACACTATGTTTGACGAGTGTGACCAACCTGTCAATCACATTCCAAGCGATGCTACAAATCGCTTGGGAAGTGCTTGAATATCGCACGTGATAATCGCGGTGAAATCGCGCTGAAAAAAACGCGCAATTTCTGGGAAGGAGTCAGGTTTTCAGTGTCCGGATTTAAACGCAACGTGGGCACATAGCCTGAAGCAGTTTTTCAGTTTTCGTAACCCCAGGCTGCAGTCTATTTAAAAAACAAACTGTGCTTCAGGCCTCAATCTTATACCCAAGAAACCGCATGGAGTTTCATCAGTGTTTTGGATCCAAGCTTCATCAGTTTTTGGTACTTGTGGCAGTTTTTACCATCAGTCTTTCATCAGCTTTGCTTGTATTAAAAAAAAAATGGAGAAGGATTCTCCAGCTTCTCTACAGTCAGTGAAAAACAGCAAATGAATGGCATTCGAGTGCTTTTTTTCACAGACCCATAGACTTGTCTTAGCAAGTTTGATCTGTGACTTGGATCAAACTCTGTCTTGTCTCTGTGATTTTTTGCGGAGTCAATAACCCCAAAGACTGTGTGAATAACCCCATAGACTACATTAGATACAAGTCCTATATGTGAAAAACAAGGATAGAACACGAACGTCAAGAATTGATCCTAAGTCACCCTGTTCAGCTCAGCTCTGGACGAAGGGAGAAGAGGAAAAGCACAAGATTTTTTTAAAACAAACTGCAACCAGGCGACTACTGTTTTCAGAATACCTCTTCAAGAACCCCCAAGGCTGTGATAATACCTAGTACTCCACATATAACGTATATACCCGTGTATAAGCCGAGTTTTTCAGCAATTTTTTTGTGCTGAAAACACCCCCCTTGGCTTATACACGAGTAAATTGTCTCTGAGGGCCAGTGGGGGAGGAGGAGCGGAGAAGCAGCGGGTCACAGAGGCAGGAGCCGGTGGCTGTGGCTGCAGCCTGTGCCGCTGCTAAAGAGAAATGAATATTAATTTCTCTTATAGTGTGCACAGTGACAGCTGCAGCCGCTGGCTTCCAGAAGACATCATACTCACCCTCCAGCGTGCCCTGCATCTCGCTGGTCCTGGTGCCCTCGCAGCATCTCGTTGGTGCCGGCTTACGGCAGCACTTCCTGTGCTGAGCTATCACATGGCACCGCTCATTAAGGTAATGAATATGCACGTGTCTTCACTCCAACAGGCATGGGGGAATATTCATTACCTTGATGAGCGGTGCCACGTGATCGCTCAGCACAGGAAGATCTGCTGGAAGCCAGAATGAGATGCTGCGATGGTATGCTGGAGGGTGCATAGGATTTTTTTTTGTATTAGAAAGCATGTATACAAGGACTGGAAGGGGGGGGAGCCACGCATACCAGGACAGCTACGGGGGGAGCCACGCATACCAGGACAGCGACGAGGGGAACCATGCATACCAGGACAGCGACGGTGGGGAACCACGCATACCAAGACAGGATGGGGGAGCCAGGCATACCAGGACAGGATGGGGGAGCCAGGCATACCAGTGAGGGAAGAAGGGCCCCCGCCGAGTGTCCGGGCCGGAACCAAGGGGACCGTCACCTAGGTTCCGGGGGGAAACTGTTCCCGGGGGACAGAGTTCAGGGACGGACCGTTGCGATGGACAAATGGGCTGGGGGAGGAGCCAGTATAAAAGGGGCGGGGAACGCTAGTCACGGTGAGTCAGCAGACCGGGACAGAAGCAGCAGGAGACCGTGGGAGCGACTGAGAGCCAAAACGACTTACCAGACCCAGGAGAGACGTTCACCTAAGACATCAGAGGGACGGCGCCCAGACGACCGTCCGAGAGCAGCTGCCCTGCTTCAACCCGTGGCCGTTGCGCCTCGCTCCAGCCCGCAGCTGCGGCCTACCCGTAGTCTATCGCGGCCATTGTCGCCTTGCTCCAGCCCGCGGCTGCGGCCTGTTTCCCGCCACCTGCAGCCACCCAGCTCTCTCCCGTGGCCGCGGCAAGTCCAGTGCCGTCGGCGGCCACCACTGTCCCGCTCCGGTCCGCGGCAAGGGCTGGGTCATTGCTCGCCGCGGATTCCCCGTCGCAGCTGTTAGCTGCACAGGTGGTCTGCCAATCGCCACCCCACATCGCTGCCACTTGCCCCAGTCCGGGGGCTGCGGCCCATCCGTCCAAGGACTCCTCCGGGGCCTGTGGTGCCCCGGTGTCACCGGAGCATCGGAACGCTCGAAGACTGCGTCAACTCTTCAGCAGCTGGGCCCAGCGGCTGCTACGCCGAAGAACACCGTCTAGAACGCCGAGGGACGTCAGGACAGCTAAGTTGATTATATAGTTAAGGACCCGTAGTCGGCCATACCGCTGCTCTATAGTGACCGGCTTTCGCCGGACGTAGTCGTGTTCTATTCTGTTCGTGTCTGCTTGTATTGAGCCCCTGCGAGGGCAACTCTTGTTACCCCTTTGGTTGGTCAGGCTACGACTGAGGACAGTTACCTCTAGGCCTATAAACGTTATTACTAAAAGCACTAAACCGTCTCGCGCCTCGTCACTGCGTCCTGCGTACCTGCTAGTACCACACCAGGACAGGATGGGGGGAGCCACGCATACCAGGACAGAAGGGGGGAGCCACGCATACTAGGATAGGGATGATGGGACAATGCATACCGGCTTATACTCGAGTCAATAATCTTACCCAGTTTTTCATGGCAAAATTAGATGCCTCGGCTTATACTCGGGTCGGCTTATACTCGAGTGTATATGGTATGACCAGCATGAGGATAGAGTGAGTACTGTACCTCCTATGACATGCAGGGTCCTATGTGCCTCCTATGTGTGACATGCAGGGCCCAGGGAACCCAGTGGTGGTGGCCGTGCCTGACACCTGGTGCAGTGAATAGAGCACATGGCTACGGATATGCGGGGTTGCCACCGATATTTTACTGTTCCCTAACATCTACAGTAGGTGGTTAGTAACGTTCCCCGTGATGTGATATGGTGGAGAAAACAGGAGAGAGTCAGCAGGCAGGCATGATGTTAAACAACAGCAAACTTTACTTTCAGCAGCAGCAGGTGTCAAATAGCATTTGATTGTACGTTTTCCTTGAAGGCAGATTCCAGGATACAGGCCAGTATACGTGAGGAGGACATTGCAGCAAGTCCGTCCAGGGTCTAGTACTGACACTATAGATGTTATCCACCCTTCTAGGGACGTGAACCCTACCTGGGCTCAGTGTCCCAATTCTCTGTAATCTTCAATACATTCATGTAGCTAACGTCAAAATTTGCTCTATGGGTGACTTACTTCAGTCCATGAATATTCCTTCCGCGTTCACGGCATACTTGTAACTAGACTGTGTGCAACGGGGGACCAGGGTATTCCTCCTTTCCTGTACTGGAAATATTCTGTGTGCTGTCCCACACCTTCTCAGAATTGTTTGCTCCACTGGTGGACACAGACAGAAAAGGGCCCTTGTGCCAGAACAATATATGAGCCCTTTGCAGCCCAAGTGATGCTAAAAATGCAAAATTGCTTTGGAAGTAAAAATGTAAGACCATATTCACACTTGGGTTTTGACTTTCTGTGTGTCTTTTCCATGGAATTAATATCACAAACAGAGCAGCTGCATTATTCATGCAATTGAAAGCAGAGTGATTATATTGTGTCCATCTCGGTTCCGTCAGGGCTGGATTGCTAATCTGCTCTGTCAGGCAATTCCCCAGTGGGCTGTGGTGTGGCGCTGCAAAGACGGCCACCAACCCGTTTATAAGGGTGTCGACCCCTTTAATTTTCTGGTACCAGAGGCGGAGTACGTGTACTCAGCGTTCATTGACTGGACATAGCGACGTACATGTGGCAGGAGCCAGGAACGCTCATACTGGCACCTGTCAGGTCAGTCATTGTGGGTGGGGTGACCGCTCTCTGCTCTCCCACACTGGATTACATCAAACAACAGCTGTAACATCTCCAGCTGGGTGAGTTACCAACATTACCATTCCCAATGCCTGCTATGTGTGTACATGCACCAGTCTCAGTGCTTCCTATACGTATATAATGTACACCCAGGACCAGTGTCTCCCATACGTATATACAACAGCCCCAATGCCTCCTAGATGTATATACACCAGCCCCAGTTCCTCCTGTATGTATATACATGTGACGGAGTCAGCTTCAGCTGAATTGTTTATTAGAGGGGACCCTCTGGGTCGTGGCACCCACCCACCGAGGGTGAGCTGACCTTGTGAGGAACCACCCCCTATACAGGGAGTGTCAGGGGCAAGACCAAGGGGGTGAGCCACCATGACTGCTGGAACCAGACGGCCAGCTCAAGGAAGACACAAGTGTGAGTGTTTGACAACAGGGTACGTGCAGGATACAAGACAAGACAAGACGTGGTTTCAAGGTATCTTCATTAAGACGAACTCAGCGTAACATCAGGTGCAAGACGTGATAACAGGGAAAACACAGCAAGGTGCGTGCGAGGGCACGCCAAGGTCCATGGCATGGTACGCGCCAGGTGGCACGCCTGGGTACAGGCAAGGGCTCGATGGCATCGGACTCTGGACAGCTTGCAACGATCGACAGGACCAGGGCATCAGGCTGCGGACATCAGCTCCGGACATCAGGCCGCAGTCGTCAGGCTTACGATCTCTGGCAGCGATCGGCAGGTTGTGGGCATCCGGCAGGCAAACCAGGGTTCAGGCAAGGAGGCACGACAGAGCTCCAGACATGGTGCGTGTTAGGGA
Source organism: Dendrobates tinctorius (assembly GCF_039654945.1). NCBI lineage: Eukaryota > Metazoa > Chordata > Amphibia > Anura > Dendrobatidae > Dendrobates > Dendrobates tinctorius. The sequence goes on along the minus strand of NW_027361684.1, from coordinate 4,919,156 downwards.
ACACGCCAAGGTCCAAGGCAAAGTTCAAGGCACGGTGCGTGCTAGGAGCATACCAGGGTCCAGGGCAAGGTGCAAGGCAAGGTGCGTGCTAGGGACACGCCTGGGTCCAAGGCAAGGTTCAAGGCAGGGTGTGTGCTATGGGGCACACCAGGGTCCAAGGCAAGGTGCAAGGCAGGGTTCAAGACACTAGGCATGGTGCGTGTTTAGGGGACACGTCAGGGTTCAAGGTCCAAGGTTCTGGACACGCTAGAGGAGCCGCCATGATTCAAGATTCAAGGTCCTGCGCGTGCCAGAGGCACGCCAGGGGCACGGTACAAAGAATGGTCCTGGCCGTGCTAGGAGGCACGCCAGGGTACATGGTTCACGGCAGGTCCCACATGTGCTACAGAACACATCGAGCTTTGAGGTTCAGGACGAGGTCCTGCGCATGCAGAGGGACACGCCAAGCTCAGGGTTCAAGGCATGGTCCTGCGCCACGCCAGGGTTCAGGCTAGGCCAAGGGCCTGCGCGTGCTAGGAGGCAAGCCAGGGTTCAGACTAAGGCAAGGGCCTGCGCATGCTAGGAGGCACGCCAGGGTTCAGGCTAAGGCAAGGGCCTGCGCGTGCTAGGAGGCACATCAGGGTTCAGGCTAGGGCCTGTGCGTGCAAGAGGGCACGACAGGGTACAGGCTAGGGCCTGTGCGTGCTAGAGGGCACGACAGAGTACATGGCAGGACCTGCACGTGCTTTAGAGAAGCACGGGGAGGTATGCCAAGGAGCAGGCTAGGGCCTGCGCATGCCAAGAGGGCACGCAATGCACAGTGCGGGGGCAGCATGGGTGCAAGGAAGCACAGAGCATGGCTGAGGCACTGGCTAGCTGGTCGGGCTGAGGCTCAGACCGGCGGGCAAGACTGAGGCGAGCATGGCTGAAGCACAACGGGCGGACACAGCTTAGTCACTGGCCGAGGAGCACGGCTGAGGCACAAGCAGGCGGGCACAGCTAGGGCGGGCATGGCTGAGGCACAGACAGGCGGGGGAGGGAAGGCCAGGCGCATGCAAAGGGCACGCGAAGAAACAAGGCAAGGCAAGAAACAAGACAAGGCTAGGCAAGGTACAGAACAAGGAGTGGAACGTAGGCAGAAGCACAGGGCCGGGTCAGAGGGAGTATAGGGCTAGCAGCGGAACGTAGGTCGAAGCCCAGAGCCAGGTCAAGGCAGAACCTTGAGACTAACCAGGAAATGTGCTAAAGAGCATCATAGGACAGAGAGACATAGTATAGAGCTAGCAGTGGAACGTAGGCCGAAGCCCGAGCTGGGTCAAGGCAGAACCTTGAGACTAGCCAGGAAATGTGCTAAAGAGCACCATAGGACAGAGTAAAGAAAACCAGGCAAAGACAGAGAACGTGGAAGTACTACAAGGCTAAGAATAGCAAAGGCAAGACATGGCGAAACAGGCAAAGGCAGAGAACAGAGAAAGTACTACAAGGCAAAGAATAGCAAGGACAAAACATGGAACGAAAGACAACACAAGACATGGCACGAGACAAGAGGCAGAATACAAGCATAGAGCGTGTGCAGAGAAGCACAACAGAGCAGAGTGCAGGGGCACAGAATACAGGGAGCGACCAAGCAGCCATGCAGGGAAGCAACACGATACTCAGGCCCCGACCATAGGAAGGGGCGGTCTGATATAGGGCATTAGCACCTGCACTTCCGGGTCAGGACCAGGAGAGGACTTCCGGTTCAGATCCTCCAGGATCATAGAGAGGATAGCTGGATCAGACTGTGCTGGACCATAGAGAGGGTCATATGGTCAGGTCCTCCAGGATCATAGAGAGGATTGCTGGATCAGATTCTGCTGGACCATAGAGAGGGTCACATGGTCAGGGCCTCCCGGACCATAGAGAGGATTACTGGATCAGATTCTGCTGGACCATAGAGATGGTCACATGGTCAGGGCCTCCAGGACCATAGAGAGGATTGCTGGATCAGATTCTGCTGGACCTTAGAGACGATCAGAGCAGACAGAGCAGAGACGGGCACGCACACAGCAACGGCAGGCAGAAATGAGGTGAGGTGCGCATGCACACTGCTCCAGGAGTGACGCAGCACAACAGTCATGAGGTGCACATGCATACTGCTCCAGGGATCATGCAGCATAATAGTCATGAGGTGCGTGTGCACACTGCTCCAGGGGTCATGCAGCATAACGAACATGACAAATATAACAGTGAGGTTCACGTGCACACTGCTCCAAGGGTTATGCGGCATATCAGACATGGCGGGCATGGCAATACATAAGTCTCAGTGCCTCCTATGTGTATTTACACCAGCCTCAGTGCCTCCTGTTGTGAGTTCATTTTCCCCTTCGTCACTGAAGTCTGGTGAACTCCCTTTTCTGGTAAAGGAAGGTAATGAGCCTGATTATCAGGCACCTGAGCCTAATGATGATGACTGGCTGAGTGGAGTCACGGACTGGATATAAGGCTGCTGACGCCCTTCTGCCCTGCGGGTCATTTCTCTGTGGACTTCTAGGAGACCAGTCTGATTCCTGCTCCTCTAAAGCTAAGTTTTCTGCTTTGCCTGTTAGCATTTGTGTTTTGTTTTTGTTTGCCTTGCTTTTCTGGATTCTGCCATTCCCTGCTGGGGTGAGCTGAATCTCCTTGTGCCGGTTGCTCTGTCTTCAGAATATTCCTGAGTACTGACATAGCCTTTTTGAAGCCTAGCGTCTTCAGGGCCTTTTTCACTGTCAGTTTGTTGGCTCTTGTTTTCATAGGGTTTTTCACGGATTGCAGACAGCAGCCTTCCTGTCCTTTCCTATCTAGTTAGCTTGGGCCCCGTCTTTGCTCAGTCTATCTTTCTGTCTGTGTTAGTGTTCTTTCCTCTTGCTTCACCGTCATTATATGTTGGGGGCTGCCTTTTGCTTTGGGGTCTGCTCTGGGGCAGTTTAGATTTCCCTTTCTGTCTTTAGGCTATATAGTCCTCCGGCTGTGATCGAGGGGTCTAGGGCATCGTAGGAACCCCCCACGGCTACTGCTAGTTGTGTTGATAGGTTCAGGGGTCTGCAATCCGATAGCTGCCAACTTCTCTGGTTTTCTGGACTTAGCTAGCATTTCTGTTTTTGCCTCCTACGGTGACTCATTCATAACAGCCTCCTATGTGTATATACACCAGCCTCAGTGCCTTGTATATGTATATATCAGCCTCAGTGCCTCCAATGTGTATATACACCAGCCCCAGTGCATCCTATATGTATATACACCAGCTTCAGTACCAATTAGCTACTCCAAATCGTTTGTGCTACAACTGTGTCTCAGTGGCAAATCAGAAGGCCCAGATTTCTAATTTTTTTTTTTATTCCAGCCACAATCATTAAGATTTTGAGGGTGACGCTTCGCAACTCGGAGTCTCAAGTCCCTCCATAAGTTTTCTATGGGATTAAGGTCTGGAGACTGGCTAGGCAAGTCAGTGACCTTAATGTGCTTCTTTTAGAGCCACTCCTTTGTTGCCTTGGCTGTATGTTTTGGGTCATTGTCTTGCTGGAAGACCCAGCCACGACTCATTTTAATGTCCATTCTTCCACTGATGCAGTGAAGTAGTCCTGTTCTCTTAGCAGAGAAACACCCCTAAAATATAATGTTTCCACCTTCATGCTTGACAGTGGTGACGGTGTTCTTTGAGTCATAGGCAGCATTTCTCTTCCTCCAAACACAGTGAGTTGAGCTAATGCCAAAGAGCTCAATTTTTGTCTCATCTGACCACAGCACCTTCTCCCAATCACTTAAAGAATCATCCAGGTGTTTAATGGCAAACTTCAGATGGGCTTGCACATGTGCCTTCTTGAGCAGGGGGACCTTGCGGGCACTGCAGAATTTTTAAACCTTTATGGCGTAATGTGTTACCAATGGTTTTCTTGGTGACTGTGGTCCCAGCTGCCTTGAGATCATTAACAAGTTATCCCCGTGTTGTTTTAGGCTGATCTCTCACCTTCCTCATGAACAAGGATACCCTACGAGGTTAGATTTTGCATGGTGCCCCAGATCAATTTAGATTGACAGTCATTTTATATTTCTTCCATTTTCATACCATTGCACCAACAGTTGTCTCTTTCTCACCCAGCATCACACTTATACTTTTGTAACCCATTCCTGCTTTGTGCAGGTCTATGATATTGTCCCTGACGTCTTTAGAAAGCTCTTTGGTCTTGCCCATGTTGTAGAGGTTAGAGTCTGACTGATTAATTGAGTCTGTGGACAGCTGTCTTTAATGCAGGTAACGAGTTGATTAGGAGCGTCTAACTGGTCTGTAGGAGCCAGAACTCTTGGGGTGAGTGCACACGCTGCGGATTGGTCTGCGCTTTTTTTCCGCGCGGATTTGGCACTTTTGACCTGTGGTTTATCTGCGGATTAGCCTGCGGTTTAGCCCTGCGGTTTCACAGCTCTACAATGGATAAAGTTTGAAACCGCTGCAGATTCCGCACAAAGAATTGACATGCTGCGGATTTGAAACTGCAGCAAATCCGCACGGAAAATTCCGCAGCATGTGAACAGCGTTTTGTGTTTTTCAGTGATTTTAATGGTACTGTACAACGCAGCAGAAACTGCTGAGGATCCGCAGGGCCAAATCCGCTGCGGATCCGCAGCAGAATCCGCAACGTGTGCACACACCCTTAATCGTTGGTAGGGGATCAAATACTTATTTCTCACTGCAAAATGCAAATAAATTTATATAATTTACAATGTGATTTTCTCGATTTTATTTTTGATATTCTGTTTCTCAATGTTAAAATTAACCTACCCTTAAAATTATAGACAGTTCATGCTATTGTCAGTGGGCAAACTTACAAAATCAGCCAAGGATCAAATAATTATTTCCTTCACTGTATGTGGGTTGGTGAAGTTTGTGTGCCAGGGCTGTTTTTTTCACTCAGTCTGGCCATGGTTATGTGTCAGTTTCTACAACGGAATAAAAAGTTAATTGTAACTGATCTGTTTTTTGTTTTGTTTTCTTTACCTTTCTTGTGTTTGCCCTAAAAACAAAACAAACAAATGGAATGTCCAAATGATCAACAAAGTTGACTAGAGTAACTTTGCTGATCATTTGTAATGCCATCGCCGGACATGGCTGATCACTGCATTATGTCAATATTATTTCATAGCATGGTAATAAATACATTATTATTTCACACCCTTCTAGTAAGCAAAATGACCAGATAAATGGTTTATTTCTATTAATTGTGCTTTTTTTCTCATAGTGACAGCAGCAAATGTGAAAATACTTCTTCCCCCTCAGAGGATCTGACCTTCTGCCTGCTGATCCAACACAAGTAACTTGTTCTTACATATCGGTGATATTAAGGGTGGCATCACGTGGGGCGGCTGCATGCAACCGAAACTTCACCCACGCATAATTGCCAAAAGCCAAATGATTTTGTCACAAATGGTTAAAAAGACTATTTAACAATGTGAAAGATAATAAGAAAACAATTCATTTATAATATAAAATAATAGATAATAATTTATAGGCACAAGTAAACCTTTGTATATATTTCCATATGTGTAAGTCTAAGGAGGTGACAAAGACCGTCAAATGCCTCCCTCTCTTTAGACAGTATTCATATTATAAATGTGTGCAGTTTCATAGAGTTTATGACTGTTAATGTATTCATTTACTGTTATTCTGCTGTGTATGACCTTGACATGTGTTGTGTATAGGAATAGGGATAGAAGATAGAATAGAAGATAGCAGTAGCATAGGACAATAGTGGGCATAGATTAGTAGGGCACACTAGAGATAGGGAATGAGAGTGCCAGTATAGGCTTAGTTAAGGTACTGTCACACTTAGCGATGTACCAGCGATCCCGACCAGCGATATGACGCGGTCAGGAACGCTGGTACATCGCTAGTGAGCTGCCACACAGGCAGATCTCACCAGCGACATTGCAGGGGTCGGGGGTCGCTACTTACCAGTCAGATGAGGCAATCCTGATGTCCTCCCGCCCGCGTCCACGCGTCGCTCGTCTCCACAGCAGGAAGCCCCCGCAGGAAGCTGACAACGAGAAACGGTCCAGGATGTTCTCGCTTGATCAGCGATAACCAGCGGGGGAGTGGTCGGAGGTAAGTATCAGACATAGCGATATCGCTAGCAATATCGCTATAACGTTGTAGGGTCAGTGGGCCGGACTGGGGGGTGGTCCCTCTCTTACCGTGCAGAGATGTAACAGAGACACGATGGAGGCAAGTGTCGGGTACAACAGGTCCAAGTTTATTCTCTTGCCGTCCGCCTGACGGCCTCTGGAGTACACCGCACTTCAATTCACTTCACATCACTTATCGGCCCTCCGTTTCCAGGGCCGCTTCACGCACTCCGTACTTTACACCGGGGACGTACATATACGCACCGTCCCCTCTTCACTCTTCGACGCTCCTGTCAGATCCGTCACTGTGGCTGCCTTAGGCCCGTAAACCAACAGTACTTTTACTGATCAGTCGTCTCTCCCAATACGGTATGTTTTACCTCGGTGCCTCGTCTATGCTGCGGTACTTTTGTGTCAGGACCACCCCCCTGACTTTCTCTCTCCTCAGTCCCCCTGGTTTAGTTTTCCTCATAGTGCACAAACTGTTGTAGTCCTCCTGTCACTGGAGCTCCCCCTGGGGACTGGAACTTTCTGGAACCCTCCTGTCAAATTTATATCATTCCCGGTTCCCTGTAACTCCGCCCCCATGACCAACGGTTTCCTAAGCCCTAAGCTGATGTCAAGTCCTTTGCTCACACTCCTCCCTGCCCTCTACTGGTCAACCCAAGGTACTGCATGTCCACTACACTTTCTCAGCTGTTTCCCCACTGTAGTAACTGACACCTGTCTAAACTGTGCAAACCTTCCTTTCGCTATTCTGACAAGTCTGTCCGTCCATCAGGTCACCTTCCCTACACTCCCCCTCCCTTTGTCTATTGTCGTCCTCGACAATCGTAATCCCTGCATTCGTCGTTCTGAAGCTTCACCTACACTCTGTTGTCGGACCAGTTGTTGGGCCAAACCCACTACCCGCGGGGGCCGAACCATACTGGGAGCACTATGCTCTGAACAGCCTACTGCTACTCACCAGCGCGCATGCCACATGACAATGTCTTTCAAATTGGGCTAGGTACACCCATATTCTCTCTATGGCGTGTACCTTCCCCTACTCTCCCCTTCTGTCACCTTCCACTGTCCGGTACGCCATGATCGAGGCCTCACACCTACCAGATAATTGCTGGCGTCCACCTTCCTCCTTCAGGGCTGTCCGTGGTGTCGGGGACCTGACCTAGGACGGCTGTCTTTCTCACGTCTTCCATTTCTTTTCCCTTCTTTCAGTTAAACGTCATGGTCGGCATCTCGGTCTCCCAGACCTTCTCGACACATAGACCCCCTTTGGATCTCACACTTCCCTTTGGTAGCTCAGACCCTCTCTTTTACCTGGACCTGTTGCATTTACTTGTGCATATTATACAACAAAACTACTTTACAATATCACAAGTACCCCATTTTATTTATATTTTTTTTTCATTTTCCTTTGCTTTTAAAACCATCATACAACAACATAACATTGCATATCTTCTTTCTTTTTTTTTTCCCCCCTTCCTTGGGCATGGACACTCCCTCTCTTCTTCGTATCCCCGTTCTGTCAGGCAAACATATTTACGAATACTCTCCTTTAAAAGGAACATAGACCAATAGAAAGAAAGAAAAAGGAAATAGAAACAACAGTTAAACAACAACAACAAAAACATTTTGTTTTTTGTTTTTTTAACATAACTGTCCATATGACCTGCACAACGGTGCATCGAACTTCCGACAGTCTAACCCACTTTTAGTGGTTAGAAGTGAGGGGCTCCACAGCCGTGGAGCTCCTGGGATACCGAGGGTGTCCACACAAGTCCTCTTTATGGCGATTCGCATCCTTCGGGCTCTGCAAGTACGGCCACCGCATAATAACCGCGGGGGCAGTACTCTTTGCAGTACAACACTAAGTCTCCTTCTTTCAAAGCCCGACCGTGATGAATGGAAGTCACATTTATATAAACTTTCTGGCCAGTCTCATCCCGAATAAAGCCGTATCCTTTGGCGACGTTGGTATACACCAGCCGTCCCATAGATCTCTTACCAGTGACATTATAGCGATATTGCTAGCGATATTGCTTAGTGTGACAGGCCCTTTAGAATGAGGGTTTTCCAGACTGGGAGGAGTTACCGATGGGCATAGTGCAGAGCAGTGAGGGATATTGAGAGGCTTCTTGTTTCGTGAGCAGTAGAGATGCAGTAGTGAAAGAGGACAGACAGAGTGCCGTGGGGGTGAAGTTGCTGAGGCAAGAAGGGATCCCAGGCTGAGAAGCGTGCAAGTGGTCACCATCTTAAACGATAACCATTCCAAGGAGGATCTGGGGCCTATGGCGGGACTAGGTGAAGCTGAGCGAGCCTTTTACCTTTTCCTATTGAAACCGGACAAGGGGAATGGGAGGAAGTTGATGGACCTAAGGGCATGGATGTCACAGAAGAGAAAGAGGTATCTGCGGGGCAGAGTTTGCCGGGAGAGACAGAGATTGTCAGACGGGTCAGGGATTGTCCAGCAGGGAAGAGATTGCCAAGCGAGATAGAGATTGTCTGAAGGGACAAAGATATACGTGTCTTCAGGAAGGAAGTTGACAGAGAAGACAGGGAAGGCTCCAGGAAGACCCTTATGTGTGTATTGTGCTACAACTGTAATAAGTGCCTATTGTCAAGTAAAGTTGAACTGTTAAGTATGTATATGGAATCAGGGGTTGTCTGTGAGCACCGTGAATCTGGAGCCGAGATGACAGAAGCAGGACAAACCCTGGAGTCTAATGTGAGTGCTCTATTTGATACACAACAGACAGAACTTTGTGTTTCCTTTGTGGGGAGCCAGGGTGTGGCGGCGCAGCAGCTACTCGCCACCACTACCACCCTGGCCTCCTCACATAGGCAGGGGATGGTTCACTTGGTTGCCACCCTCTCTGCTGCCACAACTGTTTGTGTGCACCCTGTCTTGCAGAAGATGTTACAGATCAGGTGGGGAAATGCAACTTAAGAAGTCATTTTATGAATAAATCCCATTGAAAGGTATATGGCAAGTATTTTCAAAAAGTGACCTAACATACTTTAAAGGGAACCTGTCATGTAAAATAACACCTTTAACCTGCAGATATGGGGTAAATCTTCAAGTTCATATTGTTCTGATATTATGCGGCGCTTGCACTGCGAGCCCCGCTCCCAGGAGGAAATAAACTTTATTCCTCCCGGCAGCCCGGGCTTTCAGTTCGACCGGCACAGCTTCAGTCACCGATCAGTGCATAGAGAGCGGAGACTGTAACTGCGTCCCCAGTACTGAATGACCGGAGGCTCAGCATTAAAGCCCTTTTACATTTAGTGATGCACCAGCGATCCCGACCACGATACGACCCGGTCAGGATCGCTGGTGCATCACTAAATGGTCACTAGTGGGCTGCCACACAGGCAGATCTCACAGCGATGCAGCAGCGATACAGCAGACGATACTTACCTGACGTCCTTCCGTCCGCCTCCACACATCTCTCGTCGGCGCCACAGGAAGCCCAGCAGGAAGCGCCCGACGAGAAATGGAGCTGGCCGATCTCGCGCGATCAGCAACAGACAGCGGGGGAGCCGGTCAGAGGTAAGTATCACACATAGCGATATCGCTAGCAATATCGCTATAACATCACAAAATCGGTGACGTTATAGCGATATTGCTAGCGATATCACTATGTGTAAAACCCCTTTAGAGTCAACTGTCAGTCAGTGCAGGGGCGCTCTCTGTACACAGAGCGGTAACTGAAACCGTGCCCTACGTGACCCCCTATGATTGAAACAGCGAGCCTGCTCATGGGAATAAATTTAATTTCCTCCAGGCAGCGGGTCTCTCAGTGCTGACACCATGTTAGAATAACCCCATATCTGCATGTTAGTAGCATTATTTCACATGACTGATTGCCTTTAAAGACTACCCATCAATGTATGATAGATTTATCCACAGGGCACAACCAACATCAGATTAGATCTGGTGATTTTGAAGTGTGTTCTGTGTTAGTAAAAAGTGGCACATGAGCTTAATAAACATGACATTACAACATATGCTAAATCTGATACTACTTTTTTATTTAAAGGGCATCTGTCATAATGTTTTTCCATATAGAAGTAGTTTTGTGGTTGTATAAATGATTGCTCCCTAATAGAAAATCTTCCCTTTTCAGTTGAGATCCGATGTGCCCATCACGACAAATCTAGTGAAAAAGTCATATTCAAATCAGGCTGGAAGTGCATTGAGGGCATGTCAATGCCCGCTATCTGCCGACCAGAAATTACCTCACGAGAAGTGTGGTGTCTTCCAGGTGCCCAAATCAAAGATGTGTCTGATAAGGTATCAAGACTCTACAGTGCTACAGACTACTATTCATGTCTACTAGTACACGTAGGAACAAGTGACACAGCAAAAAATTATCTGGAAACTATATGGAAAGACCTTGAAGACCTAGACCAGAAAGTGAAGGCACTGGGAATGCAGGTCATCTTCTCATCCATCCTCCCAGTGAATGGATATGGACCAAGGAGATTAAACAGGATTCTACATGTGAACAACTGGCTACATCGATGGTGCCATCAACAACCTTTTGGGTTTCTTGACCATGGAGCGCATTACCTGTATAATGGACTTCTTGCCAGAGATGGGTTGCATCTTACGAAAACAGGAAAACAGATATTTGGTAGATGCCTTGCTACACTCATCAGGAGAACTTTAACCTAGAGCAATATGGGATGGGAAATATACGGCCAGGAAAAAGTATGCAGCTAATTAATTCTTTTGACAACACTGCTATTAGAAGTGGAAATGAAGAACAAAAAGAACAAATTCTGAATGAAAATAGAGGAGCAAGAGAAACTGACTACAAGTTAAAATGTGTCTATACAAATGCACACAGCATTGGAAACAAACTAGGAGAATTGGAGCTGCTAACAAAGCATGATGTCATAAGCATCACTGAAACTTAGTGGGATGATGCACATAATTGGAAAACAAACCTTGAAGGCTACAAGTTATTTATAAGAAACAGGATTAACAAGAAGGGAGGAGGTGTTGCATTGTATGTTAGGAAAGCGTATATGTCCACAGATTTTCAAGATTCAAAAGAATGGAAGCTCTGCAGAAACTGATTGGGTAAGAATACACGAAATGAAGAACAGAAAGGACACTATTGTAGGTGTTTATTATAGGCCACCTGGACAGACTGAAGATAAGGTTGAGGAAGTAAAGGTGGCTGGGAATTTAGGAGGCAGCGATCATTCTATCCTTGAATTTTGGTTTACAAAGAAGGAGGACCAGCGAGGACTCAGACTTTATGGTTGGACTTCAGAAATACAGATTTTAATGCACTCAGAAAGAGGGTAGGAAAGGTGCAATGTCTGGATGTTTTAAAGGATGGAAGGATGAGAAATTTTGCTAAATGAAAGTCATAGTCAAAGAGTGGTAATGAATGATTGCACATCAAATTGGAAGAGTGTTTCAAGTACCACAAGTCTCTGTCTTGGCCCCAGTGTTGTATAACATTTTTATAAATGATCTAGATAATGGAACTGAAGATAAAGGCATCAAATTTGCAGACAATGCAAATCTGGGAGGGATAGCTAACAATAGAGAAGACAGAGAAAGGATTCAGAAGGATCTAGATAAGCTTAAACAATGGGCAGCGACTAATAGAATGGTGTTTAACAGGGAGAAATACAATACTCCACATCTGGGCAAGAAAAACAAAAATGACATCTGCAGCATGGGAGGTATAGAACTAAGCAACAGCATGTGTGAAAAAGACTTAGGAATATTAATAGATCACAGCCTGCACATGAGTCAACAGTGTGATGCAGCAGCATAAATAAAATACAGTTCTGGGATGTATTAATAATGAAGTAATTGTCACCTTCTACTCATCCGGAAAACTATGTCCAGTTCTGGGCACCAAATTTTAAAAAAGACATAAAAAACTGGAGCAAGTTCAGAGAAGAGCTATCAAGGTGGTGAGCACACTGCAAAGTATGTCCTATGAGGAACAGTTAAAGGATCGCAGAATGTTTAACTTGCAAAAAAAGGCTTAATAACAGTATACAAATATCTGAAGGGCTGTCACAGTGTAGAGGGATCATCCTTCTTCTCATTTGCACATGGAAACACGAGAAGCGATGGGATGAAACTGAAAGGGAGAAGATACAGATTATATATTAGAAAAACATTTTTGACAGTGAGAGTGATCAATTAGGGGAACACGCTGCCACGAAAGGTAGTGAGTACTCCTTCAATGGAAGTTGTCATGATCCAGGCTGGATCTGACAGTTTAAATGGACAAAGTTGAACTTTTTTTTCCTTTGGCTAGGTGCCAAAGTGATGTGTTTGCCCCCGGTGGCCATTAGAATTATTACACGTGGTGTTTCATTCTGTTGCCCGGTGGTGGTGAGTGGTATTGCACCTTAGTTTTAGGGTTAATGTGCATGCAATTACAAATCAGGTGTTAGGCTCTATAAAAGGGAGCCAGGTGGGTTCAATCACTGTTGGTGATATTGTGTTCGTCATTTGGGAAGCAAGCCTGGGTGAGGAAGGAGCTAAACATGAGTCCTGCGCAGCCCAGCCAGAGGGGACGAGTGGCAGCTAGGTGGTCTGCAAGAAGGGCTGGCATGACGTGGTGGAGTCACAGTTTATGGTGCCGGCAGGAAGTGCTTGCATGGCTTGGTGGAGTGCCGACTATGGAGAGAGTTGCACTCAGCATGCGGGACTTGGTTGCTGAGAGCAGGACTCAAGCATGCTTGACTTTATGGGCAGGAGCTGAACTCATCTTTGGGACTCTGTTACTGGACTTCTGCAACTGGTGGTGGACTCTGCTCCAAGGCTGCACTATGGTGAAGGATCCAGTTATGGTGATGGATCCGGGTGGAGGAGAAGATGCACTCAGGTGGTGGGCTCTGTTGCTAGGAGCGTACGCAACAGAGCAAAGCTAAGTGGTGTTTCCCCTGTTTTGTCATCTTTCCTCATGTGTGTTTTAGTGCAGTGGTGGGATTAGTTTCCGCACCGACCAATTCCCTAGTGAGGGTTTAGGTCAGGGCGAGCTAGGGTTTTTAGGTTCCTGTTGCGCGCCCGGTGCGGAACTGGCATAGGGAACGTTAGGAGTGCAGGGACACTGGCTCAGGGGAGCTCAGGAGGTCTCCACTTCCCTATTCCCTATCGCAGGGCCCACCATTGTTAATGTTTCCCAGGTTTCCCTTATTGTTTAAATTCGCCTTACTGTAGGCGGGGTTTCCAGACTTCTATATACGTGTAATGTCTAAATTCGCCAGTTGGAGGCGGTGTATCCAGCTGCACGTGTTTATTATTTAAATTCGCCCCACTGGAGGCGGTGTATCCAGGGTCACGTGCATTACATGGGTTCGCCTTGCGGTACTCGCTGCATCCAGACACGCGTGACCGTGACAGAAGTGAAGTCTGGACAGACATCTGTCTGAGACGGTTTAGTGAATCCTGCATTGAGCAGAGGTTTGGACACAATGACCTTGTAGGTCACTTCCAACTCTTAACAATCTATGATTCAATTGCAGTGGCATGCCCAAGGGATGCTTTCAGTCTGATTTGCATATGACTTCTACGCTAGGTGTCTAATGACCGGCACTTTGGTCTTATATTAAAAAGGTATATTTTTTTATAAGGAGACAAATGACTATACAGCATTGCACTACTTCCTGGGAAGTTGGGAAGTTCCCTTTAACTATTATTGGCTTTAAATTGGTGACTTTTGCTTGGATTTCAAAGTGTAAGATTATTTAGAATACTTTCTAAATTGAATACCACAGTAAAAGGTTTAGCTATTTATTTTTCGATGAAGTTGCAATATAATTAATACTATTTGCAGATAAGGTTCTAAAGATGTTTTCAAATGTTATAGTAAACCTGAATGCAACTCAAAACATGAAAAGGATAGTCAGAAAAACCTCATATTGAAGGCTGTCTCAGAAGGCGACATATTGTCACTAACCAGACTCCTGGAAGAAATTGAAGTATTGTGTACAGATAAGACTGCTCAAGGTAATACAATGAGATGATGAAATGATATATTCTACTCTGTCACTGTGATTATCTACTAGTAAGGATGGTTTCATGCTGCTTATTTTCTTGCCTTATATGCATTTGCTGAGAAAGCTACAAATATATGCATTTAAAGCGAACCTGTCAGCAGGATTTTGCTAAGTAAACTACAGGCATTGTCAGTTTGGCCTTGTTTAACTGATTAAAATGATACCTGGAGTGAAGAAATCCGTCTTGTGGTTCTTGTGTAATCAGTGTTAGAAGTTTTCATGTAATGATATACCCATGCTCCAGGGTGAGACTGCAGGCAGAGTCTAATCTTCCTGTTCTAAGCCAGAGAAACCAAGGAAAGACCCGCCCACAGGCCGTCATGAAGCACAGTCTTTCTCTATGATGAGGAACATGTTTGAAATTCGGGGCGGCCTGTGGGCAGGTCTTTCCTTGGTTTCTCTGGCTCAGAGCAGGATAGAGCAGGAATTTAAGACTCTGCCTACAGTCCTGCTCCGGAGCATGAGCATATCATTAGCTGAAAACATCTTACACTGATTACACAAGAACCACAAGATGGATTTCTTCACCCCACGTATCATTTTAATCAGTGTAACAGCTCCAACCTGACAATGCCTGTAGCTTACTTACCAAAATCCTGCTGACAGGTTTTCTTTAATGGACGGCTGTGACAGATGTCATACAGTGGCATCCCACTCTTATTGGAATCCTTTGTCAAATGAAAAAAAAACAGATGTTAAACACAGAAAGCACACATCAGAAACCAAAAATTGGTGACAGATACACTTTAGGTCAAGTTCAGACGTTCTTCTTTTATGGTCAATCAGAGGTAGTCAAGATTTTCATTGCATATATAGGCATATAGCCATACATATACATTTAAATAGCAAAAAAAAACAAACAAAGGAAAGTGATATAATAAATAAAATTATTATTGACATTGTAGAGCTGAACAATCACATGTAAGAAGACAGTGCCAGTATTGAAAACATAATATTACAAGGACTGAAATGTAAACCCCCAACCCTTCCAACATAATAACAGAGCCTGTGGAATATATTACTCCGCCATCCAAATTATTATGCAAATTATATTTTTCTTTGCTTTTCCTAAATGGTTGATGCAAATGAGTCAATATGATGTTCAAATCAACAGCCGTTGGAGCAGGGGCGGACAGTTTGGGGCCCCTGTACAGGAAGTGTGTTTGGGCCCCTATCCTTTTATGACAACCAAGCTACAGATTGTATTACACAGTGCATCTCTTGTTATGTACAGCACTGTTCTTTACATGTCAGATTCTCTTATTATTTTTGTAATTTTTAGCGCCCTGTCTTTATTACATACTGTCCTCTCTTGTTAGGCCCCTTTCACACATCAGTTTTTTTGCGTCAGTCACAATTCGTCGCAGATTGTGAAAAACTGATGCGACGGATCCGTTTTTTTGATGGATCCGACTGACGGATCAATCGAAAAAACGGATACGTCGCATCCGTTTTTTCATCCGTTTTTTGATGGATCCATTTTTAAAATAGAGAAGAAAGAATAGATAGAATAGATAGCTAGATAGAAAGAATAGATACATTACCTGAGGTAACCTCTTCCCTTGGATTTTTCCACGCTTCAGAGTTCACTCCAGGTCAGGCAGTGAGGGGGTGGAGCTTTAGTGATGTCAGCACTAGTCACTGAACCTCCGCTCCTAGCATCTCATTCCTCAGTGCTTTACACCCGGGGTGGTCGCATTAGCACCGCTTCCGGTTGTAAAGTATTTACCCCATAGATATGGATTACGCCGTGGGACTTGACTATTCACTGGACAGGTATGGGTATATTGTTGTTTTTTTATTTTTTATTTCTTTCAGGAGATAGGGGGCTTCGATTGGATTAGGAGAACAATAAAGATGGAAAACCTGTGTGTTTATTTCATTAAAAGACTTTATTCTTATTGTTTGTGTGTTTATTTAACCCTTGAATAACTCTAGGAATAGTAATGGATAGGTGTCTTATTGACGCCTCTCCATTACTAACCCGGGCTTAATGTCACCTTACAATAGCAAGGTGACATTAACCCCTTATTACCCCACTTGCCACCACTACAGGGCAAGTGGGAAGAGCTGGGAAAAGTGCCAGAATTGGCGCATCTAATAGATGCGTATTTTCTGGGCAGCTGCGGGCTGCTATTTTTAGGCTGGGGTGCCAAGATCAATGGCCCCTTACCAGCCTGAGAATATAATAAAGAACCACCCTAAGCATAACTAGAGAGAAAGCTATATAATAAGGGACAGCGCTATACATAACTAGAGAGGATGCCACACAATAAGAGACAGTGTTATACTGTATATAATAAAAGAGGAAACTATGTAATTAAGGACGGCGCTTTACATAACAAGAACGTTCACTATACACTAAGGGACTCTGCAATACATAATAAGACTACATTCCTGTATCTGTGTGAAGTGTTGCAGTGAAGTGTCGGTGTGTTACCTGATTTCTTTCTCAGACAGCACACAGACCCTTTGAGTGTTTCCTATTCTGATCCTCAAGATCTGATCAGAAATAGACATGCTCTCACAGATCTCATTCTTAGTTCCATGATTTTCATAAAACTCTCGGATCAATGATTTTATGAAACTCTATGAGTCTGTGTGCCATCCAATTAAAAAAAATCTGGCAGCACATGGACATTTCACGCAAATGTTAGAATGTGGCTTAAGGGATTTTGCAAACAGAATTACTCCCATCACACAGAATAAAAAATGAATACTTTCATAGAGTGACAGCTGACATCTCCTCTGATTGAAGCCGGTTTCTGTTGTTTCTTCTCCATCTGGTCAGACCTTCGTGTCGACATCTCCCAACCATGACTCGTCTTGTTAGATTGATCACAGCAGCTCTGAAAATAACAAAGTCACATATATTGTATGCATTTGTCTCCTGAATAAATAATCTTCCGCACTGCGCCCCTCAATATAAATATCTTCCCCACCATTAATATACTCTTAGAAACCCAACATTTCACTCATACTATTGAGTGGGGAAAATACAAAAACACATGTAAAAAAAATAGCAAAAACACTTATATTTACACCATATTTTCCTGCCAACAAATCAGGATTTGCAGCAGAATTTTCTGCTACAAATACTCCACGTTTGCCTATAGTCTTAATCCCTGTCCTGTGTCCTCTCCCCCACACACACATTCATTATATGTCCCTGATAGCGTTATAATGAATTAGGGGGACAGAGAAGACGTTATCAGGGTCTTCTAATGAAATGGGGGATGGAAGAGGATGGTATCAGGTAATAATCAGACTTCCAGAAGTAATGTGCCCCATCCTGGGATTATTTTGACCCGCTTATTTTGTGCCCCGATTCTGGAATTATTGTTTCCCGATCCTGGTCCCCTTTCTAGGGTTATTGTTCCCCATTCTGGTACCCTTCCTAGGATTATTCTGCCAATACTGGTCCCCTTCCTGGGGTTATTGTACCAATCCTGGTCTCTTTCCTGGGGTTATTGTGTCCCATCATGTGGTTATTGTGCCCATCCGGTCCCCTTCCTGGAGGTATTGTGTCCATCCTGTCCCTCTCCCGTGGTTATTGTTCCCATCCTGGCCCTTTCCTGCGGTTATTTTGCCCACCTGGCCCCTTCCTGGGGTTATTGTGCCGATCCTGGCACCTTCCCGGGGTTACTGTGTTCCACCATAGGCCCCTTCCTGGGGTTATTGTTCCCATCCTGGCCCCTTCCTGGGGTTATTGTGCCCATCCAGGCCCTTTCCTGGGGTACCATGCCCCATCCTGGGCTCCGTCCTAATATAATGTTCCCTGTTTACCACTATATAAAAAAAAAACTATTAATAGGTGCAAAAATTATGCAGAAAAGTTGCATAAAAATCTCACCAAAAGATCATTGTGGTAACGTAGTCTAGTGTCTATGTAAAAAAAAATGGAGCATGAATTAATCACTAAGATAAGATTCAAAACAGATCACCTGTATTGCATTTGGGCATGTGAATACATTGCAATTAATAACATAGGAAATTATATTTGGTCATGTTCTTTTTTCATTACTATTGATGTAGCAATACAGACAACAAGCTGAAAATCATCTTTTTTTTCTTCATGAAAAACATTACTTATCTGTAATTGTAATACCAGAAAGACCAAGCATGGAGCTGTTTATGGAAGAGAACTGCATTTCTTTGGAAACCTGAAGCAATTAAAAGACGCTCCAAAGACTGAACATATACAGTATGCAGCAAGTCATTTTAACATTGAAACCCATTTGCTCTTCCTTTTAAGCGCTTATTTAGAGCTCATAAACGTAGCCACCTGAAAAAGATATTAGCCCTAATTTATCAAAGCAATGTGGCTAGAACTCTGGAGTAAATTGCTTTGAAAAGTTACAAAATTTTTGTGCAACTCGTAGTTGTGGAAAAATGTTGCGATTTTTGCCATTTTCACTCCAGTTTCTCCCACCTCCACCTAAAGCTGGGCTGTGCAGGGGCTTGACACCTCAGTCCATCTAATTCTTGACAAGCTGCGGTGTTCCTTATGCCAGAAATCTTACTCCAGTAGGGGACTGAAGTTAGAGTACTGGAGTGGGGAATGCCACTTGTCAGACACTACCGATTCATCAAGAGACGTATAGATAGTAGTAGAATATGGCACTCCTATATAAAGGCAAAGGTGCTCGGATAGGATCCCAATCCGTAAAACCAAATAGTAAAAAGAATTTGCCACTCAAGGTGAGTATGGTGAGCAAAAGTTTTTTAAGTCAATGCTCCATTCAATGATGTATTTACAAATGTGACGTTTTGTAAAAACATCATTGAATATGCTTTTATTGCAGTTTAAAAAGAGATAACTTCACTTACCAATACACTGTCCCGCATAGTGACCATATATGCTGAGGTCAACAACAGACTTGTCAAAGCCAACCTCGCCTTAGGTAGACTGCATGCATAAGAGCGTCTGGGAATGAAGAGGATTCAGCCTTACTACTAAGCTGAAGGTTTTCCTCCCTGTGGTCCTTACCACACTTCTCTATGCCACCGAGACCTGGACTGTCAACCGTCGGCATGCCACACAACTCTATTACTTTCACTTGAGCTGTCTGTAGACTTCTCCACATCAGGTGGCAAGACCATGTCCCCAAAATGGCAATCCTAGAACTATCTGGGCTCTGCAACATTTACATTCTCCTACTGGAAGCCCAAGCCACATGGACTGGACTTGTTGTCAGGATGCCAGACAGTCGATTACCTAAACTGCTGCTGTACGGAGAACTGCGTCAAGGAAAGTGAGCAGTTGTAGGCCAGAAGCTTCTCTCAAAAACCTTGGAGTCAACACTAACAAATGGGAGAAGCTTGCCCCAAACCCTACAGCTTGGCGAGGCAGGATCACCTCAGGAGCATGTGCAGCTGAAGATAGGAAAATATTTCAGGCAAAAATAAAGCGAGCTGTGCCCAAGGCAAAAGCAGTATCTACTGTCCTGACTACATCTAGTTACTTATGTCATGTATGGCTTCATCAGTCACCTCTTGACCCAAAGTCATGGTCATCTTTGACAACAAAGTATGAACACCATTGCAGGTTAACCCCTTAAGGACCAACGAAATACGCCTTTTAACAGCGGCAGTTAAGGGTACTTATGCCTTAGTGCCGTTTTTTAACGGTACCGACAAATAAGTGTATAGCGCCCTCCAGAGTCAGAATTTCTCCAGGGCCTCGGCTACAGGGGGTAGCCGAGACTCCAAAGAACATGATTCGGATTGGTTTTTATCAACCCCAGTGTTGCGATCACTGTTATTCACAAAATAACGGCGACCACAAAAAGTCAGATTTCCCATTTAATTTCTCTTCTGATGTGATCGCACATCAGAAGAGAGAGAAATGGGATCCCCAAATTCCCACTAGTACCTTCGATGTCCCTGGACCCTCCTGCATCCCCCTGGCTGCCAGCGTCTTCTTACGGGAAGAAAATGGCGGGCGCATGCACTGTGTGCCCGTCGAGAGGCACCCGGCAAAAATAGGAAATTTTTCCTATTGGATCATTTTAATCACTGTGATAGGGTCTATCACAGTGATCAGAATAAAAGAAATAGTAAATCAAACCTCCCTTTATCACCCCCTTTGGTAAAAATAATAAAATAAAAAAAGGATTTATTTACATTTTTCTATTAGGGATAGGGTTGGGCTAAAGTTAGGGTTGGTCTAAGGTTAGGGTTGTGGTTGGGATTACGGTTGGGATTAGGGTTAGGGGTGTGTTAGGGTTAAGTTTGTGGCTAGGGTTATTGTGGCGCCCCTGAGGGTTCAGTCGCCACAGAGGTACTGCACCTCCTCCTGAGGTGTGGTACCCCACCATTCAGGTAAGGTGGAGACACCTGACCACGCTCCAACACCTGCATCCCACACAACATAGTAGTGTAGCAAAGCACCCTTTGGTGGCTCCCTGCTTGGAACACGAAGCGTGCTGGGAGGCGGGTGGAGGTTAGTTTGCACTAAAAGAGTGGGAAGAGGATAGGATTTAGTTAGTTAGTCACAGGAGTCTGACGAGGTCAGTCTGTGAAAGGAGATCCCCTGAGTGGGATGGAGGAAGGAAGTCCTGCAGCCGACCTCAGTGATCTGGGTCCGCTGGCACAAGAAAGGAACATTGATAGAAAGCCTGACTCTCCATAAGAAAGAAAGGATTGATATGGAACGTGAGGAGAATAAGAGAACAAGGACCAGGGTTAGAGGAGAACCCTTCCCAAGTTCTAAGCGCAAGGCCGGGGTCCGGTCCCCGAGGTTGTATGGATACTTATGGTCCTGCAGAAGACAACGGAGGAATAGAAGTAGTGACCACTTTATTCCCACACTAGACTTGGGGGCACAACAGCAACGATAGTAAGCCGGGACTAGGTAGTAAGGAGTCCCCGAAGCAGGCTACAGCTGTCTGCCGTACAAGTAGAGTTCCTAGGAACATCGGACAGGAGGAACTCCAGTGTAACTCAGTACTGTGAGTACTTCACTAAAAGCGCTAAGAGGGAGACGTTCGTTCAGAAAAGGCACATATGTTGGCGGAGTGTTGGAAAGGAGTACTTCATCTTGCCTGGAAGTTGGCTGAGCTCCTGACCCGGAGGACACGGCACGGATGCGGACACCTGTACCTGCAACAGACTGTGAGTAAAGCTTTGGAACTACATGCCCTGGTGTCCTCCACTTATTCCTGCGCCAACCCGCCCAGCACTGCTATATCCCTTGCGCCCGACACTATACCATCTAAGTGTCACTTCACCTACTCTGCCCTTGGACTACAGCCCTGCCTGTGGAGGGCTATAACATCATTGCTGTACCACACCATCTGTCCCAGAGGATTTGTCTGCAGCGTCGGCTTACATCTACATTGCCGAACACCACAGGTGGCGTCACGAATCACTCATAAACTTTCACCACCATAAGCACACTGAAACAACCCCTTTTACAATGGAGCCCCAGGGCCATGGACCGGGTCACTGCTGCCGTGAGAACCCCCACTGAGGAGATCAACCGGCCTGGTACCGAGTACCCAACGGCCCTGGCGAGTGAGGGCGCTCCATTATGGTTAGAGTTGGGATTAGGGTTAGAAGTGTGTTGGGGTTAGGGTTGTGGTTAAGGTTATGGTTAGGGTTGGGATTAGGGTTAAGGGTATGTTGGAGTTACGGTTGGAGTTAGAATTTAGGGGTTTCCACTGTTTAGGTACATCAGGGGGTCTCTAAACGTGACATGGTGCCACCAATGATTCTAGCCAATTTTGCTTTCAAGAAGTCAAACCGTGCTCCCTCCCTTCTGAACCCTGCCATGCACCCAAACAGTGGCTTTCCCCACATACGGGCTATTGGCGTACTCAGGAGGAAATGTACAACAAATTTTGTGGTCCATTTTCTCCTGATACCCTTGTGAAAATGAAAAAAATTGGTTCCAAAGTAAACTTTCTGTTAAAACAGTAAAATGTTCATTTTTTCCTTCCACATTGCTTTAGTTCTCGTGAAACATCTGAAGGGTTAATAAACTTCTTGAATGTGGTTTTGCGCACCTTGAGGGGTTCAGTTTTTAGAATGGTGTCACTTTTGGGTATTTTCTGTTATATTGACCCCCCAAACTCACTTCAAATGTGAGGTGGTCCCTATAAAAATGGCTTTGTAAATTTTGCTGGAAAAATGAGAAATCGCTGGTCAACTTTTAACACTTATAACATCCTAACAAAAAAAATTGTTTCCAAAATTGTGCTGATGTAAGGAGGACATGTGGAAAATGTTATGTATTAACCATTTTGTGCGATATGACTGTCTGATTTAAAGGTACAAAAATTAAAACTTTGAAAATTGCAAAATTTTCAAAATTTTTGCCAAATTTCCATTTTTTTCATAAATAAGCGCAAGTTATATTGAAGAAATTTTACCACTATCATGAAGTACAATATGTCACGAAAAAAACAGGCTTGGAATCAATGGGATCCATTGAAGCATACCAGAGCTATAACCTCATAAAGTGACAGTGGTCAGAATTGGAAAAATTGGCTTGGTCATTAAGTACCAAATTGGCTCTGTCACTAAGGGGTTAAGAAGAGATATTTTTTAGATATTTCTACTTATCAAAAATTAATATAATTTGTAATCTATAGTTTGAACTATTACAGCCCATACATATAAAATAATATTAGATGTTGCCTTTCAGATTTTCTCATGTGCAAGCTGACATCAAAGGACACCGGGAAAACCTGCTTAATGAAAGCCTTGCTGAACATAAATGGGAAGACTCCAAAGATAGTGCACATTTTGCTATCTTTTACTGAGAAGCATGGTTTTCTGGACAGATTTATCAATGCTGAATATACAGAGGAGAATTACAGAGGTAATTAAAATCAATAGATCGGTTTATTCATTGGTAGCATTCTCATCAATATTTTTAAGATGTTAGATCAGCAATTGTAAAGAAAAAAAATAAGAACTTACCTGAAAGGGTTATTACCATCTTCATAGATGAGTGTTACTAAATTGTGAAAAAACATGTACTTTTTCACTTTATTGTTTATTCAAATTTTCAACCGTTCTAGAGATAGCAACATTTTTCTTTCAAAGCTCGTTGTCTACGAAACCGACCACCGCTGTTGTCTAGCTTGCAAATCCTGCACTGAAGCTGGACAGGGTTAGAAGAGAACATTGCACTCCCGAGATCCCAGCCAGCTTCAAAGCAGAGCCTAAGCTCGATAGAAAAGAGCTTATAACTATAATAGTACATGGTCAGCCACCATGATTAGACAAGTGGTGGTCGGTCACCAAAGCAACAAACTCTATTGAAAATTATTAATATCTCAAGAACAACTAAAAAATCAAATAGTAAACTACAAAAGTGCTTGTTTAACAAACATTTCCAACAATTCCCATCTCTAAAGATGGGAATAACCCTTTAAAGGGGTATTCCCTTTCCAGATAACTATAATGTATGAATTGGATATGCCCTAAATGTCTAGCATATTCGTGCTAGGCTATTTTCAGAAGTCCCATGGAAGTGAATGTATAGAGCTGCACCTGCATATTTAGGCTATGTGCCCACGTATGCAGAAATTTCCTAAGCAAAACCTGATTCCTTCCCAGGAAATCCGCATTTTTATTTTTCGCGTTTTTGTCGCCGTTTTTTGCATGTTTTTCTCCCGGAGCATCCACATTCTCATTGAATACAGTTGGAAATGCGTTTTTTTCCACAAAATTCATGAACATGCTGTGTTCTTTACCGCAATGCGTTTTTTTGTGGAAAAAACGCATCATGTGCACAAAATTTGTAGAATGCATTATAAGAATGGGATGCTTAATGTATGCGGTTTTTAAGCGTTTTTGCAGGGAAAAAACTCTTAAATACGAAAAAAACACATGGGCACACAGCCTAACAGTAGCACAAGACAGGGATTCACTGTAAAGACTGCCGCGGGTACCAGAAGTAGGACCCACATGGATTAGACATTTATGACATATCCTCTAGGAAAAAGAAATACTATTTAGACACAACAAACCACAATTAAAGCTAATAATTCCAATTATAGTTTTAGTGTTCACTGATTGTTTTTGCCGTAACCCATTAAAATGCCAATTATCCTATTATGCTGCCTCAACAAGTGCATGCAATGGATGCTCCAATACAAAGTGTTTCAAATTCCCATTCAAAACGAGTCAGCCTCTTGCCTTCATAAAAAGTGTTTTCTAGGTTCACCTATATTAAGTGCCTGCTCATTCAGCATCAAAGAACTACCGTATTCGTACTGCCTGCCATACAGTTCCCCAAATGCAGTATCAGAATGCCTCATAATCAGTGCAACTATTTATAGTGCTTGTCAGACCTGTGCACTGCTAGGGAGTGTTTTATAAACTCTGCCCACTAGAGAGAAACTTATAGATATCAGGACAGAGGTTGCCCATTGATGCAGTGTGTGCCAGACAATGTTCTCCTATATAGTGCTTGTCAGAGAGTGTCCCGTCCCTAGTCTTCAGTGATTGCTTTCCTATAAGCTGAACAGCACAGTGGCTCAGTGGTTAGCACAGTGGCTCAGTAGTTAGCGCTACAGCTTTGCAGTTCTGGGGTCCTGGGTTAAAATCCCACCAAGGACAACATCTGCAAGGAGTTTGTATGTTCTCCTGTTATGAATGAGTCACCTGAGGAGGAAAAAACAAAAATACAAGCTAAGTCCAGAAAACTGGAGAGGTTGGTAGCTAGCGGATTGCAGACCCCTGATCCTATTCCCAACAACTAACAGTAGCCGTGGAGCGTTCCTACGGTGGTCCTAGACGCCTCGTCACAGCCGGAGAACTAAATAAGCCTAAAGAAAGAAAGGGGAAATCTAAACTGCCCCAGAGCAGACCCCAAAGCAATAGACAGCCCCCAACATGTATTGACGGTGAAAACAGATGAAAACACAAACACAGACAGAAAGACAGGCAGAGCAAACGATGGGGCCCAACTAACTAGATAGGAAAGGACAGAAAAGATGCTGGCTGCAATCCGCAAAAACCCTACCAAAAATGTCCTAACACGTCTGATAGGAAAAACAGCCCTGAAGTCACTAGACTTCAAAATCCCTATATCAGCACTCCGATATATTCTGAAGACAGAGCAAAAGAGAATTAACCGATCAGGGACAAAAATGGAAATTCAGCAACGCCCCAGCCGGGGCTAGCTGAACACAAAACTAAGCAAATCAGACAAATTCTCATGGAACAATAACAGAGCAAAAAGTTAGCTTTAGAAGACAGGAACTGAACTGGAGGCCACAGCTCAGAGCAGAGAAATCACCAGCAACCCTACAGGGCGTCGGCTGCCTTATATCCACTCAGAGATTCCGGATGTCCAATCGCAATCCACCTGTTCAGGTGACAGGTCTCTCCCATCCAAATCAGTTTCACCACCTCCTTTCACCAGCAGAGGGAGTTCATCGGACATCAAAGGTGAACGAGAAAATGAGCTCATAACAGTACCTCCCCCTTGAGGAGGGGTCACCGAACCCTCATCCACGCCACCAGGCCGATCAGGATGGGCCCGATGAAAAGCACGAACCAATCTTTCAGCATGAATATCGGATGCAGAGACCCCAGAATTATCCTCCTGGCCATAACCCTTCCACTTAACCAAATACTGGAGTCTCCGTCTAGCCAGACGAGAATCCAGTATCTTCTCAACCTCATATTCCACATTACCTTCAACCAATACAGGGTCAGGAGGTGCCACCACAGGAACTACTGGCTCAACAAACCTCTTCAACAGAGACTTATGAAACACATTATGGATCTTAAATGTAACAGGAAGAGCCAATCGAAAAGAGACTGGATTAAGAATCTCCAAAATCTTGTAAGGTCCAATAAATCTAGATTTAAACTTTGGAGAAGCCACCTTCATAGAGATATTCTTTGATGACAACCAAACCATATCACCCACCTTAAACTGGGGACCAATGGTCCTATGCCGGTTGGAAAACCGCTGGGCCTTTTCCTGGGAGAGAGACAACTTATCCACCACTTGGTCCCAAATCTGGTGAATTTTCTCCACCACAGTGTCAACACCTGGGCAGGCAGAAGACTCCACCTGCCATGAAGAGAATCGAGGATGAAACCCAAAGTTACAAAAAAAAGGTGACATCAAAGTGGCAGAACTAGCTCTATTATTTAAAGCAAATTCGGCCAAGGGCAAAAATGAGACCCAATCATCCTGATCAGCAGAGATAAAACATCTCAAATAAGACTCCAAAGTCTGGTTTGTTCTCTCCATCTGCCCATTGGTCTGAGGGTGAAACGGAGAGGAGAAGGACAACTGAATTCCCAGCTTGGAACAAAAAGTCCTCCAAAATCTAGAAAAAAACTGAACTCCTCTGTCAGACACAATGTTCTCAGGAATCCCATGCAAGCGAACCACCTGTTGCAAAAACAAGGGCACCAACTCTGAGGAAGATGGCAACTTAGGGAGTGGTACAAGATGGACCATCTTAGAGAATCTATCACAAATCACCCAGATAAAAGTCATTCTCTGAGAGACAGGCATATCAGAAATAAAATCCATTGAAATATGGGTCCATGGCCTCCTGGGCACCGGCAAAGGCATCAACAACCCACTAGAGCGAGAACAAGGTTTAGACCGGGAGCAAGTCCCACAGGACTGCACAAAATTCCTGACATCACGAGATAAGGTGGGCCACCAAAAAGACCGACTCACCAAATCTCTAGTACCAAAAATACCTGGATGACCAGCCAATGCAGAGCAATGAACTTCAGACATTACTCTCTTCCTCCACTGGTCAGGAACATACAATTTTCCAATGGGACAACGCTCAGGTTTGTCCTCCTGAAACTTTTCCAGAGCACGTCTCAAATCGGGCGAGATGGCAGAAAGAACCACCCCCTCACCTAAGAGGGTAGCAGGCTTTGCCACAATAGGAGAATCAGCAAAGAAACTCCTAGAGAGGGCGTCTGCCTTGACATTCTTAGTGCCCGGAAGAAAAGAGACCACAAAATCAAAACGTGTGAAAAACAAGGCCCACCTAGCCTGTCTAGGATTCAAGCGTTTGGCCGACTCAAGGTAAATCAAATTCTTGTGGTCAGTGAGGACCAAGACTTGATGTCTAGCTCCCTCCAACCAATGTCTCCACTCCTCAAATGCCCATTTCATGGCTAACAGTTCCCGATTCCCCACATCATAGTTGAGTTCGGATGGGGAGAACTTTCGGGAAAAGAAAGCACAGGGATTCATTTTAGATGTTACCGGATCTTTTTGGGACAAAACAGCTCCTGCGCCAATCTCAGAAGCGTCCACCTCTACCTGAAACGGGAGTGAGACATCAGGTTGCCGCAAAACCGGAGCAGAAGTGAACCTCCGCTTCAGTTCCTGAATGGAAGAAACAGCCTCTGGAGACCAATTCAGCACATCAGCACCCTTCTTAGTCAAATCAGTCAATGGTTTGGCAATACCAGAAAAATTAGATTTAAATTTACGATAAAAATTAGCAAAACCCAAAAACTTTTGGAGGGCCTTCAAAGAAGTGGGCTGAACCCAATCATAAATGGCCTGTACCTTGGCCGGGTCCATTTCAATAGTTGACGGAGACAAAATAAATCCCAAAAATGAAATCCTCTGTACACCAAAAAGGCATTTCGATCCCTTAACATACAGGGAATTCTCCCTCAAAATCCGGAACACAGTCCGAACATGTAACACATGAGAGTCCCAATCCCTGGAAAAGATCAAAATATCATCCAGATAGATGATCAAAAATTTATCCACAAAGTCCCGGAAAATATCATTCATGAAGCACTGGAAGACAGAAGGGGAATTAGTGAGCCCAAAAGGCATCACCAGGTACTCAAAATGTCCCTCCGGAGTATTAAACGACGTCTTCCATTCATCCTCATGCTTAATGCGAATAAGATTATACACCCCCCTGAGGTCAAGCTTGGTAAACCAGCAAGCACCCAGTGGCGGATTAAGTGGACTATGGGCCCGGGGCTGTTCATAAAACCTGGGCCCCTGTACCCCCCTTCCCACCTGAACGCTGCGGTCCCCGTGCGGGAATTGACAGCCGTACGGACCGCAGCACTTGGTTTGCTGCGGGTCCATACGGAAAACCCGCCACCATTCCGCCACGTGTGGACATGGCCTAAAAAGACGTTGCACATAAGCTGTAGGCCTACGGCCAATACGCACAAAATCGCCCAACGTGATCCTGGCCATAGGGGATCCACTTTAATGTCCCCACTTTAATTTGAAGTCCCCTTACTTCATCCATTGCAGTCCCCTATCACCCACTCACTTCATCTGCAGTGCCGCTTCATCATTTGCAGCCCCTTATCCCCCCTTCCATTTTATCATGTGCAGTCCCCTTCCCCCCCAACTTCATGTGCAGCCCCACTACCCCATCATCATGTGCAGTTAATTTTACCCCCACATCATGTGCAGCCCCACTCACCCCCCCTTCATCATGTGCAGCCCCACTCACCCCCCTTCATCATGTGAAGCCCCCACTCACCCCCTTCATCCTGTACAACCCCAGTCACCCCCCCTTCATCATATACAGCCCCCAGTCACCCCACCTTCATCATATACAGGCCCCAGTCACCCCCCCTTCATCATATACAGCCCCCAGTCACCCCCCCTTCATCATATACAGGCCCCAGTCACCCCTCCTTCATCATATACAGGCCCCAGTCACCCCCCCTTCATCATATACAGGCCCCAGTCACCCCCCCTTCATTGTGTACAGCCCCCACTCACCCCCTCCCCCATTTAATTCATTTTATAAATAAAAAAAAATAAAAAAAGTTCCCCATACTTACCTCACAGCCGGCTCGCTCCCCAGCAGCGCCTCTGCTTTCAGCATCCTCCGGGACATGTCGGCGCGTGCACGATGACGTCATCGCGCACGCCCGACATCTGACCCGGAAGTACAGCCGGAGCTGAGCAGCCGTCAAGGTGACGGCCGTGCACAGCTCCCGGCCCCTCATAGAATGTGACGCGGGTGGCTGTCTGCTGCCGGCGGCGTCACAGCACAGGGCACGGCCGGCCCTGTACAGGTGCTGGGGGAGCGGTCCGGGGGGGCATTTGCCTCTCTGCCACCCGGCCCAGCCCGCCCCTGGGCCCCTGCCCCTGGGCCAGAGGCGTATCTAGGCTTTCTGGCACCCGGGGCAAGAATTTGGTTCGGCGCCCCCCCCCCCAAGTACATATGCGACTTGCACAGTTAGTCATGTACCCACGAGCTGCTCTTCCTAATGCTCTCAATGTTCAGTAAAAAACTGAAAGCAGGAAGAGAAGCTCGTTGTCACAGGACCATAACTATGAAAATCGCATATGAGTGAGGTGTCCATGTGATGAGTACTGGAACCTGCAGAGCTGAATCCTGACATTGCAGCTTCTGAATTCTCACAACGAATGCACTGCACACATTTAGGATTCTCCCTTGCCGATATACAGTCATGTCAACACAAGTATGTGATTTGTATACTTCTGGCCACATTCCAACTAGACGTGCCCGGCCTCGCTCCGTTCACTTTCATTGAGTGAGGCCACACATGTCTAGTCAGCATGTGACCGCATGTATGTAAATTACCAGCACGAGAGAATCCTGACAGCATTCAGTGAGCACTGTGAGAATTCAGAAGTCTGCAGTCACATAGAATGTCTGCAGACTCAGCACAGACCTGGACAACCCCTGTAATGCTCCTGACATAAATAAAAAACATGTGAATTAGTCAATATCACAAATAATATTTACATCCAGGTACCTTATAGATGACGTCATGTCTGGAGTCGTTCTCCTTTTCTTCTTCTTGTCCAGACCCCATGATGAGTTTGCTCATCCACATCTCGTCTCTGCAGACTTCCATCTTCTCCGGTCTTCTGCAGCAAATCTCCACACGATCCCCTTAAAGATAAAATGGTCATTATAATGCCCCTAAATACAAATATCTGCAATATACTGTCTCCTCACACTATTCCCCTCCCTCCTCATACTGTCTCCTCATATATTTAACCCCTCACTCTCTATACTGTCTGCTCACACATATCCCCGACTCCCCATACTGTGTCCACATGCATTCACCCGTTCGCACCCCTTACTGTCTGCACCCATCCCCCATACTGTTTCCTCATACATGCCCTCATACATACTCTTCATTTTGTGTCCTCAAATCTCCCCGCATACATTAAATACCATCCCCACTCCAAATCCCCCCATCCCCAATCCCCCACACACATTAAGTACCCCCCCATCCCCACTCAATAACCCCTCGTCCCTACTCCCAAATCCCCCCACACATTATGTACCCCCACTCCAAATCCCCCCACACATTATGTACCCCCACTCCAAATCCCCCCATCTCCACTCATTAACCCCTCCACACATTAACCCCCATCTCCACTCATTAATCCCCCATCTCCACTCATTAATCCCCCATCTCCACTCATTAACCCCCATCTCCACTCATTAACCCCCATCTCCACTCATTAACCCCAATCCCCACATTAACCCCATCTCCACTCATTAAGCCCCATCCCCACATTAATCCCATCTCCACTCATTAACCCCCATCTCCACTCATTAACCCCCATCTCCACTCATTAACCCCCATCCCCACATTAATCCCATCTCCACTCATTAACCCCCGCACATTAATCCCCATCTCCACTCATTAACCCCCGCACATTAATCCCCATCTCCACTCATTAACCCCCATCTCCACTCATTAACCCCCATCTCCACTCATTAACCCCCATCTCCACTCATTAACCCCCACCCCCACATTAACCCCCCTCTCCACTCATTAACCCTCCCACTCATTAACCCCCATCCCCACATTAATCCCATCTCCACTCATTAACCCCCATCTCCACTCATTAACCCCCACACATTAACCCCATCTCCACTCATTAACCCCCCCCACTCATTAACCCCCATCCCCACATTAATCCCATCTCCACTCATTAACCCCCGCACATTAATCCCCATCTCCACTCATTAACCCCCATCTCCACTCATTAACCCCCATCTCCACTCATTAACCCCCATCTCCACTCATTATCCCCCCTCTCCACTCATTAATCCCCATCTCCACTCATTAACCCCCACATTAACCCCCCTCTCCACTCATTAACCCCCATCTCCACTCATTAACCCCCATCTCCACTCATTAACCCCCACCCCCACATTAACCCCCCTCTCCACTCATTAACCCCCATCTCCACTCATTAACCCCCCTCTCCACTCATTAACCCCCATCTCCACTCATTAACCCCCACCCCCACATTAACCCCCCTCTCCACTCATTAACCCCCATCTCCGCTCATTAACCCCCATCCCCATCTTTGGTGGTTCTTCAGCTCCACAGAGGAGCACACTTACCACCAGTGTTCGCTCTGGGCGCCGGGAGTGACGTCAGCAGCGTGATCACATGACCTGATCACGCTGCTGACGTCGCTCTGACCCGGTGGTCAGAGCTTCTATTGTACTGGCGTCTATAGACGCCAAGTACAATTGCTGCCTGGGAGTCGGCGCGGCCTCCTTCTCTGCGTCGGCTGTCAGCTTGACAGCCGACACAGAGAACCGCCGACTCCCAGGACTGGTAGCGGCATAACACAGCCGCCGGGGGGGGATACTGGCATACTGCGGACCGCTGCATTAGGCGGCCGGGCGGCTCGACTGCGCCCCCCTGCTGCCTGCCCCCCCTGGATACGCCACTGCCCTGGGCCCCCAAAAAACCTTGGGTCCGGGGCGACCGCCCCATCCGCCCCTATTAAGATCCGCCATTGCAAGCACCTTTAACTCTGGAGAATAGATCAGAAATCAGGGGTAACGGATACTGATATTTAACAGTAATTTTGTTGAGGGAACGATAGTCAATACAAGGCCTTAATGAACCACCTTTCTTGGCCATGAAAAAAAAACCAGCACCCAAGGGTGAAGGGGATGGTCTAATATGACCCTTCTCCAATGACTCCTTAATATAAGATCGCATAGCCTCGTGCTCGGGTACAGATAAATTGAAAAGTCAACCCTTGGGAAATTTACACCCAGGGCTCAACTCAATTGCACAGTCATAACTCCTATGAGGAGGCAAAGACTCAGACTTATTATCACTAAATACATCATAAAAATCAGCCAAATAGTCAGGAACATCATGCAACTGGAGAGAGGTGGAGAAAACAGGAGCGTCACTAAGAGCACACCGACAACCCCAACTCACCACAGACACAGATTTCCAATCCAAAACTGGATTATGGATTTGCAGCCAGGGAAATCCCAGAACAATGGTATCATGCAAATTATGCAACACCAAAAATCTGCAATTTTCTTGATGGTCTGGGGCGACCAGCATTACCACCTGGGTCCAAAACTGAGGTTTATTCTTCGCCAAAGGAGTAGCATCAATACCCCTCAAAGGGATAGGCATCCGCAGAGGTGTCATTGGAAACCCACAACGTTTAGCAAAATCCAAGTCCATCAGGTTCAGAGCCGCTCCTGAATCCACAAAAGCCTTAGCCAAAAATGTGGACAGGGAGCAGATCAGAGTAATTGCCAGAAGAAACTTAGGTTGAACACGACCCACAGCAAATGTGTGTGCAAAACGTTTCTCTCGTTTAGGGCAGGCAGAAATAATATGAGAGGCATCTCCACAGAAAAAACACAGCTTATTACGCCTTCTGAACTCCTGACGTTGCGCCCTAGACAAAACTCTATCACATTGCATAGGTTCAGACATTTGTTCAACAGGTGGCAACATTTCTCCTGTAATTTTACGTTCACGTAAACGCCGATCAACCTGAATGGCTAATGACATAGAATCGTCAAGACCAGAGGGAACAGGAAATCCCACCATAGTATCTTTTACGGTTTCTGACAAACCCTTCCGAAAGATAGCTGCCCAGGCACCATCATTCCAGGTAGTAAGGACCGCCCACTTTCGGAATTTTTGACAGTACGACTCTGCAGAATCCTGACCCTGGCTCAAAGCCAACAGGGCTTTCTCAGCTTGATCAATAGCATTAGGTTCATCATACAACAACCCCAAGGCTTGAAAAAATGCATCCACATTAGTTAGAATAGGATCACCAGGTGTCAAAGAAAACGCCCAATCCTGGGGATCGCCACGCAGCAAAGAGATGACAATTTTAACCTGCTGCGCAGAGCTCCCCGATGAGTTAGTCTTCAAGGCAAGAAATAATTTACAATTATTCTTAAAATTCAAAAATTTAGACCGATCCCCAAAAAACACATCAGGAGTAGGAATCTTTGGTTCAGCAGCATGTGAATGAGCAAGATAGGCGTAAATCCACATGATCAGACAATTGCTTAATATCCATTAAGAAAAAAAAATTCCTCCTACGGCCCCAGAGAAAAAGAGGAAAAAATGTACATAAAAAAAAAAAATTATGACACTTTTTTTTTTTTTTTTTACAATTCTTTCCTGCTGCTGAGTACCCTAGAATCTGCGGTATGGCTGGTGATTCTTTAATGAATGAGTCACCGGAGGAGGAAAAAACAAAAATACAAGCTAAGTCCAGAAAACGGGAGAGGTTGGTAGCTAGCGGATTGCAGACCCCTGATCCTATTCACAACAACTAACAGTAGCCGTGGAGCGTTCCTGCAGTGGTCCTAGACTCCTCGTCACAGCCGGAGAACTAAATAAGCCTAAAGAAAGAAAGGGGAAATCTAAACTGCCCCAGAGCAGACCCCAAAGCAATAGGCAGCCCCCAACATGTATTGACGGTGAAAACAGTTGAAAACACAAACACAGACAGAAAGACAGGCAGAACAAATGATGTGGCCTAACTAACTAGATAGGAAAGGACAGAAAAGATGCTGGCTGCAATCCGCAAAAACCCTACCAAAAATGTCCCAACACGTCTGATAGGAAAAACAGCCCTGAAGTGACTAGACTTCAAAATCCCTATATCAGCACTCCGATATATTCTGAAGACAGAGCAAAAGAGAATTAACCGATCAGGGACAAAAATGGAAATTCAGCAATGCCCCAGCCAGGGCTAGCTGAACACAAAGCTAAGCAAATCAGACAAAATCTCATGGAACAATAACAGAGCAAAAACTTAGCTTTAGAAGACAGGAACTGAACTGGAGGCCACAGCTCAGAGCAGAGATATCACCAGCAACCCTACAGGGCATCGGCTGCCTTATATCCACTCAGATTCCGGATGTCCAATCGCAATCCACCTGTTCAGGTGACAGGTCTCTCCCATCCAAATCAGTTTCACCACTTCCTTTCACCAGCAGAGGGAGTTCATCGGACATCAAAGGTGAACAAGAAAATGAGCTCATAACCTTCTCCCCATGTTTGTGTGGGTTCTCTCGGGGTTCTCCGGTTTCCTCCCACACTACAGAGACATACTGATAGGGAATCTAGATTGTGAGCTCCAATGGGGACAGTGATGATGATGTCTGTAAAGCGCTGTGAAATTATAGGGGTTGTCTAACCTTAGCCTACAAGTCCTTGTGACTACAGACTTGTGAACTCACACTGCGGACTGTCAGGATTCTCTGGTGCTGGGAGCCAGTGGTCATGTGACCACAAGCATGCGATTAGCATACTTCCAGACACATTCCTACTAAACTTTATTCTACACTTGCACTGAGCGAGGCAGCGCATGTCTAGTTGGCAATGTCTGCATGTATACAAATTGTATACTTGCAGTCACGCACCAGCCACTCCTGGCGCACTGGGCACAATGTGAGGATTGACAAGTCTGCAGTCACATAGAGTGACTGGAGACTTGTAGCCTAAGGTTGAACAACCCTTTTAATAGTGCTATATAAGTAAGTAAAATGAATCGAAGCATATCTATTTTGCAGTGAAATACTAGAACACTGCTTGGTAGGATGTAACATACTTTATATGTATGATGTTATGAGCAATCTACTCCCTTGTCTTCTAGGTCAGACTGCTTTGCATATAGCAATTGAAAGACGACAAAATAAGATTGTTAAGTATCTTCTGGATAAAGGTGCTGAAGTAAATGTATGTGCCCATGGACTGTTCTTTAACCCAAAGAGCAGAAATTATGGATTTTATTTTGGTAAGTAACCCATTTATGTGGTCACTAAAGTATACAAATGACCCCTACTGTCCCCTCAGCGGGTTCTAAACAGGAGATCAATGACCCATGAATGAGTGGCACTAGGCTTCCTGGGTCCAAGACAGTCTCTGCCCGGTGTCTGTTGACACGCACCTGGCACAAATGGGGTTCACCACCTGGAATGACATTGTCAGTGGTGCAGATGGTCTGGGCATACATCGGTACCAAACGAGTAAACCCATGGTTCATGGGTTCAGCAGTCAGGGGGAAGTTGGCAGCCCACATGTCCTGGCCCTTGGCTCCACCACCTGATAGTGGTGGCACCACTAGTCCACAAGACCGGTTTAAGAGAAACTGGTCTCCTGCAACCTTCATTCCGGGCTTGATTCAGACTGACCCCAGCAGAGGGTCATGTCCCTATTCAAGGCTCCTAGCCTAGAAATAGTCGGCGTGATACCCTTAGTGGGGCAAAGTCCTGTCACACCAAATGGTCACCTACTACCCTTTCTAACATCTGGGCT
This sequence comes from Dendrobates tinctorius, assembly GCF_039654945.1. Lineage (NCBI taxonomy): Eukaryota > Metazoa > Chordata > Amphibia > Anura > Dendrobatidae > Dendrobates > Dendrobates tinctorius. The sequence goes on along the minus strand of NW_027361684.1, from coordinate 4,883,447 downwards.
GGGATCAAGATCTCAGGCTGGAGCAATTTTTTAATAAATGCAACAAGTCAAATGCCTGAGACCTAGTGGGTCGGGCATCCACAAAGATACACAGGACATCTCTCTGTGCCCATACACAAGTATTAACCCCCATTCAGGCAAGGATATCACCTTTTGAGCTTCCCATGGTCCTGGGCATCCTCCGGGGTGAGGTCAATATAGGCCTTCTGAGCGCCTCCTATCAGGAATGGAGCCTGTTGTGAGTTCATTTTCCCCTTCACCATTGAGGTCTGATGAACTCCCTCTTCTGGTGAAGGAAGGTAGTGAGGCTGATTACAAAGCACCTGAGCAGAATGATGATGACTGGGTGACTGGGATTGCTGACTGGATATAAGGCAGCCGACACCCTTCTGCCTTGCGGGTGGTTACTCTGAGGGATTCTTGGAGACCAGTCTGATTCCTGCTCCTCAAAAGCTAAGTTTTCTGCTCTACTTTTTGCATTTCTGTTTTGGTTTTGTTTTGCCTTGTTTTTCTGGATTTCTGCCTTTCCCTGCTGGGTGAGCTGAAATCCTTTTTGCTCTGTCTTCAGATAATACCTGAGTACTGATATAGTCTTTTTGAAGCCTAGCGTGTTCAGGGCTTTTTTCCCTATCAGTCTGTTGGCTCTTGTTTTTGAGAGGGTTTTGGCGGATTGCAGACAGCAGCTTTTCTATTCTGTCCTATTTAGTTAGCTTGGGCCCCATCCTTTGCTCAGCCTATCTTTCTATCTGTGTGAGTGTTTTTTCATCTTGCTTCACCGTCATTATATGTTGGGGGCTGCCTATTGCTTTGGGGTCTGCTCTGGGGCAGTTTAGATTTCCCTTTCTGTCTTTAGGCTATGTAGTTCTCCGGCTGTGATTGAAGGGTCTAGGGCATCGTAGGAACCCCCCACAGCTACTGCTAGTTGTTGTTGTTAGGTTCAGGGGTCTGCAATCCGATAGCTGCCAACTTCTCTGGTTTTCTGGACTTAGCTAGTATTTCTGTTTTTGCCTCCTACGGTGACTCATTCATAACAGAATCACCCACCATACCGCAGATCCTAGGGTACTCAATAGCAGGAAAGAATTGTAAAAAAAAAAAAAAAAAGTGTGTATATAAAATAATTGTAAAATATTTTTTGCCTTGAAGCCTAACTCGTCAGGGAGCTCCGCGCAGCAGGTTAAAATTGTCATCTCTTTGCTGCGTGGTGATCCCCAGGATTGGGCGTTTTCTTTGAAACCAGATGATCCTATTCTGACTAATGTGAACGCATTTTTTCAAGCCTTGGGGTTGTTGTATGACGAACCTAATGCTATTGATCAGGCTGAAAAGACCCTGTTGGCATTGAGCCAGGGTCGAGATTCTGCAGAATTGTACTGTCAAAAATTCCGAAAGTGGGCGGTCCTTACTACCTGGAATGATAATGCCTTGGCAGCTCTCTTTCGAAAGGGTTTGTCAGAAGCCGTAAAAGATACTATGGTGGGACTTCCTGTTCCCTCTGGTCTTGACGATTCTATGTCATTAGCCATTCAGGTTGATCGGCGTTTACGTGAACGCAGGACTGCACGAGAGGTGTTGCCACCTGTTGAACAAGTGTCTGAACCTATGCAATGTGATAGAGTTTTGTCCAGGGAGCAACGTCAGGAGTTCAGAAGGCGTAATAAGCTGTGTTTTTTATGTGGAGATGCCTCGCATATTTCTGTCTGTCCTAAACGAGAGAAAAGATTTGCACACACGTTTTCTGTGGGTGGTGTTCAACCTAAGTTTCTTCTGGCAATTACTCTGATCTGCTCCCTGTCCACATTTTCCGCCAAGGCTTTTGTGGATTCGGGAGCAGCCCTGAATCTAATGGACTTGGATTTTGCTAAACGTTGTGGATTTCCGATGACACCTCTGCGGACGCCTATCCCTTTGAGGGGGATTGATGCTACTCCTTTGGCGAAAAATAAACCTCAGTTTTGGACTCAGGTGGTAATGCTGGTCGCCCCAGACCATCAAGAAAATTGCAGATTTTTGGTGTTGCATAATTTGCATGATACCATTGTTCTGGGATTTCCCTGGTTGCAAATCCATAATCCAGTTTTGGATTGGAAATCTGTGTCTGTGGTGAGTTGGGGTTGTCGGTGTGCTTTTAGTGACGCTCCTGTTTTCTCCACCTCTCTCCAGTCGCATGATGTTCCTGACTATTTGGCTGATTTTTATGATGTATTTAGTGATAATAAGTCTGCGTCTTTGCCTCCTCATAGGAGTTATGACTGTGCAATTGAGTTGAGCCCTGGGTGTAAATTTCCCAAGGGTTGACTTTTCAATTTATCTGTACCCGAGCACGAGGCTATGCGATCTTATATTAAGGAGTCGTTGGAGAAGGGTCATATTAGACCATCCTCTTCACCCTTGGGTGCTGGGTTTTTTTTCATGGCCAAGAAAGATGGTTCATTAAGGCCTTGTTTTGACTATCGTTCCCTCAACAAAATTACTGTTAAATATCAGTATCCGTTACCCTTGATTTCTGATCTATTCTCCAGAGTTAAAGGTGCTTGCTGGTTTACCAAGCTTGACCTCAGGGGGGGCGTATAATCTTATTCGCATTAAGCATGGGGATGAATGGAAGACGGCGTTTAATACTCCGGAGGGACATTTTGAGTACCTGGTGATGCCTTTTGGGCTCACTAATTCCCCTTCTGTCTTCCAGTGCTTCATGAATGATATTTTCCGGGACTTTGTGGATAAATTTTTGATCATCTATCTGGATGATATTTTGATCTTTTCCAGGGATTGGGACTCTCATGTGGAACATGTTCGGACTGTGTTCCGGATTTTGAGGGAGAATTCCCTGTATGTTAAGGGATCGAAATGCCTTTTTGGTGTACAGAGGATTTCATTTTTGGGATTTATTTTGTCTCCGTCAACTATTGAAATGGACCCGGCCAAGGTACAGAACATTTATGATTGTGTTCAGCCCACTTCTTTGTAGGCCCTCCAGAAGTTTTTGGGTTTTGCTAATTTTTATCGTAAATTTAAATCTAATTTTTCTGGTATTGCCAAACCATTGACTGATTTGACTAAGAAGGGTGCTGATGTGCTGCATTGGTCTCCAGAGGCTGTTTCTTCCATTCAGGAGCTGAAGCGGAGGTTCACTTCTGCTCCGGTTTTGCGGCAACCTGATGTCTCACTCCCGTTTCAGGTAGAGGTGGACGCTTCTGAGATTGGTGCAGGAGCTGTTTTGTCCCAAAAAGATCCAGTAACATCTAAAATGAATCCCTGTGCTTTCTTTTCCCGAAAGTTCTCCCCATCCGAACTCAACTATGATGTGGGGAATCGGGAACTGTTAGCCATGAAATGGGCATTTGAGGAGTGGAGACATTGGTTGGAGGGAGCTAGACATCAAGTCTTGGTCCTCACTGACCACAAGAATTTGATTTACCTTGAGTCGGCCAAACGCTTGAATCCTAGACAGGCTAGGTGGGCCTTGTTTTTCACACGTTTTGATTTTGTGGTCTCTTTTCTTCCGGGCACTAAGAATGTCAAGGCAGACGCCCTCTCTAGGAGTTTCTTTGCTGATTCTCCTATTGTGACAAAGCCTGCTACCCTCTTAGGTGAGGGGGTGGTTCTTTCTGCCATCTCGCCCGATTTGAGACGTGCTCTGGAAAAGTTTCAGGAGGACAAACCTGAGCGTTGTCCCATTGGAAAATTGTATGTTCCTGACCAGTGGAGGAAGAGAGTAATGTCTGAAGTTCATTGCTCTGCATTGGCTGGTCATCCAGGTATTTTTGGTACTAGAGATTTGGTGAGTCGGTCTTTTTGGTGGCCCACCTTATCTCGTGATGTCAGGAATTTTGTGCAGTCCTGTGGGACTTGCTCCCGGTCTAAACCTTGTTCTCGCTCTAGTGGGTTGTTGATGCCTTTGCCGGTGCCCAGGAGGCCATGGACCCATATTTCAATGGATTTTATTTCTGATATGCCTGTCTCTCAGAGAATGACTGTTATCTGGGTGATTTGTGATAGATTCTCTAAGATGGTCCATATATATTTGTTTACTTTTTAGTTCAGGATATTTGTGTTTTTTGTTTTTTGTTTTCTCTGGTTAATGGTCATGTGTTAATATGCACTTACATTGTGCATACACATTAACTTACTTTTCTCAGTTCAGATTCATTTTTTATTCATTTCATTGTGCATTCAGTGCATATATGGGTGTGACCGCCCTCTTTCTGAGCTGGGAAAGCCATCCAGTCTGGCCTAAGCTGTTACTAGTGGTTCAGCCGCTCAACCCTTATTCACATTCACGCCACTTGGCAAGTGAAAAGGTTTTAAATACTAGAGTAGGGACTGTCCCACAAGGGTTGCCGTGACGTGGCGGGATGGCTTGTACATTATTTTGATCAAAATTATGTTTACTAAATACCCTTATTATTATTATTATTATTATTATTATTATTATTATTATTATTATTATTATTACCTTTATGCATTATTTGCAGTATATTTTTTACTTTTTAGTTCAGGATATTTGTGTTTTTGTTTTTAGATTTTTGGTTTTGCATAATTTGCATGATACCATTGTTCTGGGGTTTCCCTGGTTGCAAATTCATAATCCAGTTTTGGATTGGAAATCTGTGTCTGTGGTGAGTTGGGGTTGTCGGTGTGCCTTTAGTGAGGCTCCGTTTTTTTACACCTCTCCTCAGTCGCATGATGTTCCTGACTATTTGGCGGACTTTTATGATGTATTTAGTGAGAATGAGTCTGCGTCTTTACCTCCTCATAGGAGTTATGACTGTGCAATTGAACTGAGCACTGGGTGTAAATTTCCCAAGGGTCGGCTCTTCAATTTATCTGTACCCGAGCACGAGGCTATGCAATCCTATATTAAGGAGGCGTTGGAGAAGGGTCATATTAGACAATCCTCTTCACCCTTAGGTGCCGGGTTTTTTTTCGTGGCCAAAAAGGATGGTTCATTAAGGCCTTGTATTGATTATCGTGCCCTCAACAAAATTACTATTAAATATCAGTATCCGTTACCCCTGATTTCAGATCTATTCTCCAGAGTTAAAGGTGCTTGCTGGTTTACCAAGCTTGACCTCAGGGGGGCGTTTAATCTTATCCACATTAAGCATGGGGATGAATGGAAGACGGCGTTTAATACTCTGGAGGGACATTTTGAGTACCTGGTGATGCCTTTTGGGCTCACTAATGCCCCTTGTCTTCCAGTGCTTCATGAACGACATTTTCCGAGACTTTGTGGATAAATTTTTGATTATCTATCTGGATGATATTTTGATCTTCTCCAAGGATTGGGATTCTCATGTGGAACATGTTCGGACTGTGTTCCGGATCTTGAAGGAGAATTCCCTGTATGTCAAAGGATCGAAATGCCTTTTTGGGGTACAGAGGATTTCATTTTTGGGATTTATTTTGTCTCCGTCAGCTATTGAAATGGACCCGGCCAAGGTACAGGCCTTTTTATGATTGGGTTCAGCCCACTTCTTTGAAGGCCATCCAGAAGTTTTTGGGTTTTGCTAATTTTTATCGGAAATTTATAGCAAAATTTTCTAGTATTGCCAAGCCATTGACTGATCTGACTAAGAAGGGTGCTGATGTGTTGAATTGGTCTCCGGAGGCTGTTTCTTCCTTTCAGGTGCTGAAGCGAAGATTCACTTCTGCTCCGGTTTTGCGGCAACCTGATGTCTCGCTCCGGTTCCAGGTAGAGGTGGATGCTTCTGAGATTGGTGCAGGAGCTGTTTTGTCGCAAAAGGATCCTGTAACATCTAAAATGAATCCCTGTGCTTTCTTTTCCCGAAAGTTCTCTCCATCTGAACGTAACTATGATGTGGGGAATCGGGAACTGTTAGCCATGAAATGGGCATTTGAGGAGTGGAGACATTGGTTGGAGGGAGCTAAACACCAAGTCGTGGTCCTCACTGACCACAAGAATTTGATTTACCTGGAGTCGGCCAAACGCTTGAACCCTAGACAGGCTAGGTGGGCTTTGTTTTTTACACGTTTTGATTTTGTGGTCTCTTTCCTTCCGGGCACTAAGAATGTCAAGGCAGATGCCCTCTCTAGGAGTTTCTTTGCTGATTCTCCTGTTGTGACCAAGCCTGCTACCATCTTAGGTGAGGGGGTAGTTCTTTCTGCCATCTCGCCCAATTTGAGACGTGCTCTGGAAGAGTTTCAGGAGGACAAACCTGAGCGTTGTCCCATTGGAAAATTGTATGTTCCTGACCAGTGGAGGAAGAGAGTGATGTCTGAAGTTCATTGCTCTGCATTGGCTGGTCATCCAGGTATTTTTGGTACTAGAGATTTGGTGAGTCGGTCTTTTTGGTGGCCCGCCTTGTCTAGTGATGTCAGGAATTTTGTGCAGTCCTGTGGGACTTGCTCTCGTTCTAAACCTTGTTCTCGCTCTAGTGGATTGTTGATGCCTTTGCCGGTGCCCAGGAGGCCATGGACCCATATTTCAATGGATTTTATCTCTGATATGCCTGTCTCTCAGAGAATGACTGTTATTTGGGTGATTTGTGATAGATTCTCTAAGATGGTCCATCTTGTACCACTCCCTAAGATGCCATCTTCCTCTGAGTTGGTGCCCCAGGTGGTTCGCTTGCACAGGATTCCTGAGAACATTGTATCTGACAGAGGAGTTCAGTTTGTGTCTAGATTTTGGAGGACTTTCTGTTCCAAGCTGGGAATTCAGTTGTCCTTCTCCTCTCCGTTTCACCCTCAGACCAATGGGCAGACGGAGAGAACAAACCAGACTTTGGAGTTGTATTTGAGATGTTTTATTTCTGCTGATCAGGATGATTGGGTCTCATTTTTGCACCTGGCCCAATTTGCTTTAAATAATAGAGCTAGTTCTGCCACTTTGATGTCACCGTTTTTTTGTAACTTTGGGTTTCATCCTCGATTCTCTTCAGGGCAGGTGGAGCCTTCTGCCTGCCCAGGTGTTGACACTGTGGTGGAGAGAATGCACCAGATCTGGGACCAAGTGGTTGATAAGTTGTCTCTCTCCCAGGAAAAGGCCCAGTGGTTTTCCAACCGGCATAGGACCATTGGTCCCCAGTTTAAGGTGGGTGATATGGTTTGGTTGTCATCAAAGAATATCGCTATGAAGGTGGCTTCTCCAAAGTTTAAGCCTAGATTTATTGGACCTTACAAGATTTTGGAGATTCTTAATCCAGTCTCTTTTCGATTGGCTCTTCCTGTTACATTTAAGATCCATAACGTGTTTCATAAGTCTCTGTTAAAGAGGTTTGTTGAGCCAGTAGTTCCTGTGGTGGCACCTCCTGACCCGGTACTGGTTGAAGGTAATGTGGAATATGAGGTTGAGAAGATACTGGATTCTCGCCTGGCTAGACGGGGACTCCAGTATTTGGTTAAATGGAAGGGTTATGGCCAGGAGGATAATTCTTGGGTCCCTGCATCCGATATTCATGCCGAAAGATTGGTTCGTGCCTTTCATCGGGCCCATCCTGATCGGCCTGGTGGCGTGGATGAGGGTTCGGTGACCCCTCCTCAAGGGGGGAGGTACTGTTGTGAGTTCATTTTCCCCTTCACCGTCGATGTCTGATGAACTCCCTCTTCTGGTGAAGGAAGGTAGTGAGGCTGATTACCAAACACCTGATCTGGTAGATGATGACTGGGTAACAGGAACTTCTGACGCCCTTCTGAGTCGCTGGTGATTTCTCTGCTGGATTCTTGGAGACCAGTCTGATTCCTGCTTCCCAAAGATAAGTTTTTGCTCTGCTATTGAACTTATTAGTTTTGTTTACCTTGTTTTTTGGAATTCAGCCATCCCCGGTCGGGGGTATGCTGAGTTCCATTTTTGTCTCTGATCAGTTTGTCTCTTTGCTCTGTCTTCAGAATTTACCTGAGTGCTGATATAGTCATTTTGAAGTCCTAGCGACTTCAGGGCCTGTTTATCCTATCAGACGGTTGGGACATTTTCTGGTAGGGTTTTTTACGGATTGCAGACAGCAGCTTTTCTGTCCTGTCCTTTTTAGTTAGCTTGGGCCCCATCGTTTGCTCAACCTATCTTTCTATCTGTGTTAGTGTTTTCATCTTGCTTCACCGTCATTATATGTTGGGGGCTGCCTATTGCTTTGGGGTCTGCTCTGGGGCAGTTTAGATTTCCCCTTTCTTTCTTTAGGCCTATTTAGTTCTATGGCTGTGATCGAGGGGTCTAGGGCATCGTAGGAACCCCCCACGACTACTGTTAGTTGTTGTGGATAGGATCAGGGGTCTGCAATCCGATAGCTACCAACCTCTCCGGTTTTCTGGATTTAGCTTGTATTTTTGTTTTTTCCTCCTTCGGTGACTCATTCATAACAGACGGGGGTATGGAGGAAATATACACTCCCTGGTCGCCTTACGCCACACGCCCAGGAGGGGGCGGCTTCTTCGGTGGTATGGAAGGTTTGGCATGAGCCCCACGGACTATAACACAAATCCGCTCACCACAGGGAAGTACCCCTACACCTCGGGGAATACCAGGCAGCACCATGGGGACACCCACTCCTCCCACCTGCCTGGGTGCGTCCGCGTGCATGAGCAAGTCCCGCTCACCAGCAGGGACTCTGGGGGCTTCTTTGCCAGAGCCACAATTTGATTTTCTGGTTGAGCCAGAGGGAAGGCCTCAGACCCTGATAACTGCCACTGGAACTGCTTCAATACACCATGCAGCTCCTCACTCCCCTCAGTGAGGCCCAGCAGCAATTACTCACGGGCCCGAACCCGGCCAAAGGCCTACCAGAAAAAAAAAGTGTAAGGTTGGTGATAATGTCATGGTTATGTGTGACTGGACACACCGCTTCCAGCAGGGCGAATTTATATGACACGCGTGACCCTGGATACACCACCTCCAGCAGGGCGAATTTAAATAATAGAACGTGTAGCCAGATACACCACCTCCAGCAGGCGAATTTCAGTAGTACACGTATGTCTGGATACACCGCCTCCAGCAGGGCAAATTTCAGAATAAAGGGGAAAACCAGGAAAACAATTACAATGGTGGCCCTGCGATAGGGAACGGGGACGTGGAGACCTCCTGCACTCCCCTGAGTCAGTGTCTCTACACTCCTACCGATCCCTAGGCCGGTTCCGCACCGGGCACTGATCAGGATACCTGAAATCCCTAGCTCGCCCTGAACCAATCCCTTACTAGTGAAGTGGATGGTGCAGAAACTAATCCCACCACTGCACTAAAACACACATTGAGGAAAGTGACAAACAGGGAAATACCACTTAGCTTTGCTCTGTTGCCAATGCTCCCAGCAACAGAGTCTGACACCTGAGTGCAGCTTTAAAGCAACAGAGTCTAGCACCCAAGTGCAGCTTTCTAGCAACAGAGTCCAGCATCTGAGTGCAGCTCTTCCAGCAACAGAGTCCAGCATCTGAGTGCAGCTTTCACCATAGCTGCCACTCCACCAAGCTTTGCAAGAACTACTCGCTGACACCATAGCTGCCACTCCACCAAGCTTTGCAAGAACTCCACACTGAACCCATAGCTGCCACTCCTCCAAGCTTTGCAAGAACTCCTCGCTGACACCATAGCTGCCACTCCAGGATTCTGACTGAGCTGCCCAGGACTCTTCTCAAGTTCCTTCCTTCATCAAGGATGATTGGAAAAGACCAATATCACCCACAGTCAGTGAAACCACCTGCTACACCTTTATAAGCAGGACCCAAGGAATCACACCTGCTTCATTATCATGTGCAATAACACTAACCACCACCGGGGGCAAACTAGAACAAAAGACGCCACTGTGTAATAACCATAATGGCCACCGGGGGCAAAACTAACTCTAAGCAACCAGCTCAAAGGAAAAAAAAAGGTTACTTATTCAAAACCTGTCATATCCAACCTGGATCATGACACTAGGGTTGTTGGTGTGGGTGTCTCTCGTAGAGCTGAAATCTGTCGTGCTAACCGACGGTTAGTCTGCTGCTATTTGCAAATGGAGTTGATAATCTGCTGTAGGAGTTCCTCCATGTTGTCTGTAGGTAGGAGTTGTAATGTTGCAGGCTTTATTACGGACATGCAGTTTTCTTTGGGGTATGCCTTAGTTTTCACATGCCCACATTCTTCACCATATGTAAGGCAGAGGCCTTCATGGCAGTGCAGTAATGAGGCAGTGACCCAAGTTAGTTTAACTAAAATGTCTTTGTTTTTGGCAACTTATGAAAAGAAACTTAAGCGTTATCCTCTGGTTCGCAGCCGGATCATCCGTAACAGTCTGTTGCCATGGATGACTGCACCATTGAGTAACTCATGGTCGTGGCAATGGTTTTGTTCTCTCTGGCTTTGACCTGTGTTTAGTCTCACACAGACCTGACGTGCACAGAGCAGAAGTTCTGTTGCTTGGAAAAAAAATACTGACACACCCAAAACTTAACTGAAAGTTTAAAAGGGAATCTTAGACATAGGCCACTCCCAAGACCCGGAGTGGAGGGAGAGATCCATCCCACTACCTTCCTACAGATCTCTCCAAAAAATTAAAGCCCGTGTCAGGTTTTCCTAAATCTGACTTGGTTAAACAGCTTGACCAAGTCCACACTGTCTTTTATTTTGCGTTGTAACCACAGCAATGTGTCATGATCCCAGTGCAGGTTTTTGAGCTGCACACCTGGGGTTAATGTCTGGAGCTCGGTGCAGGTTTTTGACCTGCACACCTGGGGTTAATGATTGTGGCCTCTTTCTGGTTCTGGGAGAGCTTCTTAAACCCCTGGGAAGCTTCAATCCCTGCCAGTTATACTTTTGCCTTTGGCCTAGTGTGCTGACCCCTGTATGCCTGTTTGCTGCTATAGCTTGTTTATATGGTTCTGGCCCGGTTCTGTTTCCCGTTGTGAGTTTGCCTGTTGATTTTGTAATGCGTTATTATCTCTGTGTATGACTCATTGCCTGTGACCTGACTACTCTCTGCTCGCCCCTCTTGTACCTTTGCAGCTATCTCTGTGTGTGACTCACTGGCTACGTCTTGACTATTCTCCCTGTCTATGCCCCCTGGTAACTTTGTCTCGCAGTTACCCTGCTAGGAGTTATCTTGCAGCTCCTAGCTCTGTGGAGTTTAGGCCACGCCCCTAGCAGTCACGTGCTTCAGGTCCTGCGGCTCTGAAGCACGCATCTACTCGGCTGCTGCCCGCTCCACAGGTATCTTTGAGCACTGTTCGCTTTACTCAGGACACGCGCACTGGCTCAGTGAGCAAGTTCAGTGCGGTGTTCCTGACACAATGGCTGTATCTGCAACGCTCTCCAGCGGGTTCAGTGTGGTTCTATGATTCACCTTACTGCCGCTATATATATATATATATATATATATATATATATATATTAGATGGGAATACCCCTTTAATTCTTACCATTTACAGCCCCTTTAGCATATAAGCAAAGACAAACATTGAAGCTGTTCAGAATAACTACACTTTTAATATTTTAGGTGAAACTCCTTTAGCTCTTGCTGCATGTACCAACCAACCAGGCGTGGTTAAAATGCTCATGGAAAGTAGCAAGACCAAAGTCACCATCCAGGACTCCTTTGGAAATACTGTGCTCCATGCACTGGTTACTGTATCAGAGAATGCAAAACCTCACAACACATCTGTAATAAATATGTATGATAATATCATTCGCAGCTGTAAAAACAAGCGTTTAGAAAATATTAAAAATACAGAAGGTCTCACGCCAATGCAGTTAGCGGCCAAGACAGGTAAATTAGAGGTAAGAATTGCAATTCGATTTTACAAATAAAACAAAGTATAAAATAAATCTTACCATTCAAATGTCTCAGATTTACAAGGGATGGTCCCCACTTTTCATTCAAATACCTCTTACACTTTTTTCATTCGCATATACACATATTCTGATTTATTTTATTTATTCAGATGTTAAAATATATTCTAAGTAGAGAAATAAAGGATGAAGAAAACAGACTGCTGTCTAGAAAGTTCACAGAGTGGACCTATGGACCTGCCTCCTCTTCTCTTTATGACTTACAAGATGTCGATACGTCTTCAAAAAACTCTATTCTGGAAATGGTCGTCTACAATACACGCATTAAAGTGAGTGTTGGCACTGAAGCTTTTTTTACGCTGTCTATAATTATAAATGCCATGCCATGTTTTGAACAGATCTTTATAGACTCAAACTAGTTATTGTGTACATTTAAGCCATGTGCACACCTACAGATTTTTTTTTTTATCTCAGCATTTGTAAGCCAAAACCAGGAGTGGGTGAAAAATCCAGAAATAGTGATGAGTTTCTATTATACTTTTCCTCTGATTGTTCCTCTCCTGGAATTGACTTACAAATACTGAGGTCAAATTCTGACCCAATGCTGAACTTGTATATGTGGCCTTATATATGGAATATAAATTTCACCCACAGTTAAATATAACTCTAGAGTCAAATCTGTATTGAAATGTCAAGTAACATAAGTTTGCTTGCTGATCTGAGTGGTTTGTGAACAAAGTGGGAGCTAAAAAGCAGGAGTTGTTGCAGTTGATTGTGAATCCATGGGCTTATTGAGTGCTGGGTTTTGTTTCGATTGTACCATATTTTGTTTCGTGTAGTGTGTGTTATAGCTACTGACACTATTTAAAACTCTTCTTTTCTGTGTACGTAATGAGGAGTAGGAGTTATTCTCAGGTTCTTAAATTAAACCATTAAATTCATTTTGAACTCTTGCAGTCTGGGCTTGCTAATTTAAGTGATTAGTGAATGAAGTGGGAGTTAAAGGGAGCCTGTCAGCAGGATTGTGTTCCAGTAAACTACAGACAGTGTCAGGTCTGTGTCGTTATTACTCTGATACCTGGTGATGAAATCCGTCTTGTGGTTGTTTAATCTTTATTTTCAGGTTTGAGTGAATGATACGCTTGTGCTCTGGGGCAGTTTGGAGGGGTCTTCATGTAGTGCTCTGATTAAGTATTCATAATGAATACAGCTGACAGGTCACCGATCCCTCAGGATAACTTCAACCATAATAATTATATACACAGTACACATGTGATTATGCTGCAGCAGAGGTGCCATATAATCATAGAATGTTAGAGTTGGACGGGAGCTCCTGGGTCATCTGGTCCAACCCCCTGCTCAAAGCGTGATTCACTAAATCATCCCTGACAGATGTCTGTCCAGCCTCTGTTTGTAGACGTCCATTGAAGGAGAACTCACCTCCTCTCGTGGCAGCCTGTTCCCCTCATTGATCATCTTCACTGTCAAAAAGTTTTTTCTAATATCTGATCTGTGTCTCCTCCCATTTAATTTCATTCCATTGCTTCTAGTCTTTCTGTAACGAATGGAAACGGAGGCACAGGTGGTGACGTGCACATTTGTTTATTGAACTTATTGTGGAACCACGGGACCACTACCCGGGGGCTCCGAAGGGGGCGTGACTAAGCGAGCCCCGGACTCCCGTAGTAAGACCCCTCAAACAGGGCCAGAGTGGAAAGTTCGGGAGACACCAGGTGCTACCTCCAGTTAGACCCTGGGCATGTGGAAGCTGACTCAGCTGGACTGGCGGGCAGGCAGGCACTGCAAGTAGCGGAGAACCAGGCAGTAGATAAGCAGCTCAAACAGGTAGCAGCAACAGCTAGCGTGGAGTGAAGCAGGTGGTGTAGGTGTAGCCCCAGAAGGCGAGGGAAGCACAGGGGGTACACTGAGGAGACAAACCAGAATTAGCGAGGTACAAGCAGATAATTACACACAAGAACCGGGAACCTGAGAACTAGCAACAGGAAACACTTATTGCTAAGGCACCTCCCTAAGGGCAGAGGTGCCTGAAATAGTACGAGACACTCGGCCATCGGCTGAGACCTATTTTTGAAAATGTTGCGCTGTCCCTAAGAGACCGGGAATGCGAGCGCGCACCCTTAGTGGCGTGCCAGGAGACCTGCCAGACATGCGCAGCTTCCAGGGAGCAGGAGCAGGCAGTGCGGGACGTGGAATAGAAGCCCCAGGAGACCGGCATTCCCGCCGGCCACCGTGCTGAAGCGGCGGCCCTAAGACACAGGTGTGGACCAGAGGGCGGGCTGGGACAGCGGCGCTACACTTTCCTTGTGCAAATGAGAATAAAGATAATCCTTCTACAATGTAACAGCCCTTGAGATATTTGTAGAAGGCTATTAAGTCTCCTCTCAGTCTTTTTTGCAAGCTATACATTCACAAATCCTGTAACCGTTCCTCATAGGACATGGTTTGCAGACTGGTCACCATTCTGGTCGCTCTTCTCTGAACTTGCTCCAGTTTGTTGGTGTCTTTTTTTAAATGTGATGCCCAAAACTCGACACAGTATTCCTGATGAGGTCTGACCAAAGAGGAGTAGAGTGCAATTATGACTTCACATAATCTAGACTGTGTATGCTTCTGTTAATACATCCCAGAATTGCATTTGTCTTTTTTGCTGCTGCATCACACTGTTGACTTATGTTCAATTTATGATCTATTAGTATACCCAAGTCTTTTTCACATGTGCTGTTGCTTAGCCCTATTCCTCCCATTCTGTATATGCTTTTTTCATTTTTATTGCCCAGATGTAGTACTTTGCATTTTTCCCTGTTAAAATCCATTCTGTTAGTTGCTGCCCACTGCTCCAGTTTATTTATATCTTTTTGAATCCTCTCTCTCTTTTCTAGTATTAGTTATCCATCCTAGCTTTGTGTCATCAGCAAATTTAATCAGTGTACCCTCAATTCCTTCACCCTGCCCTGCATGCAGAAGGTGTTTTTCACTATGTATGTATAATATTCATTATGTAAGCTAGGGGGCAGGTCACTGAGGGATCAGTGACCTGTCAGAAGCCATACAGTTGAATACCTAATCAGAGCACCACCCTCCCACAGGCCGCCCTGAAGCACGAGCATATCATTAACTCAAAACTAAAAATAAAGATTAAACAACCACAAGACAGATTTCATCAACCAAGGTATCATTTTAATCAGTATAACGGCGCCGGCCTGACACTGTCTGTAGACTACTGAGAACTATCCTGCTGACAGGTTCCTTTTAAAAAATGGGAGTGGGAAACAGGATTTCAACTCCTGTAAGTACTTAATTTTTTATACCTTTTATTTTTCTTTATTGCTTCTTGTTTAATTGGATAATGGATAGCAAAATTGAAGTTTTCCTTTAGCGCACAATCTACCAAATGGTATGCTCAATTAGAGCAGGAGTTCCAGGGTGAATACCACTGTGGCACCTAAAAGTTTCAATTCAAAATCTGGTGGAGCAAAATGCAGCATGTAGGGCAACCAACAAATTTAATTAAGAGCATGCTTCTTATTGAGCAAGGAATTAGTGGGATAGACATGGAGGTTGCAAAAGATGGCTAGGATGAGCAGGCAAGTAGCTTGGTTAATGTAGTAAGGGGAAATCAAAAGAGGTCCAAAAAAGGAAGCTCCCGTTTCTGTATTTAAAAGTATTATTGCCAAATTGAATGATTATGCAAGGCTGTTAGTATCAGAAATAGCAACCATGCTGGACACTGCTCTTCCTAAATGCTAGGAGAACAGCTCAGCTAGTAGCCAGGGGGGTGGTAATGTAGCTAAAGTAAGTCAAGTTGGTGGCTATAGAATATTCTATAATTTGGAAGACAGGTATAAAATCATTTGCGCCAAGATCGCCTGAATTAATTTCTGTTTTCCTCGTGCCAGGGCTTGGCATGTAGGGGAACGGGTTGATAAATTAATGATCCAGCTGTCATGGTCTACATGGAAACCAAAGACAGAATACGTGGTACCGTGGTAGGTAGAAGATCCTTAATAATAACATTAATGAATTAGACTGCAAACTGAAGGGAAAAACTTCCAAGCTAGTTTTCTGTGGAATATTGCCTGTGCCATGCACATCACAGGAGAGACAGCAGGAACTTAGCAAGTTAAAGGCATGGCTTTCGTCTTGGTGCAGAGCAGAAATATTTGGGTTCCTGGAACACGGGGCTGACTTTTCATGGGGGGTACATTCTGTATTCTTTCTGCATATAAGTTGCACCTGAATGGAAGGGGGTCTGCTGTGCTGGGGGAGATAATTCTAGAAGGTGTGGCAGGAGGGGAGGACAAGGCAGAAAATAAACGAGTAGGTTAGAGAGGGGGGTAGACTATAATGGAGGCTTGGGAAATGGACGGTAGGTGGATGATTAAGTTGGTGGAAACAGAGATCCATGTGTTACAAACAAATAGTGAAGACAAATGAGGCCACAAAATTTCAGGAATTAGCATTTCAGCAAATGAATGTGAAAAACTGAATGGAAACTTAAAGTGCATGTGCACAAATGCCAGAAGTAAAAAGGAAGATCTTGAGGCCTTGGTATTGAATGAACGCTTTGATGTAATTGGGGTTACTAAGACATGATTTGCCTTTCCCCATGACTGGGCTGTAGATCCTCCTGATTTTACGCTCTTTTAGAAAAACAGGCCAATAAGAAAGGAGAAGTATGCCTGGATGTGAGGAATGATATGAAAGCGAGTGTGACCGTGGCAATAGGAGAGGAAGGTTGCGGGAAACTGGAGACCTTATAGGTGGAATTACAGAGAGAGGCAAACAGTGAAAAATTATTTTTTATTGTAATATATAGACCTCGCCCCAACATCAATGTGAAGTTGGATGGTCGGCTGCATAATAAGATGACACCAGTTGACACAGGCTGAAACAATTATTGAAGCCTTACCTACTATGATATGGAATTGGGTCAGAAAATTCATCAGCTTCTTGTTACATTTTATGGGCCAGTTTGTTATAGACCTGAGAAGATGTGATGCTCTGTTGGATCTGGTCTTTTATAACGATGCAGAGCTTATTGGAGATGTCACTGTTCGTGAAAACCTTGGCACAAGTGACCACAATATGATTTCATTTTGCTTAAACTGTAAGGTGCTATGACTAAGACCACATTACGTGCTCGACATGTAAAGAATCTCTTCACTGTTTCACGTGCTGGATTACTTAATATATTTTTTCTTTGAACATTAAGAAGTCATTTTATCCATCTACTGAATTTGCAAGATTACAATACAGTTATAGATAGTGACTTACAGTTGATGCCCTTTCTGATGTAGCAGTTCATTTTTCCTGTCTTTTCCATCTGGCCCAGACTGACATGACAATTTCTTCCAGCCACTGCTCATCTACAGAGTCTACAGGGTGGGCCATTTATATGGATACACCTAAATAAAATGGGAATGGTTGGTGATATCAACTTCCTGTTTGTGGCACATTAGTATATGGGAGGGGGAAAACTTTTCAAGATGGGTGGTGACCATGGCGGCCATTTGAAGTCTGCCATTTTGGGTCCAACTTTTTTTTTTTTCAATGGACAGAGGGTCATGTGACACATCAAACTTATTGAGAATTTCACAAGAAAATCAATGGTGTGCTTGGTTTAACGTAACTTTATTCTTTCATGAGTTATTTACAAGTTTCTCTTTGTTTACAGCCATTGACATGTTGCAGAGGTTAACACGTGAGGAGCGGATAGAAATTGTGTTGATGTCTGCTGAATGCAGTACCCGGGTCATTGCAGCAGATTTCAATCCAAGACACCCTACGCAAGAAAACTACCACCATTCCCATTTTATTTAGGTGTATCCATATAAATGGCCCACCCAAAAAAGTTTGCCACATCACTGAACATAATGTTCTGTGTAAACTGAGGGTCCTGGTCCAATTTTTGTTTTGCCCATTCTGCAAATTCAGGGCGCCGATCTGGGTCACCAACCATTCCCATTTTATTTAAGTGTATGCATATAAATGGCCCACCCTGTACAACAAACATGCATTTGACTTCTCATATTTCCAATACTATCCCTATCTTTTCCTATCCTGCACAAACGCCTCATTCTGCTGATGCCCCAATGCTGAGCCAGTGATGCCACATGAGTCCCTATTAGCCCTAACTAGCCCCACAGTGTTTGAAGGCACTACTGTAGCCCCCACACTTTATCAGGTCCCCATGTTGTATGATGGCCCCACATTAGCCCACACACTGTATTATGTCCCCCCACAGCATTCCCCAAATTGTGTGATACCCTCCAAAGTAGTCCATATTGTATATTGGCCCCCTTAGTAGCCCCCATTCTGTATGATGGCCCCCTTGGTACCTCTCACTTTGTATGATGGGCTTCTTAGTAGCCCTCCGTCTGTACAAAGGCTCAATTAGTTGCCCTCTCTCTGTAGTAGGGCCTCCTTAATAGCCCCAATCTGTATGAGGGCTCACTTAGTAGCCTCAACACTGTACCATGGCTCCTTTATTAGCCCCAAGCTGTATGATATAATAATCTTAATAATCTTTATTTTTATATAGCAGCACGGTGGCTCAGTGGTTAGCGCTGCAGCCTTGCAGCGCTGGAGTCCTGGGTTCGATTCCCACCAAGGACAACATCTGCAAGGAGTTTGTATGTTCTCCCCGTGTTTGCGTGGGTTTCCTCCAGGCACTCCGGTTTCCTCCCACACTCCAAAGACATACTGATAGGGAATTTAGATTGTGAGCCCCATCAGGGACAGTAATGAAAATGTGTGCAAACTGTAAAGCGCTGCGGAATATGTTAGCGCTATATAAAAATAAAGATTATTATTATTATTATATAGCGCCAATATATTCCGCAGTGCTTCACAGTTTGCACATTGGGTTTCACAATATAAATTCCCTATCAGTATGTCTTTGGAATGTTGGAGGAAACCGGAGAACCTGGAGGAAAACCACCAAACATGGGGAAAACATACAAAATCCTTGCAGATGTTTTCCTTGGTGGGATATGAACCCCGGGCTCCAGCGCTGCAGTGCTAACCACTGAGCCACCGTGCTCCCTTAGTAGCCCTCAGACTCTTTGATGGCCCCACAGTAGCCTCCCAACTGAATGATGGCCATCTGCAGCAGCCCCCACACTGTATCATGTCCTCATGATGTCTGATGGCCCCACATTAGCCAACACACTATATGATGCCCCCACAGTATTCCTGAAACTGTATGATGGCCTCCACAGTAGTCAACACAATACATATGTACCCCTTAGTATCCCCTACTCTGTATAATGGCCCGCCTTAGTAGCCCCCTCTGCACAATTTCTTCATGAGTAGCCCCCACGCTGTAGGAGAGTCCCCTTAGTAGCCTCCACTCTGTATGACGGCTCCCTTAGTAGCCCCCGCTCTGTAAGAGGGCGTCCCTAGTAGCCCCTAATCTGTATGAGGGCCTACTCAGTAGCCCCAACACTGTATTATGGCTCATTTAGTAGCCCCATGCTGTATCATAGCCCCTTAGTAGTCCCTACACTGTATGATGGCACTGTTAGTAGCCCTCACATTAAAATAAACATCATTTATTCACCTTACCGAGTCTAGCAGACAGCGGCAGGTCCTGGGCAGCAACAGTTGACGGGGTGGCGTTGGTCTCTATACGCCAGGTATCCTGGCACCGCGCTCTGACAGTGCACTCTCCTGTGTGTTGCTGGTTGTTGATATGAGCAGGCAACACAGAGCACATGCTGTAATTGTGCACATCGCACAATGACAACGTGAAAACAAAAGCAAAGGAATATTCACCGTAGCAGGGTGCAAATGTACTAGTAAGTGAAAAAAATCATGTGAAAATGATAATCATAACCCTGCAACCAATAAACCTGACATAAGTGAAAATATAAGGACAGCCAGAAATATACAAAGAAAAAACAAAGATGGAGGGCCGACCATAAAGTCAAAGTGTAATGTGGGGGAAAATCAATGGTGTTTTATTAAAACAGCTCCAATCGGTGTCACTGTAGATCCATGGTATTACTGTATATAATCATATTGTTAGTATTAAAGCACAATGAGACAACTTATTAGCTGTGTGTTCAAGAAAAAGAAGAGCCATGTAATGCTGTAACGCTGCCTTTGTCAGGCATGTGAGGGAGCGTGCTGAAACGCACGTTGGGGTGGACGCCATCCAGGAGAGGGATTCCCATACTACCCTTGTAAGTAACATTACTCCTCCATTTTTGATTTTTTTACAGCATTACATGACTCTTCTTTTTTTCTTGAATACACAGATGTTGTATCATTGTGCCCTAATACTAACAATATGATTATATATAGTAATACCATGGACCTACAGTGACACCTATTGGAGCTGTCTTGCACTAGCACTTTATCACTAATAACATTTTGCACAACTCCTTCTATGCACTTTATATAATTGATGGTCTCTTTATACAGTATATCTATAGTTTTATATTTTTGTATCTTTGTATGTCGTTTATCCATTTTTTTCGAAGTAATTGGCACTCAACAGTTAGCCCTATCTCTCCCTCTTGACCATGGTCATTCTCATGTCTGGATGTGCGGCCCTGTTTTTAATTTTTTAACTTGTTGTGTACATTGATGTGTTTTTTTCTGTTATTGACACCTGATGTAATATAATTTAATAAAAACCATTGATTTTCCAGCACATTATGCTTGAACTTTATGGTCGGCCCTCCTTCTTGTTTTCACAGTGAAAACGTGTAGAGACAGACCGGGGACTAGCTCCGTCCCTGAAATAGGCATCACTGATCACGCTTTGTGTCAGGGAGAGGGCAGAGGCTGTGACAGTGACAGTGACTGCAGCCTTTGCCCCCTGATCTGATGACACTTGCACTGGGATTCTCCAATGAAAAGTCATCACAGAGGAAGTAGGAAAACAAAATAGCTGTTAGGTAGTGTAATAATAATAATAATAATAATAATAATAAATTTTATTTTTATAGCGCCGACATATTCCGCAGCACTTTACATTTCAGAGGGGATTTGTACAGACAATAGACATTACAGCATAACAATAATCACATACAGTAGATTATAACAAATAACAAGAGGAGTGAGGGCCCTGCTCGCAAGCTTACAGTCTATGAGGAAAGAGGGAGACACGAAAGGTGGGTGGTAACAGTTGCTCTGATTGTATGGACCAGCCATAATGTTAAGTGTGTAACAGTACAGACACAGAGGGCTAATGGATGCATAAAGCATGTGGGAACATGATGCTGGGAACCTGGTTATGGTAAAACTTTTGGCTCTGCCACACAGGGATAGGTTAGGTTAATGTGTTGAGGCGATAGGCCAGTCTGAATAAATGCGTTTTCAGGACACGCTTAAAATTGTGGGGATTGGGGACTAATCGTATTGACCTCGGAAGTGCATTCCAAAGAATTGGCACCGCACGTGTAAAGTCTTGGAGACGGGAGTGGGAGGTTCTGACTATTGAGGATACTAACCTCAGGTCATCAGCAGAACGGAGGGTGCGGGTAGGGTGGTATACTGAAACAAGGGAGGAGATGTAGGGTGGTGCTGAGCCATGGAGGGCTTTGTGGGTGAGGGTAATAAGTTTATACTGAATTCTGGAGTGGATAGGTAGCCAGTGTAATGACTGGCACAAGGTAGAGGCATCGGTGTAACGATTGGCGAGGAATATGATCCTGGCTGCAGCATTCAAGACAGATTGGAGAGGGGAGAGTTTGGTAAGAGGGAGACCGATTAGAAGAGAGTTACAATAGTCGAGACGAGAATGAATAAGAGAAACAGTAAGAGTTTTTGCAGTCAAAAGTAAGAAAAGGTCGAATTCTAGAAATGTTTTTGAGGTGCAGATGACAAGAGCGAGCCAGTGATCGAATGTGGGGGGCAAAGAAAAGCTCGGAATCAAGTATGACCCCAAGACAGCGGGCATGTTGCTGGGGAGTAATAGTGGAACCACACACAGAAATAGCAATGTCGGGTATAGGTACATTAGTAGCAGGAGGAAACACCAGGAGTTCAGTCTTTGACAGGTTCAGTTTCAGATATAGTGAGGACATGATATTAGACACAGCGTTTAGACAATCGCCAGTGTTTTCTAGAAAGGCTGGCGTGATGTCAGGAGAAGAAGCGTATAATTGGGTGTCATCAGCATAGAGATGGTACTGGAAACCAAATCTACTGATTGTTTGACCAATAGGGGCAGTGTACAAAGAGAAGAGGAGGGGGCCTAGAACCGATCCTTGAGGAACCCCAACAGTAAGGGGAAGGTGAGAGGAGGAGGAACCGGCAAAAGAAACAGTAAAGGAGCGGTCGGAGAGATAGGAGGAGAACCAGGAGAGAACGGTGTCCTTGAGGCCAATGGAATGGAGCATAGTGAGGAGGAGCTGATGATCCACAGTGTCGAATGCTGCAGAGAGATCCAAGAGAATTAGCATGGAGTAATGACCATTTGATTTAGCTGTTAGCAGATCATTAGAGACTTTAGTGAGGGCAGTTTCAGTGGAGTGTAAAGAGCGGAAACCGGATTGGAGAGGGTCGAGAACAGAGTTTTCTGAGAGATAGCGGATAAGACGGGAGTGGACCAGGCGTTCCAGGAGTTTAGAGATGAAGGGAAGATTAGAGACAGGTCTATAGTTAGCGGCACAGTTTTGGTCGAGGGATGGTTTTTTAAGTAGTGGATGTATGATGGCATGCTTAAATGAGGAGGGAAAAATACCAGAAGAGAGAGAGAGGTTAAATATTTTAGTTAGGTGAGGGGTGACAGCAGGGGAAAGGGACTGGAGGAGATGTGACGGAAATGGGTCACTGGTGCAAGTAGTTGGGCGAGAAGATGCAAGGAGCCTGCTTACTTCTTCTTCTGTGACTGGTTCAAAATCAGAGAGTGAGTTAGATGCAGTGGGGGAGGGAGGACAGTGCATGGTATGAGGGGATTTGGAGATAATTTCCTGTCGATCTGGTCAATTTTTTCTTTGAAGTAATTGGCCAGATCGTCAGCTCGGAGCTCCGTGGTTGGGGCCTGTACTCTTGGATTGAGTAGAGAATGAAAAGTGTCAAAGAGACGTTTCGGGTTATTGGACAGTGAGGTGATGAGGGTGTTGAAATAGGTTTGTTTGGAGAGGTGAAGGACAGTGTTGTATGTCCTAAGCATAAACTTAAAATGGATGAAATCTTCGTGTATGTGTAGTTAGGGAAACTATGTGTAGTTAGGGAACTATGTGTAGTTAGGGAAAAGTAGGGAACTTTTAATGCAAACATATTAGAAATTAGTTTAGAATACGGCATCAAATAGATAGGAATTTATATTAAAGTTTCTTTGGCCTCCGGACCACCCTTTTAAGAGTAGCGGTAGCTCCAGGTGGGCCCTTCCAGATTATGCCCTCTCTGCCCGCCTGGTAGCTGTGCTCCTGAATTGAGTTCTTGGCACCAGTTCATAGAAATGATGACCTGGAACTAGAAAATGTACAAAGAAGAGCCACAAAACTGATAAGAGGCATGGAGGATCTTGGTTAAGAGGAAAGATCAAAAGAATTACATTTATTTAAAAGAATAAACATCTAAGGAGGTACACAATTAACTTGTACAAATATATGAGGCCTATACAAAAAAAATGTGGTCAAAAGCTGCTTCATGTAAAACCTTCTCAAAAAGAAGAGGATATTCCCCGCTGTCTGGAGAAAAAAGAAGGTCCAATCTCCAGGAGAGACAAGCCTTCCTTACCATGAGAACTTTGAATCTTTGAAACAGCTGACATGAGTAGCGGGTCACAGCGGGAACTATCAATGATTTCACAAAAGCTTAGATGTCTATTTTAGAAGCAAACAACATATCCTATGTACATGTGTAAATTTATGTTCTGAATGTTGATCCTGTTGATTGACACTTGGCATCAGGAGAAAACAGACGCTTTATAGGTTCAACCGTAATCCTCCATTCAGACTGCTCTGAGAGGCTTTCAGAGAAGTCTGGATGGAGCATTACAGTTGTACCTATACCCCATTCTCATTATCCTCGCACATCCTTGGTTGAATTTGACGGATATGTGTCTTTTTTAAACCGTACTACTAAGTATGCACGGTAACTATGGAGCAGTCTGTATTAGTACAAATAATCAATACATATTGTAAGATTAAACCCTCTTATTTTTTTCCTAGAATCGTCATGAATTGTTGGCTTTAGAGCCTCTCCATACTCTTCTTCAGATGAAGTGGGAGAAGTTTGCAAGATACATGTTTTTAATGTCTTTTCTTTTGTTCTTTGCTTTCAATATTATTTTTACTTTCCTATACTATCGACCACAAGGTGTTGAGGTACTGTGCACATTTATTTAACAGTCTCTTTAGAATGAATATGAGTAATAAATGTTTTTGCATATGTATTTTTTAAGAATGTAAAGACCACATAGCAATAGGAGCAGCTGCGTGTCCTGTGATGCGGTTTCCCTGACAGGCAGCGGAAGCCACGTCACAGGACACACAGCAGCGCAGCTGCTCTTGTCTGGCCACTATTGCGGTCACTGACCATTAACAGTCCTATCAAGTCTGCACATTGAGTACCACTCTATTGCTACAATATATGTGAGACTCTCACATGACCATTTACACCTGTCCTAGTACACTGATGAAGGTCTAGCATGACCGAAACGTTTGTAACTAGTGACTACTGTATGTATTAAAACAATTTTTCTCACATCAAAATCCTTTGAGTGTGCTCAGTATTTGGTATATACTCTAAAGGTTTGGGAACCTACTGACTGGCACCTCCTTCAGAGCTGTGCTAACATTTCTCTATATATAGTCACACCTAGTGACTGACTACAGACTTTTTATTTTAGAGCGAACAACTCGTTTAACCTGTCTCCAACATTGGATGTAATAGTACGCCGATGCCGGACTCCCCCTGCTCAGCGCCGAAGTCTGAACCTTTCTGGTCACATGACAGCTGATCTATACAGCTGACATGTGCCCGCAACAGCCATGGGTGGAATTGTGAACCACCTGCGACTGTTAACTAGTTAAATGCCGCTATCAATCTCTGACAGCGGCATTTAACTCGCGCTTACCGAAAGAGTGTTGCTAATTCCGCCCATCGGTGACCCCATCACATGATCGCAGTCACCACCGATGGGTCAGCATGACAACCAGAGGTCTGCAACAGACTTCTGTGGTTGTCATTACCAAATTGCTGTGGTTGGCGCTCATAGCAAGTGAGCATTTCTGCTACACACAGGCGATCTGGTCATCACCTGTATGTAGCAGAAGCGATCAAAGTATTGCAGCTTCTAGTTTCCCATGGAAACTATTGAAGCATGCAAAAATTTAAGAAAAAGTTTTTAAAAATATTAAAAAAAATATAAATATTTAAATCACCCCCCCCCTTCACCCCATTCAAAATAAAACAATAAAAAAAAAATACACTTATTTGGTATTCAGAATCGCCCGATCTATCAATATAAAAAAGAGTTAACCTGACCGCTAAATGACGTAATGAGAAAAATATTCAAAACTCCAGAATTAGGTTTTTTTGGTCGCCGCTACATTGCAAAAAAATGAATAACGGGCGATCAAAAGATCGTATCTGCACCAAAATGTTATCAATAAAAAACATCAGCGCGGCATGCAAAAAATAAGTCCTCACCGGCTCACCCAACCCCAGATCACGAAAAGTGGAGATGCTGCAGGTCTTGAAAAAGCGAAGATGCTACAGGTCACAGGAAAATGACGTCTTTTTTTTTAATCAAATTTTCTATTTATTTTTTTTCACCACGTAAATAAAAAAGAGCCTAGACATGTTTGGTATCTATGAACTTGTAATGACCTGGAGAATCATAATGGCAGGTCAGTTTTAGCATTTAGTGAACATGGTAAAGAAGAAAACAAAAATCAACTGAGGAACTGCACTTTTTTTGCAATTTCACTGCACTTGGAATTTTTTTCTTGTTTTCCAGTACATTATATGTTAAAATCAATAGTGTTGTTCAAAAGTACAACTTGTCCGGCAAAAAACAAGTCCTCACATGGCCATTTTGACAAAAAAAAAAAAAGTTATGGCTCTGGGAAGAAGGGGAGCAAAAAAAGGAAACGCAAAAACTGAGATACCTCTGGTCGTTAAGGTGTTAAAGCAGTCAATTGCAACTATCAGTTACCTTTCTTAACTAAACTGGACTCTTAACTAAATGGGGTTTAGAAGCTGAATAAAATGATATATTTTGTGAAGAAATCTCTTTTGTCATTCTTCTGTAGTGAGCAGAGTAAGTTTTATGTTGCACTTGGTCTTCTCCTGTCTGTCTGGGCATTTTCCGCACCCCCACCTACCTTCGGTCTCCTATGACTAATGGTCACAGCTTTTTCAGTGACCTGCCTCCTCTAGCCAAAAATGTATTCTCATGCGTCGGCATTGCCGAGATTGGCGCATGTGCAAATTGATTCCTCAGCTCAATTACGTCATTTGGAAGGTACTGCACATGCCCAGCCCCCGGCAATAAATGCACATGTGCAAGATTTTGACCAGAGGAGGAAGGTCACTGTAACGGGGTCTTCCTATCTCGGGTTCCTCTTTCATTACCACCCCGTGTTTCCGGAGGTCCACTCTGCTTTGGCTGGAGTCTGAATGAAGGACGCTGGCTGGAATTCCTTGGTTACATGGGCGCATATAAAAGATCACTGCTTCTCCACGTATTTCCAGTCTGACAACACTTTACTCACAGGACACAGAATATATCACACAGATACAGAGGGCAGGCCAATAGAAAAGCGGCAGGCCAGACATACATTACAATAGCCGAAGGTGGCCGGAGCCTGCCGATATTTACTGTGGGAATTACAAAGGTGGGGGGGGCGGAAAAAAGGGGAATATCGTGTCCCCTCTGCCCAGGGGCGCAGTCTGTGGGCTGATGCATTAGGGACATGCATCTCCCATGGAACCTATTATACATACATATAACTGCACAACATATTCTGGGTGCTGAGTGGTTCTGTTACACGGCTCCCCTTTTCAGCAACGCGATCCGCATACAGTCTGATCCTTAACGAATCGGTTTGGGCATGACCGAAGTTTATGGGGTTGGTACAAGTTCCGTTTGTTGACTTAGTCCATCGGCGTTACCGTTTTGTTTGCCGGGTCTGTAGTGGACGGTGAAGTCCAGAGGTTGTAGGGCTAAACTCCACCGCAGCAATCTGGCGTTGTCTCCGGAGACCCGATTAAGCCAGACTAGGGGATTATGGTCCGTTAGGAGGGAAAACTGTCATCCATACAAATATGGTTGCAACTTTTTGAGTGCCCATACTACCGCCAGGCACTCCTTCTCGATGGCCATATAGCTTACTTCACGGGGCAGTATTTTCCGACTCAGGTAAGCTACCGGGTGTTCTTGGCCGTCCGGCCCGACTTGGCTCAGCACTGCCCCCAATCCAAACATAGAAGTGTCTGTGTGAACCAGGAAACGTTTAGTTGGATCAGGTGCAGCCAATACAGGGGTATTGGTGAGGGCGTCCTTTAGTTGGTGGAAGGCTTCCTCACACTCTGGGGTCCAGGTTACCTGGCGGGGTTGGTTCTTACGGGTCAGATCAGTGAGGGGCTTGGCTACGCTGCTGTAATTGGGAACGAATTTCCTGTAATACCCCGCTGTCCCTAGAAATGCCATGACCTGGGTTTTAGTTTGTGGGGTGGGCCATTTGGCTATGGCCTCAATCTTGGCTGGTTCTGGTCGCTGTTTCCCACTTCCCACCCAATGCCCTAAATACTGAACCTCTGCTTTGCCCACGTGACACTTGTTTGGGTTCAGGGTGATTTCGGCCTGGTGGATCCTGTCCAATACTGTCTCTAGGTGATTTAGATGCTCTTCCCATGTCGCACTGTAGATGGCGATGTCGTCCAGGTAGGCACAAGCATAGTCCTGGAGACCATCCAGAAGCCAGTCAGCCAGCCTTTGGAAGGTCGCCGGGGCATTCTTCATCCCAAATGGCATAACTCGAAACTGGAATAAGCCGAACGTGGTGACAAATGCCGACTTGGGAATAGCGTCAGGACTAAGGGGAATCTGCCAGTAGCCTTTGCATAGATCGATGGTGGTCAAATACTTTGCCCCCGCCAGCCGGTCTAACAACTCATCCACACGCGGCATGGGATATGCATCCGTCACTGTTTTCTCATTGAGCTTACGATAGTCTACACAAAACCATGTAGTCCCATTCTTCTTGGGCACTAACACTACGGGGGATGCCCAGGGACTATCTGACTCTTCAATGACCCCTAAACGCAACATCTCTTGTATCTCTTGTCGCATCCCCTCTCGTACAGACTCAGGGACGCGGAAGGGGTTTTGTCGCAGGGAGGTCTGATCCTGGGTCTCAACCTTGTGTTGTGCAAGGCGAGTGTACCCTTGTCTCCCCGAAAACATCCTCTGTCGCTGCGTCAACAACTCCTCCACCTGCTTTCTCTCCCTGGGGCCTAGGTCTTCACCCAAGTGTACCTGGTCCCATGTTTTAGACTGAGTCCTTTCCCCTAAGACATCCAGCAAGGGAAGTCTGGCTAAATCCTCTACTTCAGGTGCACAGATGGCCACTACCTCTTCAGGGCGCTCCCGGTAGGGCTTCAGCATATTCACGTGGAACATGCGGATAACCCTGGGGTCGTCACAATCGGCGACATTATAGGTTGTGTCGGCTATTTTCCCCACTACCTGGTAGGGCCCCTGCCATGCAGCTTGGAACTTGTTTCTGCTTAGTGGGCTCTAACACCAGGACCTTCTGTCCTATTTCCAAGGTGCGCTCTCTGGCCCTCCGATCGTACCATACGCGCTGGCGCCGCTAGGTCGCCTGCATGTTCTAACGTACAGCCTGGGTCAGCTCCTGTAGGCGGTCCCGGAATTCCAGCACATAGGGTACAATAGGTACCCCTTCTATGAGGCCCTCCCCTTCCCAGTGTTCTAGCACTAAGTCTAGGGGTCCCCTTACCCGTCTCCCATATACCAGCTC
Source organism: Dendrobates tinctorius (assembly GCF_039654945.1). Classification (NCBI taxonomy): domain Eukaryota; kingdom Metazoa; phylum Chordata; class Amphibia; order Anura; family Dendrobatidae; genus Dendrobates; species Dendrobates tinctorius. The sequence goes on along the minus strand of NW_027361684.1, from coordinate 4,854,755 downwards.
GAACGGGGAGAACCTCGTGGATTCTTGGGGCACCTCCCGATAGGCAAACAGGAGGTGTGGCAAGAATTCCTCCCAGTCCCTGTAGGTCCTGGTAAAAGTCCCAATGAGCTGTTTTAATGTCCCGTTAAAGCGTTCACACAACCCATTGGTTTGCGGGTGGTACGGGGCGCTTCTAATGGACTTTACGCCGCACAGCGTCCACAGTTGGTTGGTCACCTCTGCTGTAAACCAGGTACCCTGGTCCGAGATAATCTCCCGGGGAAATCCAACCCGTGAGAAAACCTGGAGCAGGGCGGCCGCCACCGTCTCTGCCAGTATGTTAGGTAACGCAACTGCCTCTGGATACCGTGTGGCATAATCTACCACTGTCAATATATACCTTTTCCCTGACAGACTGGGTTTGGCTATCAGATCGACCGCTACTCGGCTAAATGGTTCCTCCACAATGGGGAGGGGGCGTAATTTGACCTTGCATCAATCCCCCCTCTTGCCAATGCGCTGGCAACTGTCACAGGTCTGGCAGTACTGACGAACATCATAGGTTACCCCCTGCCAAAAGAAGATTTGTGTCAGACGATGCCTGGTGCGACTGACGCCGAAGTGCCCGGCCAAGGGTATGTCATGAGAGATTCGCAGTAACTCCTGCCTATACTTCTTGGGAACTACCAGCTGTCGTTTTATAGTGGAGCTCGTCCCTGTGTGGTGCTGTCTGTGATCCGGTACAGGAGTCCCTGCTTCCATACAAACTGTTCCCCTTCCAGTACCCCTCTCCCCTCCTGTGCCTTCCCACGATATCCCTCCAATGAAGGATCCTCAAGTAACTCCCTCTTAAATTCATCTGGGGTGGCCCAAGAAATGTGTCTGGCTATGGGAATACGTGTAGGGCTGGGATGTCTTACCTGGGCCTCCTCTGAGTGTGATTCCTCCTCCGCAGCTCGAGCTTGTCTCCGGGTGGTCACAGGATATGTCTCAGCCAGAGGGGCAACCGAGAATGCAGACAACATGGGCCCCAAGTCATTTCCCAGCAAGACGTCTGCAGGCAAATCCTCCATCAAGCCGACCTCAACAAGGCCATCCCTGACTCCCCAGTTCAGGTGAATCCTGGCAGTGGGCAGTCGATGTATAGCTCCCCCTGCTACACGGACTGCCACTGTCCGGTCAATCTTCTCTTGGTCCCGGACGAGATGAGGCTTCACAAGGGTCTAAGTTGCCCCGGAATCTCTTAGTCCCTGCATACGTTTCCCATTAACCCACACGACCTGTCGATGCTGTTGTCGATTATCTGCCTGGGCTGCCTGCACGGGGTCTACTTCATGCAGCACTTCCTCCATCTCTTCCACCCCTTGGTTAGTCGTAGCCCCCAATGCCGGGTCAGCTTCACCTTGGTAACAGTGTACAGCAGCCCGGCTGAAGGTAGCTGTTCCCGCCTTTGGCCACTGGGTATGCTGAGTCCGGTTGGGGCATTGTCTTTGCAGGTGGCCCAGCTGACGGCAGGTGTGGCATCGCGCCCCAGGGGGACTGTGGTAGGCCGGGTTTCTAGCTGGTCCCCCTACAATCTTCGGTGGTTTGGGGCCCTCCAGGTCCATGGGCAGGCCCCTTGTAACCATCTTTGATCCGGACAACAGAGGCCTCCTGGCATCATGATGTTCATCGGCCAGACGAGCGGCTTCCTCAAGAGTCGTTGACCGCCTGTCCCGAAGCCATTCCTGTGTCTCGGGGGTTAGTCCATTAAAGAATCGTTCTAACAAGAAGAGCTGGAGGACATCCTCCTTAGTGGTTGCCTGGCTCCCTTGTACCCACTGTAGCAGTGACCGCCGTAATTTACAGGCCCATTCAGCGTGGGTATCGGTTACGCATTTTATAAGTCCACGGAACTTTTGGCGGTATGCCTCTGGTGTCAGTGCATACCGGGCCAAGATCACTTCTTTGATCCGCTCATAGTCCAAACAGTCCTCATCAGGTACCGTGCGATAGGCGTCCGCTGCCCGGCCTGTCAGCTTGCTGGCCAGATTCTGAACCCGTTCCTCCGGCTTTACTTGATGAAGGGCACACTGCCGCTCAAAGTCCTGCAGAAAGCCATCAATGTCTTCCTCTGCCTCCCCCAACTGTCGGAAGGCATTACTGTTGAAGGTACCTGGTCGAAGGCCAGAGCTCCCCCTGCTCGCTGACTCTCCTCTCTCCGCTCTGCCATCTCCATCTTGGCCAGCTCCACTTTGGTCCGCTCTGCCATCTTTTCCTTCAGATCAGTACGCACATCAGCGATCACCTCTCGTATGATCTCTACTGCAGGGTTTGGGCCATAGAACGCCAGTCTGTTCTTTACCTCCCTCTGGGATTCAGTCTCCTCCACGTTCACATTGGGGGGCGCTGCACTGTCGTGTTCCATGATGGCTGCTATCAAATCCGCTTTTGTTTTGTTGCTGGCGATCAACCCTCGGGCTTCCACCAGATCTTTTAATGTAGTCCTCTTTAACTTCTGGTAGTTGTTTTCCATTCATTCCTTTCCTCCTGTAGAAGGGGTATCATATCCCGCTGGCTGCCACCAGTGTAACGGGGTCTTCCTATCTCGGGTACCTCTTTCAGTACCACCCCGTGTTTCCGGAGGTCTACTCTGCTTTGGCTGGAGTCTGAATGAAGGACGCTGGCTGGAATTCCTTGGTTACATGGGCGCATATAAAAGATCACTGCTTCTCCACGTATTTCCAGTCTGACAACACTTTACTCACAGGACACAGAATATATCACACAGATACAGAGGGCAGGCCAATAGAAAAGCGGCAGGCCAGACATACATTACAATAGCCGCAGGTGGCCGGAGCCTGCCGATATTTACTGTGGGAATTACAAAGGTGGGGGGGTGGAAAAAAGGGGAATATCGTGTCCCTTCTGCCCAGGGGCGCAGCCTGTGGGCTGATGCATTAGGGACATGCATCTCCCATGGAACCTATTATACATACATATAACTGCACAACATATTCTGGGTGCTGAGTGGTTCCGCAACATGTAACAGTCACGGACAAAGCAGCAACCTGTCAGTCATGGACCTGAGACAGGCAGGGGGCGGATAATAACTAGACTGGCAGAAGAAGACCAGGTGCAACGTCCAACATTCAGCCCCACTGCACTAGCACATCATAAGCATAAAACTTCCCCCCTGATTATAATTTACCAAATATAATATATAATCAGAGTGTTTTTCTCACAGCAGGGTCTGATCACACTTAGCTTATCCAGTACAAGAGGAGTCTTTCAACTTATTGGGCACATCTTTATTGTCATTTGCGCTGCCTTCTTGATAATTCACGAGGTATAGTACATTATCAATCAATGAATCCTTTTTCCTGACCATGAGATCAACTGTTGAAGCCCAGAAAGTGAGGAAATGTTGTCTGCTACAGATCTTACACTATCTAATGATGCTGTCGGTGACTTTTCACAGAATTAATATGCATATTTTTGATAAATCAGAAGTTTAATGTCAGTATTATTTTGTATCCATATTTCTAACTATTACGATCTGTTATAGAAATCTAGATATCTACGTTAGGATCCTTCAGGGTTCAGTTGATATGTCAAGACAGTCATTGCTATAAGGAAGCCATGACCAAAGTGTGAAGACAACCTTATTTACAGAGCTTAGTTAGCTCCAGTGCTATGATGTTGTTTTATATGTATTAAAGTGAATATGTCACCAGGTTTTTGCTATGTAATCTGACAGCAGCATAATGTAGAGACAGGGATGTGTCACTTACTGGTCTGCTTGGTGTAGTTTTGATAAATTCACACTTTTTTATCTGCTGAAGATCTAGCAATTCTCTGCACACCCCCACCACTGATTGGCAGCTTTCTGTGTATACTGTACATAGGCAGAAAGTTGCCAATCGGTGGTGGAGGCGGCGTTATACAGAGCAGGAGGACTACATGGCACGAGATAGCTAGTCCCCTAGTAATAGTTTCAAATTATCTTCTTGGTTCTCTGGTTTCCTCCTTCACTCCAAAGACATACTGATAGGGGAATCTAGATTGTGAGCCCCAATTGGAACATCGATGATAATGTCTGTAAAGTGCTGAGGAATTAATGGTGCTATATAAGTGTGTAAATAAATAATTAAACTACAATGAGCGGCCCAGGATCAGTTTCAGGGTTTCAGTCCCTACATCATGCTGTTCTTGGATTACATGGAAAACCCTGCTGATGGATTCCCTTTCTTATTTTCTAGGGTGTATCAATTTTCTGGTTGAAACCTTCTGACCTACAATCAGTGGTATCTGATGCGTGGTTCCATATTCTATTGTAAGTCCTTACTCTTAGTAATATTTAGCTTTAATCCTACTTAGTCTTTCAGTTGGGATCAGTAATACGGTAAATACACTCCCTGACAGAAGTTATGTCGCTTATTCATGTTATGTAAATAAAAGCTTATAACCTGACATTAAATTCATCCATTGGTTTTATAAATTATTCTTTTGAAAGCTGAAACCCTCCGAAATATGGTTTAGGTTTAGAAAATAAATTGACATCAATGCAGAAATATTGATCATTTAATGGACACAGAATGGTCAGATTTTGGCAAGACAAAAGTTTTGCCGCCTGGTCATATAATGCACCCAATCCTAGTTTACATCCTCACCTGTGCTCAGTAAATGATCGGTTAATTAGTGGGTGTGTATAAAAAGAAACCCAGCACCCCAGACCTTCACTTGAGCTTCAACTTGACCTCTGACAACATACCAAAAATCCACCCTGTGACCAAAGCCTGGATTATCAAGAGGCTGAAGACCAGATCCACTGCAGAGGTGGCTGGCACCTTTAATGTGTCTCAGCGTCAAGTACAAAGAATTAAAAAAAAGTTTCGAAGAGACTGGAGGTGTGTTTGACAAGCCCAGGTCCGGCAGACCCCACAAGACAACTTCTCAGGAGGAACGTTTGTTGGTTAGAAAATCGAAAGCAAGCCCCTCTTCCACTGCATCAGAGCTCCAACAGGCCTGGTCACCGCAAGTCCCTGTGTCAACTAGAACAGTTTGTAGGATTCTGTCTCAAAATTGCCTCCATGGTCGAATCATTGCCCAGAAGCCAGCACTAAACAAATGGCAAATAAAAAACTGTGTGGCATTTGCAAAGTCCCAAAGCCTGCTAAACAGATGGATGCTGGAAAAGTGGCAGAAGGTGGATTTCTCTGACGAATCTTCAGTTGAATTACACCACAGCCGCCGCAAATACTGCAGGAGACCTACTGGAGCCCTTGTGGATCCAAAATACACCTAGAAAACAGTTAAATTTTGTGGTGGAAACAACATGGTCTGGGGTTACATTCAGTATGGGGGTGTGCGAAACATTTGCAAGGTGGAAGGCAATATCAATAGCCTAAAATATCAAGAAGTATTTGCTACCTCTTATATTCCAAATCATAAAAGGGGTCAAATTCTGCAGCAGGATAGTGCTCCATCTCATACATCCATCTCTGCAACAAAGTTCCTCCAGGCATAAAGATCAAGGTGCTCAAGGACTGGCCAGCCCAGTCACCAGACATGAACATCATTGAGCATGTTTGGGGTAGGATGAAAGATGAAGCTTGGAAGACAAAACCAAAAGAATCTAGATGAACTCTGGGAGGCATGTAAGACTGCATTCTGTGCTATTCCTGAAGACTTCATTAATGAATTGTATGAATCTTTGTTGAACCGCATGGACGCAGTCCTTCAAGCTCATGTAAGTCACACAAAATATTAAATGTGACTCTAATAGCACCACAACATCAATCACCAATGTTATGCAACATATATTTGTATTTTAGGTTAATTGTTTGTTTGAATATCACATTACTTTCTGTGGGCGACAAAAACTTTTGTCTTGCCAAAATCTGACCATTCTGTGTTCATTAAATGATCAATATTTCTGCATTGAGGCTAATTTATTTTCTTAACCTAAACCACATTTCGGAGGGTTTCAGCTTTCAAAAGAATAATTTATACAACCAATGGATGAATTTAAAGTCAGGTTATAAGCTCTAATTTAGATAACATGGATAAGCGACATAACTTCTGTCAGGGAGTGTACATGGCGTGTGTCTTCTACCGCTTCCTATATATACAGGTTTTAGCAAACCACTAAAAATGACCACCCGTTTAATATATGAACATATTTTTTAACTCTAGCTTCATTCAAGCCGTCCTGGTTATCCTATCAACAATAACCTATATATCTGGAGTAGAATACCTGGCCTTCGTTGCCATCGCTGTAGCACTTGGATGGATAAACATGTTGTTCTACACAAGAGGATTTCAGGCTCTGGGGATCTACAGTGTTATGATTCAGAGGGTAAGTAGTAAAAGAATTATCCACTGTCAAGAAGATGTAACCTATCTATAACTGGTCAGCAAGTGCAATGTACACATATGTTGGTGTTAAGTACAGTAATTGTAATACATTGAGATGTTAGAAAATTCGAACCCAAGTTGTTGGATTTTTTTCATAGTAAGAAAAGAGCTGCATGCTTCTCTTTTCTCATCTTCAAAAATACTGAAAGGACCAAACATGAATTTCTATACAAATCAAATCACACTTGTGCAATAAAAGACAAGCCTTGTGCACACCAACGGCTGCAGCTAAGACAAGTTTAGACGCCAGGATTTCTTCTCGGAGGCACATGCCTACTAGACTTACAGGTTCTGCAATGAGATCCTCGTTACGGCTGCTATCCCACATGGGCCAAGGTGGCTTTCTGCTGTATTATTAGAAATGCATTACAAATTGCTATCTTATTGTTAATAGCTCTACCATTAACAATAAGCAAACAACTCGCAATGAATTTCTACTACAGCGGAAAGGCGGTGCGGCTTATATAAAACCACTGCTTAGCATCGGCACCTTGGCATCACACTGTGATACACCAACTTAAAAGCTGGGGCATACTGGATAATAGTTTATTATGATATTTATCTGGTGTACAACTAGTACATAGGGGCCCGCAGCACAAACTGGGTGGTGATGCCTTGAACAGCAATGTATTGCACAGACTGAAATCCAACATGTTTGATACTTGCAGCCTCTAAAGGCAGACATGAAAGAACACTCTGGCTACCCCTATTAAATTGCCGGTTGATCTAAAAGTGATATGTTTTTAGGCTCGGACTGGCCCATAGGGTAACAAGGCAATCTCCCGGTGGGCCTCTGTGCAGATCTGGGCTCCCAACCCCCCTGTATGGGCAGTACCTGGCAGCATTCACTTGATTCACAGTACAGAAAAAAAGCAGCATCTCGTCATTCATTAACCAAACTACCCAGTTTATTAATATATAGAGAGAGAGGTAAATTTGTGAATGAGGGAAGTGTAATAATTGTATGTAGGTGAAAAGTGGGTCCTCCAAAGTCAATGTTACTTTTGGGCCCTTGGCACCCCAGTCCGACACTGTATGCTTGACTAATATTTATTGCATTTCCATGGATAACTATAGTACTGTGCTCTGACTTTGACCCTACCCATCCACTGCAGAACACAAGAACGAAAACCACATACTGCAAGAAACTCTTCTGATGATAAACATGTATGATTAGAAATGTACGGATAAAACAACGTATATTTATTTTGCAGGTCATCTTGAACGATGTCTTGAAGTTTTTATTAGTGTATATTCTCTTTCTATTTGGATTTGGTGTAGGTAAGCAGCTCCATGTCTGTCTTCTATAATCATAATAGTCCGTGATAGCTAAACAATTACAGATCAATCATTCCTTGTTTCATGTTGGCTCCACGTATCCCATGGAGTGTGATGATGTGTCATACATACAGACTACTAGCAAGCCTGTATGTAGTTTGATCCTTCATTCATGTTTTACTGAAAGTAATCTGCCAGCAGGATTTCACACACAAACTATTTATATGCACATGTAGTTCTTTCAAAGATGAGTCCAGCAATACCTTTACATGACCAGTCCATTCTTCTGTTACTGAGAAATCGGCTTTTAATTGGCATGCAAATGAGGCTGTAAATATGATGCCTCCGTCACTCCAGCTCTATTCCTCGCTCAGTGCCGCCACCTCCTGCTTGACTGACAGCTTCTGTGCTGTTTGGCTTCAAGCAAAGGAGACATCAGACAAGCAGGAGGAAGACACACTGGGCAGGAAAAAGGGCTGGAGTGACAGAAGCTCTACAACCTCTTTACATATCAATTCAAACTCTGATTTCTCACCAATGGAAGAATATACTGGCCACGTAAAGGTATTGCTAGACTGGTCTTTGAAAGATCTACATGTACATATAAATAGTTTGGGATGCCAAATCCTGCTGACAGATTCCCTTTAATCTACCCCTACATTCAATATTTTAGCAAGTAGGGGCAGAGGAATTGAAGTAACTCATTACTCTTTGTAGAGCGTAACAATGGAGGCACATAGTAGAATATTTTTCATTAAACTGATTTCTGTGCTTGCACCCATGACTTATTATCACTGTTGGCTTTGATTACTTTCAGTTTTCTAAAGTTAATGGATTAATAGTAAAAAGAAATCCCCAATGTATACTGCTCAAAGAAATAAAGGGAACGTAAACAGCCTCTTGCAAATGGAATTGTGTTCCTATATTATGTACAAGAGAGGACAAGTATTCCTTTGTTGTTTTTTGTATTTTTGCTCCATCCATTGGGTTACATGCATTGCTTAATGTGATGTATCAATGAAAGAAAACATTATAATTTTGTTGAAATTTTATGTAAAAACAAAATATATTTAAAAAATTAATCTGCCAGTCTGTGAAATGTTTGACTTAATTTTGCTGTATTTCTCCAGCTCTTGCCTCACTAATGGAACACTGCGCTGAAAGAAATGTGTGCAGCTCCTATAGCAGTTTTAGAATGTCTACGGTGGAACTGTTCAAGTTGACCATAGGGATAGGAGACTTGGATTTGCAACAGGACTCAAAACATCCAACCCTGTTTCTGCTTCTTCTGATAGTTTATGTTATCTTAACATTTGTGCTTCTCCTTAATATGTTAATTGCATTAATGAGCGAGACTGTGGATGCGCTTTCTAAGGAAAGTGAAAACATCTGGAGGCTTCAGGTGTGTACATAGTATATTTAGTTCATGTTAAAAAAATTATTAAATGGGATCAGGTTGTGAGTGTAGTTATCAAACATGCAATAAGTTATTTCAAGGGAATCTGTCACCAGGCTTTTACTACCCACTCCTGATAAGTGGAGTGCGACTCTCCACCGGTCTTACTTGATAAAGACCTGATATTGGTCGAAACGTTGTTTTTTTAATATGGCAGAATCATTCATGCCTTGATCAGCTGTCACCTGCTTTGGACGCTGACTGTTTTACTTACACTTATATCGTTTCCAAGTTGGTTTCTTGGTCTTTTGGACTTTACGTCCTTCTGAAGGAGAGCGATGCTAGCTACGTCTTCTATGGTCGCCACTAGTGATGAGCAAGTAGCATTGTTGCTCGGGTCTCCCCGAGCATGCTCGGGTGATCTCCGAGTATTTTCGCGTGCTCGGAGACTTAGTTTTCGTTGTCTCCGCTGCATGATTTGCGACTTGTAGACAGGCTGAATACATGTGGGAATTCCCTAACAGGCATTCCACACATGTATTCAGGCTGTCTAGCAGTCGCAAATCATGTAGCTGAAACAAGGAAAACTAAATCTCCGAGGACGCCAAAATACTCGGAGACCACCTGAGCATGCTCGGAAAAACCTGAGCAACGAGTATACTCACTCACCACCAGTCGCCACCAGAGACTTGAGTAAATTTCTAGTGTAAGGGTGCTTTCACATTGCATCTAAAGAAGCGTTTGCTGGTCCTGTCGGAGCATACATCCAAATCCCCAACAAAACGGGATCCGGACGTATGCGCCGATGGGGCCTTATACTGTAACTGTGATGACAGAGCGAACCTGCTTTCTGACATGCATCATTTTCAAGAGTGTACACCTACAGAAAGCACACACTTAGACGCAGTCTGCTACGTCTGACTGTCCACCTCCTGTAGGCGTACACTCCAAAAAATGATGCATTACAATCACCATTACAGTCTATGGCCCAGTCAGACAATACATCCGATCCCCATTTTGCTGTGCGTGGGTTTGGACATATGTCCCGATGGTGCCACTAAACGCAAAGTGAAAGCATCCTAAGGAACCCCAGAGCTAGTCATGAAGAAAATAAGGTATGACATAAAGTCCCTGTCTCCTCCGTCCCACCACAGCTCTGCCCATTTTGGTAGAACTGGGCAAAACTGGCATGAAAACGACAAAAGTTGCAAAATTTTTGCACAATTTCACGTTGTGCAAAATTTTGCAACTTTTCAAAGGGGATTTAGGAGTCCTAATTGCTTTAATGGATTGGAGCCTTTGTGTAAAGGACACTGTGTAAAGTAATAATAATTTTGTTATTTTAAAGCATTAACTACCTTGGTTCTAATTTTGTCCGATCCTGGAAATCTTCTTTAAAGCAAATCAGGATGTAATGTTTCCGGAGTCCACATATGTATAGCCTGTAATGTATACTAAGGTAAACTGCATTTGTGGTATCATCACTAATGGCTTAATTCATTGTCACAAAATCCATGATCTTTTTGGCCGTGAGTCTTATCACTTGGTAAGAAGTATGACCCCTGTCCAATATGAGCCTGAGGATGGATGTTTGATAGGGTAAGCACATACAAAGTCAAAGCAGCATACAGTATAATGAATATCATTCAGTCGTTGTTTTCTTCCTTCCAGAGAGCAAGAACTATATTGGAACTTGAAAAGAGAATTACGATTTTTTTTAAGGATATCTTTAAACTTGGTGAAAAGTACAAATGCTCTGAAAATGACATCAGATTATGTTTAAGGTAATAGAAAGATGGAAATTTAATTTTAATGGCGATCTGTCAGATTTCCTGACATGACTGTTTCAGTACAAAATGTTAATAAAATAACAGTTCTAGAGAATCTTTTATTTATTTATATTATTGTGTCATTCTTCTGATATCCTTAATAGAACTGTATAAATAAATGAATGTCACCAGTTGGGGCGTCACCACACCATCTCACACTGTCCAATCAGCTCCAACTTTGCTAGTGGCTGTGAGAGGCCATAACTCTTTGGTAAGAAGAATTATAGAACCCTGCTGCTAATTCATTCAGAAGTTTCTAGTAGGAACAACAGAGGCCTGGCACAATGCAGTTACAAGAAAAGACAGCCCAGAATTACTATTTTATGGGAACTACAATTACTTACTTTGACCCCTTCACGACGCGGCCAGTTTCCGTTGTTTTGCGTTTTCATTTTTTCCTCATCTTCTTCCCGGAGCCATAACTTTTTTTTATTTTTCTGTCTACATAAACATATCAGGACACTATTCATTTTATCACAAAGAAACACAATTCTGACAGTGTTTCTTGGGAATTGTTTTGTACATTTTGTGGTATAAAATGACCTTGAAATATGATTCACCTTTATTATTTTAGTTGTGAAAAAAACAGAAGTCTAAAAAAAAATTGGGGGTTGTGTGGCCATTTTCCGCCACCTGTGAAGTTTTCATTTTTCGGTCCATGGAGCTGTTTTTTCTCAGGTGACATTAACAAACTTAAATTTTATCGGGATTTTATGTGATATACCAACAAAAAGTAGCAAGTATTTGTGAAGTGTAAAAACAATGATACATATTTTTTTTTAATTATTTTAAAAATATAAATCTGAAAAGTGTGACGTGCATTTGGGTTCAACCCCGCGTAACTCAATACTTTGTAGGACCTACTTTCACTGCAATTACTGCTGCAGATCTTTTACGGTATGTCTCTACCAGCTTTGCACATCTACAAGTTGAAATTTCTTCTTTGTAAACTAGCTCTAGCTCAATGTGATTGGATGGAGGCATCTGTAAACAGCAATTTTCAAGATTCTCAATGGGATTTAGATCTGGACTGTCACCGGGCATTCACACACATAAATATGCTTTGATCTAACCATTCCATTGTAGCTCTGGCAATATATTTAGTCTTGTTTTCCTGTTGGAAGGTGAACAATGCCCCTTTCTTATGTCTCTTGCAGCCTCTAACAAGGAATTCCTCTAGGATTTCCCTGTATTTAGCTCAGTCTATTTTCTCATCAACTCTGACCAGCTTCCCTGTACTTGAAGAATTTCATCCCCACAGAATGATGCAGCCACCACCATGTTTGACGTTGGGGATGATGTTTTCAGAGTGATGTGCAGTGTTAGCTGTCTGCCACACATAGCGTTTTGCGTTTAGGTCAAAACATTCTACTTTGGTCTCATCTGACCAGAGCACCTTCTTCCACATGCTATGTCCCCTACATGGCATTTTGAAAACTGCAAATGAGACTTCTTATGGCTTGCTTTCAAAAATGTCTTCTTGCCATTCTTACACAAAGGCCAGATTTGTGGTGTATACTGTACAGCTAAGGCCGGGATCACACATGCGAGAAACTCGGACGAGTCTTGCATGTTAATACCCGTAACTGCCGCCGGCACTCGGTAGCGGAGCGAGCGGCTGCATGTATTGCTATGTGGCCGCACGCTCTGCTCCTGAATGCCTGCGGTAGTGACGGGTATTAACATGCAAGACTCGTCTGTTTCCTGCGTGTGTGATCCCAGACTAATAGTTGTCCTGTGGACAGTATCTCCAACCCGAGCTGAGGATCTCTACAGCTCCTCCAGAGTGACCATAGGCCTCTTGGCTTCTTCTCTAATTAGTACTCTGCTTCCTTGGGATGTCAGTTTAGATGGACAGTGATGTTTTGGTAGGTTTACAGTTATGTCATACCCATTACACTTTTGCATGATGGATTGAACAGTGCTCCATAAGGTGTTATGAGCTTAGGCTATTTTTTATAACCTATCCCTGCTTTACTCTTCTCCACAACTTTATACCTAACCTGTCTGGTGTGTTCCTTGGTTTTCATGGTGCTATTTGATCCATAATGTTTGCAAACAAACCTCTGAGGTCTTCACAGAATAGCCGTGGTTACACAAAGGTGAAATGAAGTCATGAACTATGTGACTTCTGGAGGCAATTGGTCACTCAGGATTTGATTTAGGGGTATCAGATTACAGGGAGCTGAATACAAATGCATGTCACAATTTTCAGATTTATTTTTTTAAATAAATAGAAAACTGTATTGTATTTCATTTACACTTCACAAACACTTGTTACTTTGTGTTGGTGTATAACATAAAATCCCAATAAAATAAATTTAAGTTTGTGGGTGTAACGCGAAACGATGTGGAAAATTTCACGAGGAATGAATACTTTTTGAAGGCAATATAAATATATATGCAGAGGTTTTAAGTACATGCAGAAAAATTGATCAAAGTAAGAATGCTTTAAAAATAGAAGTGTAAGGCCACGTTCACAAGTTGAGTATTTGATCAGTACTTTACATCAGTATTTGTAAGCCAAAACCAGAAGTAGAACAATCAGAGGAAAACTATAATAGAAACATGTCACCACTTCTACATTTCTCACCCACTACTGGTTTTGTCTTACAAATACTGTTGTGAAATACTGACCAAATACTGAATGTGTGAACGTGACCTTAATAGTTTATTTTTATCAGTTAACAAATTGCAAGATAAATGAATAAAAGACAATTCTAAATCTAATCAATATTTGGAGTGACTGCACCTTTGTCTTCAAAATGGCATCAATTCTTCTAGGTACACTTGACACGGCTTCTTTGACACTTTGGAGAAATGGCCGTATTACCAGTTCTATGAACAAATCAATGTATCTACAAATTGTTAGTTTACCTGGAACGAAGACTAGAGGGCTATCATAAAATGTTCCATCCCACACCATAATCCTAGGAGTAGGACTTGTGTGATGTTGCGTTTTGAAGGCCTATATAGTCTGGTCAGATTTTAAGAACAGAACGTAGTGATCCATTCTGTACTTGAAGTGATATTGAATTTCACATAAGAAACTTAAGGGTTCAAACATTGTCCACTGGGCTACAAGCACCACACTGGGCTACGAGCCATATGACCAATCCAGTCATATCAAAGAGATTTTACCACTATCATGAAGTACAATATGCCACGAGAAAACAGTCTCAGAATCACTGGGATCCATTAAAGTGTTCCAGAGTTTTTACATCATAAAGTGACAGTGGTCAGAATTGTAAAATTTGGCGTGGTCATTAAGGTCAAAATTGACTCGGTCACTAAGGTGTTAGTTAATACTGAATAAAACTAGATGTTTTGAAAATGATGTTTCCTTTTTTCATCATTTGCGGATCATTAACATGTCTATTTATCTTTTGATTTTCATAAACCTATGACTTTTTTTGGGGGGGTTGCAATAGTAAAGTTGAGAAATGTGCACGTATATACATATATATAAATAATGTGTCTTTTCATTAACAGAATTAACAAAGTTAAATGGACTGAATGGCATAGTCAAGTCACACGTGTATCTGAAGATAATGGACTCTCACAATCAAATGGTTTGTTTCACTCTTTGCGGTATTGCAGCAACTAAAGTTACCAAAGTTATTGTTCAAACTGGTTCATTAAAAAAATGATAAAATATAAGTAATGGGAATATTTTACTGAAGTCAGTCATTTTCAGACTAAAGCCAAACTAAACTAATCGAATTTCAGTCACGTAACAGCTGCTAATTTGACTGATGATGATGTCTTCGATATGTATCAGAAAATGGGGCATAAGATTTCTATTGGGCAAAGGCAAATTTCCTATGAAAAGAGGCATCGTGTCATACGTCATCTATGGCTGCTATGTAACAACTCATTTTACCGAATGAAAAGGCATAAAATGTAACTTTTACATTTTTCTTCATGAAATCATTTCTCCTTTATTCAGCGATATTGTGCTACAGTGGAAATACAAGTATCAGAATATGAAAGAATGATATCAAAGCCAAGTGCCACAAGTTCCCAGAATATAATAATAAACCTGTCTGATTTACATAACTAATGACTTCCTCTGAGTGCGGTAAATGATTTCTACTCCCGTCTTTAATTCGCTGTTTCCAACACGAGGGTCAAGATGTTATAGAAGTTAAGACTGGAGTTCTCGACATTAAAAGGGTTGTCCCTATTATATGAAAGCTTTCGTGCTTCATCCCTATTGTGCTTTATTCAGAATTCACTTCTCTTACGGCTTTATTCACACATCAGTATTTGGATGCCAAAATCAGAAGTGTCTCCAAAACACAGAACAAGTGTCAATGTTTGAATTATATTTTTTTTTATGTGTTCCAATTCTGGTTTTGGCATACGACTAATGAAAAAAACTGACATGTAAATAAGCCCAAAAGCAGACCGTAGGCTTTTTTTTTATTTCACCGCCGGAGTGGTATTTGGGTCTCCCTCCCACGGCTGTGGGGTTGTCGGTACCGGGCCGGTCTCTCAGATGGGAATGTCACAGCAGCGGTGACCCGGTCCGTGGCCCTGGGCGCCCATGTAAAAGGGGTGTTGAGTTGGGAATAAAGTTTATAAGTGATTTGTGGTGTTCGGCAATGAAGATGTTAAGCCGACGCTGCAGACTGATCCTCTGGGACAGATGGTGTGGTGCAGCAATGATGGTGTAGCCCTCCACAGGCAGGGCTGTAGTCCCAGGGCAGTGTAGCTGAATGTTTAGGAAGAGGGTGCAGTGTTTGGCACAGCGATGTAGCAGTGTTGAAGATGTTGCAGGTAGGAGGCAAGGACACAACAGAGTGCAGTTTCTTTACCTTTACTTGGCAAACGCAGTCCAGGGTCCTGGTTACAGATGGCACAGGAGCAGGCTAGCCTGGAAGCAACTCGGAGATCTCTCTATCAGATGGGTTGTGTAGTCTTCTTCCTAGCGCTGGCTTGAGGTACATGCAGTACGTGTTACACTGAAGTTCCTCCTTCTTATCTTCTCTGAGCACTACCTCGTATGGCAGACAGCTGTAGCCCTCTATCTCTCTTGGCTCACCCGTTGCTGTTGTGCCTCCGAGTCTTAGGTGGGAATAGAGCATTTACAGCTTCCTATTCCTCTGGTTTCTGTTGCAGGACCTTCAGTATCCATACAAACCGTGGAGACCAGGCTCCAGATCATGCGCTATCACTGGGAGGGAGCTCTCTATCCTCAGCTCAACCTCCAGCTTCTCTCCACATGTTTACACACGTGGCCCTCCTCACACTAACAACCCAATTTCCCTTCCTGGCCCTCAGAGAGCACTCCTCCCCCAATTCTGGTTCAGAGCTCCCTCTGCTGGCCTGGAGTGGGAACTGTGTTGCATGAAAATGGTTAACTGCTAGAGAGGCCCTTCATTGCTCCCAAGCCTGATATCACCCTCCCTGGAGGAAGGCAATGCCACTGTGGCGACCATACCCCTGGGGGTGCCACATATCACTAATGCATGTTCCCTGCCTTACCAGCCGCCATCTTCTGCTGTTCCCAGCGCCGCTCTGGTCCTAACTTCTGACTGACCAGAACTCAGAGGTAACGGTCATAAGCTCTCAGTGTAAGTGTATGAGAGTCTCATTGTGGCCTCATTCTGACTCTCATAGACTTACATTGAGAAGTGACCTCTGATACGATCCGGCAAGTCACGACCAGCAGAAGACAACCGAAGCACGGATGAGAACAGAAGATGATGGAGGCTGATCAGTACGATACTAGGGGCAGGGAACATACTGTACATTAGTGATACTACTGCGGCAGTGAAATAAAAAAAAGTTGGAGTGACGCTTTAATCCCTACATTCTCTCAATGTGTTTCACCATCCCTATCTTCTCATCTCATAATTCTGCAAGAAAATGTCTAGGCAGCAAGATGACATAAGTACAACGGCCTCCACTGCTTACCAGTCATTAGAAAGACTGCTGAGTGGTGGAGGTTGTTCTATCCATATCATGCCGCTCACTAGCCTTAGGGTATATTCACAGTTGTTCACAGAGAAATCTGCATGTATTCTACCCTATACCCATGTGAAAAATGCCTACAAAATGCATCTCATTCATATACATATAGCGTATTTTCCGGCGTATAAGACGACCTTTTAACCCCTGAAAATCTTCTTAAAAGTCGGGGGTCGTCTTATATGGCGGGTCCAGACCAATCATCATGTGGTGAGGGGAGTGGTTCCGATGACGAAGGGAAGGGGCGGCTCACAGGGAAGGTGTAAGTGAAGTTATCCCCCTTTTACCTCAGTGGTGACAGCGGTGCTACCTGCAAGTCTCTGTGCTGGGGGGGCGGCGGCTCCTCTTTCAGCAGTGTGGTGGCTCTGTGCTGGGGGTCGGCGACGGCTCCTCTTTCAGCAGCGTGGCGGCTCTGTGCTGGGGGTCGGCGACGGCTCCTCTTTCAGCAGTGTGGTGGCTCTGTGCTGGGGGTCGGCGATGGCTCCTCTTTGTGCAGCGTGGGGGCTCTGTGCTGGGGGTCGGTGACGGCTCCTCTTTGTGCAGCGTGGGGGCTCTGTGCTGGGGGGTGGCTCTTTGTTCAGCGTCGGGGCTCCATCAGCATTTCCTCAAAGCCCAGAGGCCCCGGCAACTCTATTGCTGCAATGCGGTGGCCTCCAGGAAAATGGCCGCTGGAGCCCACACATGCTCAGATTCAGATCTCATCTCCCGAGACTAGCATGTTTAAGTAGAAGACTAATCAAGGAAAGTGAACACAGATCATTGCAGCACAGACCCAGCACAACCAATACACAAAGTAACATATCAGACAGGAACAGAGTGGAGATCGTGACACAAACGGTGCTTTACTCACCCTGGACAAACTGTGCTTTACTCACCTGGACAATATGTGCTTTACTCACCCTGGTCAGGTCCAGTTATGGATATGTGACTCTTCCAGTGTCTGCAGCGCTGACATCACTCTGACAGCACTGCAGCCAATCAGTGAGCTCAGCGACTCGGAGTGGCTTGTGCTGTCAACGTGGGCAGATCCCTGAGTTCAGGTATTGGCTGCAGCGCTGTCATAGTTGCTGAGTAAAGCACAGCATATTTTTTTTAAAAACAAACTGCACTGGCAAACAAGAGATGTTCAAAACTGAAAAACAACTTTAAAAGTAATTAGATTGTTTTATTGTTGGGTTTTGTTGGTTTAAAGTAATATCACTTTTTCTCTTTTTTTTACAAGATGAAGAATCTGTCCGCTCCAGTATACCGGCCATTGATGAAAATGATATATCTACACGAAAAGAAGAAACTTCAATTCTGTTTGAACATGAAGATGCATACCTGGAGACAGTTTTAAGGTTGAAAGAAGACAAAAGTCCATCAAGTTCAACCTTTAACCTAACCTGTTGACCAGTGGAAGACATAAACCCTATGGAGCAGATGCTAATAACCCCACATTAGTGGAAAAATTCCTTCCGACTCCACATATGGCAATCAGACTAGTTCCGTAGATCAGGGTCCCATCACAGACTCTTGTGCCCATAACCTGTAACATTAGATTAACCAGTTACTGTCCCCTGATATATTTGTACATTGCAATAAGATCTCCCCGAGCCTTCACTTTACCACCCAGGATACGGCTGTAGAGCAGGCTCATCACATCACCGTGCAAAAAGATCAGAATCATCATCACAGAAATTTTTCAAATGCATTTCAGTTTATATTTTAGTCGCTTGTAATAAAGGGCTTAGAATTCATGGCTGATATTACCTGTCTACGATGGGTGAACAGTGATCACACACACGGAGAATAGAGGATGATTGTGGGGAACACTGCTGTAGGCGCCATAACTGATGGAGAGCGCCAAGTGTCAACAGGATCCTGTCACCTGATGCGTACTGCCCAGACCACAGGCCGCACCACGCAGAGCTGACTGCAGGATGGCAGACGGTGGACTGTGCTCTGAAATGCTCTGGGGCTAGGAGAGAATATACTAGAGATCCGGCGCTGCTGCTGCAGGTCATTGATGGGATTCCCATCAATGACCCCCATACAGCGCTTACCACAGATACCCCCACACAGCTCTTACCACAGAGACCCCCATACAGCACTCTCCACAGAGACCCCAATACTGCTCCTACCAGAGACCCCCATACAGTGCCTACGACAGATACCCCCACACAACGCTTATCACAGAGACCCCCATACAGCACTCCCCACAGAGACCCCCATACAGCGCTTACCACAGAGACCCCCACACAGCGCTTACCACAGAGACCCCCATGCAGCACTCTCCACAGAGACCCCCATACAGCACTCCTCAGAGACCCCTGTACAGCTCCTACCAGAGACCCAAATACAGCGCTTACCACAGAGACCCCCACACAGCGCTTACCACAGAGACCCCCCATACAGCGCTTACCAGAGACCCCCACACAGCGCTTACCACAGAGACCCCCACACAGCGCTTACCACAGAGACCCCCACACAGCGCTTACCACAGAGACCCCCCATACAGCGCTTACCAGAGACCCCCACACAGCGCTTACCACAGAGACCCCCACACAGCGCTTACCACAGAGACCCCCACACAGCGCTTACCACAGAGACCCCCATACAGCGCCCAACACAAGCAGAACTGATATTTTTACCGCAAAACTAAAGTATTATCTTGGAAAATTGGTAATTGTTTGTGCTTTATATTATGGGTTTATTAATATCACAAGTCACCAACCAATTCTGTATAACGGATGCTATAATGCACCACGTATAAGTACGACCCCGGTACAACGCTGTAGTCCCGCGCAGGCGTCCAAAGGGGGCGGAGCCTCTGTCCTCAGCGGGCAGTTATGCGCCCCGCCCTCTCCAGCTCTGTGCAACGCGCGCGGCCTTGGCGGGAAGAAGACGGGAGGGAACGCGTCACGCGGTGAAGATGAAGAGAAGCCTCCCCCCAGGTGGGCGCGTGTGACGTGGGCGGGGAGCACAATAACGCGGGGCGGCCCGGTAGTGTCAGTAACTCCCCGTGTGACCCGTGATATATGCAGCTCATGATGGTGGGAAGTGTCCTCCTCATATACCTCATTGTTCTCCTGCCGTCATTTGCGGATCCGCGGGTTTCGGAGAAGTATTTTTTTTTTTTTTTAGTTTCAATTGCCTCCATGAGTGGATGTGATCAAGTGTGTGATGAAATAGGGGGGAAAAAAATCCATTAAGTTTTGACTTTTGTTTTTTTGCCGGTGGTAACTGTGTGGTAAAAATCACCTGGTGACAGGACCTCCAGGAGAGGACATGATGGGGAGGCCAGACTGGTGACAGAGCCTCCAGGAAAGGACATGATGGGGAGGCCAGACTGGTGACAGGACCTCCAGGAGAGGACATGATGGGGAGGCCAGACTGGTGACAGAGCCTCCAGGAGAGGACATGATGGGGAGGCCAGACTGGTGACAGAGCCTCCAGGAGAGGACATGATGGGGAGGCCAGACTGGTGACAGAGCCTCCAGGAGAGGACATGATGGGGAGGCCAGACTGGTGACAGAGCCTCCAGGAGAGGACATGATGGGGAGGCCAGACTGGTGACAGAGCCTCCAGGAGAGGACATGATGGGGAGGCCAGACTGGTGACAGGACCTCCAGGAGAGGACATGATGGGGAGGCCAGACTGGTGACAGAGCCTCCAGGAGAGGACATGATGGGGAGGCCAGACTGATGACAGGATCTCCAGGAGAGGACATGATGGGGAGGCCAGACTGGTGACAGGACCTCCAGGAGAGGACATGATGGGGAGGCCAGACTGGTGACAGGACCTCCAGGAGAGGACATGATGGGGAGGCCAGACTGGTGACAGGGCCTCCAGGAGAGGACATGATGGGGAGGCCAGACTGGTGACAGAGCCTCCAGGAGAGGACATGATGGGGAGGCCAGACTGATGACAGGATCTCCAGGAGAGGACATGATGGGGAGGCCAGACTGGTGACAGGACCTCCAGGAGAGGACATGATGGGGAGGCCAGACTGGTGACAGGACCTCCAGGAGAGGACATGATGGGGAGGCCAGACTGGTGACAGAGCCTCCAGGAGAGGACATGATGGGGAGGCCAGACTGGTGACAGAGCCTCCAGGAAAGGACATGATGGGGAGGCCAGACTGGTGACAGGACCTCCAGGAGAGGACATGATGGGGAGGCCAGACTGGTGACAGAGCCTCCAGGAGAGGACATGATGGGGAGGCCAGACTGGTGACAGAGCCTCCAGGAGAGGACATGATGGGGAGGCCAGACTGGTGACAGAGCCTCCGGGAGAGGACATGATGGGGAGGCCAGACTGGTGACAGAGCCTCCGGGAGAGGACATGATGGGGAGGCCAGACTGGTGACAGGACCCCCAGGAGAGGACATGATGGGGAGGCCAGACTGGTGACAGGACCTCCAGGAGAGGACATGATGGGGAGGCCAGACTGGTGACAGGACCTCCAGGAGAGGACATGATGGGGAGGCCAGACTGGTGACAGGACCTCCAGGAGAGGACATGATGGGGAGGCCAGACTGGTGACAGGACCTCCAGGAGAGGACATGATGGGGAGGCCAGACTGGTGACAGGACCTCCAGGAGAGGACATGATGGGGAGGCCAGACTGGTGACAGAGCCTCCAGGAGAGGACATGATGGGGAGGCCAGACTGGTGACAGAGCCTCCAGGAGAGGACATGATGGGGAGGCCAGACTGGTGACAGAGCCTCCAGGAGAGGACATGATGGGGAGGCCAGACTGGTGACAGGACCCCCAGGAGAGGACATGATGGGGAGGCCAGACTGGTGACAGAGCCTCCAGGAGAGGACATGATGGGGAGGCCAGACTGGTGACAGAGCCTCCAGGAGAGGACATGATGGGGAGGCCAGACTGATGACAGGATCTCCAGGAGAGGACATGATGGGGAGGCCAGACTGGTGACAGGACCTCCAGGAGAGGACATGATGCGGAGGCCAGACTGGTGACAGAGCCTCCAGGAGAGGACATGATGGGGAGGCCAGACTGGTGACAGAGCCTCCAGGAGAGGACATGATGGGGAGGCCAGACTGATGACAGGATCTCCAGGAGAGGACATGATGGGGAGGCCAGACTGGTGACAGGACCTCCAGGAGAGGACATGATGGGGAGGCCAGACTGGTGACAGGACCTCCAGGAGAGGACATGATGGGGAGGCCAGACTGGAGACAGAGCCTCCAGGAGAGGACATGATGGGGAGGCCAGACTGATGACAGGATCTCCAGGAGAGGACATGATGGGGAGGCCAGACTGGTGACAGAACCTCCAGGAGAGGACATGATGGGGAGGCCAGACTGGTGACAGGACCTCCAGGGGAGGACATGATGGGGAGGCCAGAATGGTGACAGGACCCCCAGGAGAGGACATGATGGGGAGGCCAGACTGGTGACAGGACCTCCAGGAGAGGACATGATGGGGAGGCCAGACTAGTGACAGGACCTCCAGGAGAGGACATGATGGGGAGGCCAGACTGGTGACAGGACCCCCAGGAGAGGACATGATGGGGAGGCCAGACTGGTGACAGGACCTCCAGGAGAGGACATGATGGGGAGGCCAGACTGGTGACAGGACCTCCAGGAGAGGACATGATGGGGAGGCCAGACTGGTGACAGAGCCTCCAGGAGAGGACATGATGGGGAGGCCAGACTGGTGACAGCCTCCAGGAGAGGACATGATGGGGAGGCCAGACTGGTGACAGAGCCTCCAGGAGAGGACATGATGGGGAGGCCAGACTGGTGACAGGACCCCCAGGAGAGGACATGATGGGGAGGCCAGACTGGTGACAGGACCTCCAGGAGAGGACATGATGGGGAGGCCAGACTGGTGACAGAGCCTCCAGGAGAGGACATGATGGGGAGGCCAGACTGATGACAGGATCTCCAGGAGAGGACATGATGGGGAGGCCAGACTGGTGACAGGACCTCCAGGAGAGGACATGATGGGGAGGCCAGACTGGTGACAGGACCTCCAGGAGAGGACATGATGGGGAGGCCAGACTGGTGACAGGGCCTCCAGGAGAGGACATGATGGGGAGGCCAGACTGGTGACAGAGCCTCCAGGAGAGGACATGATGGGGAGGCCAGACTGATGACAGGATCTCCAGGAGAGGACATGATGGGGAGGCCAGACTGGTGACAGGACCTCCAGGAGAGGACATGATGGGGAGGCCAGACTGGTGACAGGACCTCCAGGAGAGGACATGATGGGGAGGCCAGACTGGTGACAGAGCCTCCAGGAGAGGACATGATGGGGAAGCCAGACTGATGACAGGATCTCCAGGAGAGGACATGATGGGGAGGCCAGACTGGTGACAGAACCTCCAGGAGAGGACATGATGGGGAGGCCAGACTGGTGACAGGACCTCCAGGGGAGGACATGATGGGGAGGCCAGACTGGTGACAGGACCTCCAGGAGAGGACATGATGGGGAGGCCAGACTGGTGACAGAGCCTCCAGGAGAGGACATGATGGGGAGGCCAGACTGATGACAGGATCTCCAGGAGAGGACATGATGGGGAGGCCAGACTGGTGACAGGACCTCCAGGAGAGGACATGATGGGGAGGCCAGACTGGTGACAGGACCTCCAGGAGAGGACATGATGGGGAGGCCAGACTGGTGACAGGACCTCCAGGAGAGGACATGATGGGGAGGCCAGACTGATGACAGGACCTCCAGGAGAGGACATGATGGGGAGGCCAGACTGGTGACAGAACCTCCAGGAGAGGACATGATGGGGAGGCCAGACTGGTGACAGGACCTCCAGGAGAGGACATGATGGGGAGGCCAGACTGGTGACAGGACCTCCAGGAGAGGACATGATGGGGAGGCCAGACTGGTGACAGGGCCTCCAGGAGAGGACATGATGGGGAGGCCAGACTGGTGACAGAGCCTCCAGGAGAGGACATGATGGGGAGGCCAGACTGATGACAGGATCTCCAGGAGAGGACATGATGGGGAGGCCAGACTGGTGACAGGACCTCCAGGAGAGGACATGATGGGGAGGCCAGACTGGTGACAGGACCTCCAGGAGAGGACATGATGGGGAGGCCAGACTGGTGACAGAGCCTCCAGGAGAGGACATGATGGGGAGGCCAGACTGATGACAGGATCTCCAGGAGAGGACATGATGGGGAGGCCAGACTGGTGACAGAACCTCCAGGAGAGGACATGATGGGGAGGCCAGACTGGTGACAGGACCTCCAGGGGAGGACATGATGGGGAGGCCAGACTGGTGACAGGACCCCCAGGAGAGGACATGATGGGGAGGCCAGACTGGTGACAGGACCTCCAGGAGAGGACATGATGGGGAGGCCAGACTGGTGACAGGACCTCCAGGAGAGGACATGATGGGGAGGCCAGACTGGTGACAGGACCCCCAGGAGAGGACATGATGGGGAGGCCAGACTGGTGACAGGACCTCCAGGAGAGGACATGATGGGGAGGCCAGACTGGTGACAGGACCTCCAGGAGAGGACATGATGGGGAGGCCAGGCTGGTGACAGGACCTCCAGGAGAGGACATGATGGGGAGGCCAGACTGGTGACAGAGCCTCCAGGAGAGGACATGATGGGGAGGCCAGACTGGTGACAGCCTCCAGGAGAGGACATGATGGGGAGGCCAGACTGGTGACAGAGCCTCCAGGAGAGGACATGATGGGGAGGCCAGACTGGTGACAGGACCCCCAGGAGAGGACATGATGGGGAGGCCAGACTGGTGACAGGACCTCCAGGAGAGGACATGATGGGGAGGCCAGACTGGTGACAGAGCCTCCAGGAGAGGACATGATGGGGAGGCCAGACTGATGACAGGATCTCCAGGAGAGGACATGATGGGGAGGCCAGACTGGTGACAGGACCTCCAGGAGAGGACATGATGGGGAGGCCAGACTGGTGACAGGACCTCCAGGAGAGGACATGATGGGGAGGCCAGACTGGTGACAGGGCCTCCAGGAGAGGACATGATGGGGAGGCCAGACTGGTGACAGAGCCTCCAGGAGAGGACATGATGGGGAGGCCAGACTGATGACAGGATCTCCAGGAGAGGACATGATGGGGAGGCCAGACTGGTGACAGGACCTCCAGGAGAGGACATGATGGGGAGGCCAGACTGGTGACAGGACCTCCAGGAGAGGACATGATGGGGAGGCCAGACTGGTGACAGAGCCTCCAGGAGAGGACATGATGGGGAAGCCAGACTGATGACAGGATCTCCAGGAGAGGACATGATGGGGAGGCCAGACTGGTGACAGAACCTCCAGGAGAGGACATGATGGGGAGGCCAGACTGGTGACAGGACCTCCAGGGGAGGACATGATGGGGAGGCCAGACTGGTGACAGGACCTCCAGGAGAGGACATGATGGGGAGGCCAGACTGGTGACAGAGCCTCCAGGAGAGGACATGATGGGGAGGCCAGACTGATGACAGGATCTCCAGGAGAGGACATGATGGGGAGGCCAGACTGGTGACAGGACCTCCAGGAGAGGACATGATGGGGAGGCCAGACTGGTGACAGGACCTCCAGGAGAGGACATGATGGGGAGGCCAGACTGGTGACAGGACCTCCAGGAGAGGACATGATGGGGAGGCCAGACTGATGACAGGACCTCCAGGAGAGGACATGATGGGGAGGCCAGACTGGTGACAGAACCTCCAGGAGAGGACATGATGGGGAGGCCAGACTGGTGACAGGACCTCCAGGAGAGGACATGATGGGGAGGCCAGACTGGTGACAGGACCTCCAGGAGAGGACATGATGGGGAGGCCAGACTGGTGACACCACCTCCAGGAGAGGACATGATGGGGAGGCCAGACTGATGACAGGACCTCCAGGAGAGGACATGATGGGGAGGCCAGACTGGTGACAGAACCTCCAGGAGAGGACATGATGGGGAGGCCAGACTGGTGACAGGACCTCCAGGGGAGGACATGATGGGGAGGCCAGACTGGTGACAGGACCTCCAGGAGAGGACATGATGGGGAGGCCAGACTGGTGACAGGACCTCCAGGAGAGGACATGATGGGGAGGCCAGACTGGTGACACCACCTCCAGGAGAGGACATGATGGGGAGGCCAGACTGGTGACACCACCTACAGGAGAGGACATGATGGGGAGGCCAGACTGGTGACCGGACCTCCAGGAGAGGACATGATGGGGTGGCCAGACTGGTGACAGGACCTCCAGGAGAGGACGTGATGGGGAGGCCAGACTGGTGACAGGACCTCCAGGAGAGGACATGATGGGGAGGCCAGACTGGTGACACCAGCTACAGGAGAGGACATGATGGGGTGGCCAGACTGGTGACAGGACCTCCAGGAGAGGACATGATGGGGAGGCCAGACTGGTGACAGGACCTCCAGGAGAGGACATGATGGGGTGGCCAGACTGGTGACAGGACCTCCAGGAGAGGACATGATGGGGTGGCCAGACTGGTGACACCACCTCCAGGAGAGGACATGATGGGGTGGCCAGACTGGTGACAGGACCTCCAGGAGAGGACATGATGGGTAGGCCAGACTGGTGACGGGACCTCCAGGACAGGACATGATGGGGTGGCCAGACTGGTGACGGGACCTCCAGGAGAGGACATGATGGGGTGGCCAGACTGGTGATAGGACCTCCAGGAGAGGACATGATGGGTAAGCCAGACTGGTGACGGGACCTCCAGGAGAGGACATGATGGGGAGGCCAGACTGGTGACAGGACCTTCAGGAGAGGACATGATGGGGAGGCCAGACTGGTGACAGGACCGCCAGGAGAGGACATGATGGGGTGGCCAGACTGGTGACACCACCTCCAGGAGAGGACATGATGGGGTGGCCAGACTGGTGACACCACCTCCAGGAGAGGACATGATGGGTAGGCCAGACTGGTGACAGGACCTCCAGGAGAGGACATGATGGGGTGGCCAGACTGGTGACAGGACCTCCAGGAGAGGACATGATGGGGTGGCCAGACTGGTGACACCACCTCCAGGAGAGGACATGATGGGGTGGCCAGACTGGTGACAGGACCTCCAGGAGAGGACATGATGGGTAGGCCAGACTGGTGACGGGACCTCCAGGAGAGGACATGATGGGGTGGCCAGACTGGTGACAGGACCTCCAGGAGAGGACATGATGGGGAGGCCAGACTGGTGACAGGACCTCCAGGAGAGGACATAATGGGGAGGCCAGACTGGTGACACCACCTCCAGGAGAGGACATGATGGGGAGGCCAGACTGGTGACACCACCTCCAGGAGAGGACATGATGGGGAGGCCAGACTGGTGACACCACCTCCAGGAGAGGACATGATGGGGTGGCCAGACTGGTGACAGGACCTCCAGGGGAGGACATGATGGGGAGGCCAGACTGGTGACAGGACCTCCAGGAGAGGAAATGATGGGGAGGCCAGACTGGTGACAGGACCTCCAGGAGAGGACATGATGGGGAGGCCAGACTGGTGACAGGACCTCCAGGAGAGGACATGATGGGGAGGCCAGACTGGTGACAGGACCTCCAGGAGAGGACATGATGGGGAGGCCAGACTGGTGACAGGACCTCCAGGAGAGGACATGATGGGGAGGCCAGACTGGTGACACCACCTCCAGGAGAGGACATGATGGGGTGGCCAGACTGGTGACAGGACCTCCAGGAGAGGACATGATGGGGAGGCCAGACTGGTGACAGGAACTCCAGGAGAGGACATGATGGGGAGGCCAGACTGTTGACAGGACCTCCAGGAGAGGAAATGATGGGGAGGCCAGACTGGTGACAGGACCTCCAGGAGAGGACATGATGGGAAGGCCAGACTGGTGACAGGACCTCCAGAAGAGGACATGATGGGGAGGCCAGACTGGTGACAGGACCTCCAGGAGAGGACATGATGGGGAGGCCAGACTGGTGACAGGACCTCCAGGAGAGGACATGATGGGGAGGCCAGACTGGTGACAGGACCTCCAGGAGAGGACATGATGGGGAGGCCAGACTGGTGACACCACCTCCAGGAGATGACATGATGTGGTGGCCAGACTGGTGACAGGACCTCCAGGAGAGGACATGATGGGGAGGCCAGACTGGTGACAGGACCTCCAGGAGAGGACATGATGGGGAGGCCAGACTGGTGACAGAGCCTCCAGGAGAGGACATGATGGGGAGGCCAGACTGATGACAGGATCTCCAGGAGAGGACATGATGGGGAGGCCAGACTGGTGACAGGACCTCCAGGAGAGGACATGATGGGGAGGCCAGACTGGTGACAGGACCTCCAGGAGAGGTCATGATGGGGAGGTCAGACTGGTGACACCACCTCCAGGAAAAGACATGATGGGGAGGCCAGACTGGTGACAGGACCTCCAGGAGAGGACATGATGGGGAGGCCAGACTGGTGACAGGACCTCCAGGAGAGGACATGATGGGGTGGCCAGACTGGTGACAGGACCTCCAGGAGAGGACATGATGGGGAGGCCAGACTGGTGACAGGACCTCCAGGAGAGGACATGATGGGGAGGCCAGACTGGTGACAGAGCCTCCAGGAGAGGACATGATGGGGAGGCCAGACTGGTGATAGGACCTCCAGGAGAGGACATGATGGGTAGGCCAGACTGGTGACGGGACCTCCAGGAGAGGACATGATGGGGAGGCCAGACTGGTGACAGGACCTCCAGGAGAGGTCATGATGGGGAGGTCAGACTGGTGACACCACCTCCAGGAGAAGACATGATGGGGAGGCCAGACTGGTGACAGGACCTCCAGGAGAGGACATGATGGGGAGGCCAGACTGGTGACAGCACCTCCAGGAGAGGACATGATGGGGTGGCCAGACTGGTGACAGGACCTCCAGGAGAGGACATGATGGGCTGGCCAGACTGGTGATAGGACCTCCAGGAGAGGACATGATGGGGTGGCCAGACTGGTGATAGGACCTCCAGGAGAGGACATGATGGGGAGGCCAGACTGGTGACCGGACCTCCAGGAGAGGACATGATGGGGTGGCCAGACTGGTGACAGGACCTCCAGGAGAGGACATGATGGGGAGGCCAGACTGGTGACAGGACCTCCAGGAGAGGACATGATGGGGAGGCCAGACTGGTGACACCACCTCCAGGAGAGGACATGATGGGGTGGCCAGACTGGTGACAGGACCTCCAGGAGAGGACATGATGGGTAGGCCAGACTGGTGACGGGACCTCCAGGAGAGGACATGATGGGGAAGCCAGACTGGTGACCGGACCTCCAGGAGAGGACATGATGGGGTGGCCAGACTGGTGACAGGACCTCCAGGAGAGGACATGATGAGGAGGCCAGACTGGTGACAGGACCTCCAGGAGAGGACATGATGGGGAGGCCAGACTGGTGACACCACCTCCAGGAGAGGACATGATGGGGTGGCCAGACTGGTGACAGGACCTCCAGGAGAGGACATGATGGGTAGGCCAGACTGGTGACGGGACCTCCAGGAGAGGACATGATGGGGTGGCCAGACTGGTGACAGGACCTCCAGGAGAGGTCATGATGGGGAGGTCAGACTGGTGACACCACCTCCAGGAGAAGACATGATGGGGAGGCCAGACTGGTGACAGGACCTCCAGGAGAGGACATGATGGGGAGGCCAGACTGGTGACAGGACCTCCAGGAGAGGACATGATGGGGTGGCCAGACTGGTGACGGGACCTCCAGGAGAGGACATGATGGGGTGGCCAGACTGGTGATAGGACCTCCAGGAGAGGACATGATGGGTAGGCCAGACTGGTGACGGGACCTCCAGGAGAGGACATGATGGGGAGGCCAGACTGGTGACAGGACCTTCAGGAGAGGACATGATGGGGAGGCCAGACTGGTGACAGGACCTCCAGGAGAGGACATGATGGGGAGGCCAGACTGGTGACACCACCTCCAGGAGAGGACATGATGGGGTGGCCAGACTGGTGACACCACCTCCAGGAGAGGACATGATGGGTTGGCCAGACTGGTGACAGGACCTCCAGGAGAGGACATGATGGGGTGGCCAGACTGGTGACAGGACCTCCAGGAGAGGACATGATGGGGTGGCCAGACTGGTGACACCACCTCCAGCAGAGGACATGATGGGGTGGCCAGACTGGTGACAGGACCTCCAGGAGAGGACATGATGGGTAGGCCAGACTGGTGACGGGACCTCCAGGAGAGGACATGATGGGGTGGCCAGACTGGTGACAGGACCTCCAGGACAGGAAATGATGGGGAGGCCAGACTGGTGACAGGACCTCCAGGAGAGGACATGATGGGGAGGCCAGACTGGTGACAGGACCTCCAGGAGAGGACATGATGGGGAGGCCAGACTGGTGACAGGACCTCCAGGAGAGGACATGATGGGGAGACCAGACTGGTGACAGGACCTCCAGGAGAGGACATGATGGGGAGGCCAGACTGGTGACAGGACCTCCAGGAGAGGACATGATGGGGAGGCCAGACTGGTGACACCACCTCCAGGAGAGGACATGATGGGGAGGCCAGACTGGTGACACCACCTCCAGGAGATGACATGATGTGGTGGCCAGACTGGTGACAGGACCTCCAGGAGAGGACATGATGGGGAGGCCAGACTGGTGACAGGACCTCCAGGAGAGGACATGATGGGGAGGCCAGACTGGTGACAGAGCCTCCAGGAGAGGACATGATGGGGAGGCCAGACTGATGACAGGATCTCCAGGAGAGGACATGATGGGGAGGCCAGACTGGTGACAGGACCTCCAGGAGAGGACATGATGGGGAGGCCAGACTGGTGACAGGACCTCCAGGAGAGGTCATGATGGGGAGGTCAGACTGGTGACACCACCTCCAGGAAAAGACATGATGGGGAGGCCAGACTGGTGACAGGACCTCCAGGAGAGGACATGATGGGGAGGCCAGACTGGTGACAGGACCTCCAGGAGAGGACATGATGGGGTGGCCAGACTGGTGACAGGACCTCCAGGAGAGGACATGATGGGGAGGCCAGACTGGTGACAGGACCTCCAGGAGAGGACATGATGGGGAGGCCAGACTGGTGACAGAGCCTCCAGGAGAGGACATGATGGGGAGGCCAGACTGGTGATAGGACCTCCAGGAGAGGACATGATGGGTAGGCCAGACTGGTGACGGGACCTCCAGGAGAGGACATGATGGGGAGGCCAGACTGGTGACAGGACCTCCAGGAGAGGTCATGATGGGGAGGTCAGACTGGTGACACCACCTCCAGGAGAAGACATGATGGGGAGGCCAGACTGGTGACAGGACCTCCAGGAGAGGACATGATGGGGAGGCCAGACTGGTGACAGCACCTCCAGGAGAGGACATGATGGGGTGGCCAGACTGGTGACAGGACCTCCAGGAGAGGACATGATGGGCTGGCCAGACTGGTGATAGGACCTCCAGGAGAGGACATGATGGGGTGGCCAGACTGGTGATAGGACCTCCAGGAGAGGACATGATGGGGAGGCCAGACTGGTGACCGGACCTCCAGGAGAGGACATGATGGGGTGGCCAGACTGGTGACAGGACCTCCAGGAGAGGACATGATGGGGAGGCCAGACTGGTGACAGGACCTCCAGGAGAGGACATGATGGGGAGGCCAGACTGGTGACACCACCTCCAGGAGAGGACATGATGGGGTGGCCAGACTGGTGACAGGACCTCCAGGAGAGGACATGATGGGTAGGCCAGACTGGTGACGGGACCTCCAGGAGAGGACATGATGGGGAGGCCAGACTGGTGACCGGACCTCCAGGAGAGGACATGATGGGGTGGCCAGACTGGTGACAGGACCTCCAGGAGAGGACATGATGAGGAGGCCAGACTGGTGACAGGACCTCCAGGAGAGGACATGATGGGGAGGCCAGACTGGTGACACCAACTCCAGGAGAGGACATGATGGGGTGGCCAGACTGGTGACAGGACCTCCAGGAGAGGACATGATGGGTAGGCCAGACTGGTGACGGGACCTCCAGGAGAGGACATGATGGGGTGGCCAGACTGGTGACAGGACCTCCAGGAGAGGTCATGATGGGGAGGTCAGACTGGTGACACCACCTCCAGTAGAAGACATGATGGGGAGGCCAGACTGGTGACAGGACCTCCAGGAGAGGACATGATGGGGAGGCCAGACTGGTGACAGGACCTCCAGGAGAGGACATGATGGGGTGGCCAGACTGGTGACGGGACCTCCAGGAGAGGACGTGATGGGGTGGCCAGACTGGTGATAGGACCTCCAGGAGAGGACATGATGGGTAGGCCAGACTGGTGACGGGACCTCCAGGAGAGGACATGATGGGGAGGCCAGACTGGTGACAGGACCTTCAGGAGAGGACATGATGGGGAGGCCAGACTGGTGACAGGACCTCCAGGAGAGGACATGATGGGGAGGCCAGACTGGTGAC
Source organism: Dendrobates tinctorius (assembly GCF_039654945.1). Taxonomy (NCBI): domain Eukaryota; kingdom Metazoa; phylum Chordata; class Amphibia; order Anura; family Dendrobatidae; genus Dendrobates; species Dendrobates tinctorius. Next base: position 4,822,507 of record NW_027361684.1, on the reverse strand, counting down.
ACCACCTCCAGGAGAGGACATGATGGGGTGGCCAGACTGGTGACACCACCTCCAGGAGAGGACATGATGGGTTGGCCAGACTGGTGACAGGACCTCCAGGAGAGGACATGATGGGGTGGCCAGACTGGTGACAGGACCTCCAGGAGAGGACATGATGGGGTGGCCAGACTGGTGACACCACCTCCAGCAGAGGACATGATGGGGTGGCCAGACTGGTGACAGGACCTCCAGGAGAGGACATGATGGGTAGGCCAGACTGGTGACGGGACCTCCAGGAGAGGACATGATGGGGTGGCCAGACTGGTGACAGGACCTCCAGGACAGGAAATGATGGGGAGGCCAGACTGGTGACAGGACCTCCAGGAGAGGACATGATGGGGAGGCCAGACTGGTGACAGGACCTCCAGGAGAGGACATGATGGGGAGGCCAGACTGGTGACAGGACCTCCAGGAGAGCACATGATGGGGAGACCAGACTGGTGACAGGACCTCCAGGAGAGGACATGATGGGGAGGCCAGACTGGTGACAGGACCTCCAGGAGAGGACATGATGGGGAGGCCAGACTGGTGACACCACCTCCAGGAGAGGACATGATGGGGAGGCCAGACTGGTGACACCACCTCCAGGAGAGGACATGATGGGGTGGCCAGACTGGTGACAGGACCTCCAGGGGAGGACATGATGGGGAGGCCAGACTGGTGACAGGACCTCCAGGAGAGGAAATGATGGGGAGGCCAGACTGGTGACAGGACCTCCAGGAGAGGACATGATGGGGAGGCCAGACTGGTGACAGGACCTCCAGGAGAGGACATGATGGGGAGGCCAGACTGGTGACAGGACCTCCAGGAGAGGACATGATGGGGAGGCCAGACTGGTGACACCACCTCCAGGAGAGGACATGATGGGGTGGCCAGACTGGTGACAGGACCTCCAGGAGAGGACATGATGGGGAGGCCAGACTGGTGACAGGAACTCCAGGAGAGGACATGATGGGGAGGCCAGACTGGTGACAGGACCTCCAGGAGAGGAAATGATGGGGAGGCCAGACTGGTGACAGGACCTCCAGGAGAGGACATGATGGGAAGGCCAGACTGGTGACAGGACCTCCAGAAGAGGACATGATGGGGAGGCCAGACTGGTGACAGGACCTCCAGGAGAGGACATGATGGGGAGGCCAGACTGGTGACAGGACCTCCAGGAGAGGACATGATGGGGAGGCCAGACTGGTGACAGGACCTCCAGGAGAGGACATGATGGGGAGGCCAGACTGGTGACACCACCTCCAGGAGATGACATGATGGGGTGGCCAGACTGGTGACAGGACCTCCAGGAGAGGACATGATGGGGAGGCCAGACTGGTGACAGGACCTCCAGGAGAGGACATGATGGGGAGGCCAGACTGGTGACAGAGCCTCCAGGAGAGGACATGATGGGGAGGCCAGACTGGTGACAGGATCTCCAGGAGAGGACATGATGGGGAGGCCAGACTGGTGACAGGACCTCCAGGAGAGGACAGGATGGGGAGGCCAGACTGGTGACAGGACCTCCAGGAGAGGACATGATGGGGAGGCCAGACTGGTGACAGGACCTCCAGGAGAGGACATGATGGGGAGGCCAGACTGGTGACAGGACCTCCAGGAGAGGACATGATGGGGAGGCCAGACTGGTGACGCCACCTCCAGGAGAGGACATGATGGGGTGGCCAGACTGGTGACAGGACCTCCAGGAGAGGACATGATGGGGAGGCCAGACTGGTGACAGGACCTCCATGAGAGGACATGATGGGGTGGCCAGACTGGTGACACCACCTCCAGGAGAGGACATGATGGGGTGGCCAGACTGGTGACAGGACCTCCAGGAGAGGACATGATGGGGAGGCCAGACTGGTGACAGGACCTCCAGGAGAGGACATGATGGGGAGGCCAGATTGGTGACACCACCTCCAGGAGAGGACATGATGGGGTGGCCAGACTGGTGACAGGACCTCCAGGAGAGGACATGATGGGGAGGCAGACTGACAGGACCTCCAGGAGAGGACATGATGGGGTGGCCAGACTGGTGACAGGACCTCCAGGAGAGGACATGATGGGGTGGACAGACTGGTGACACCATCTCCAGGAGAGGACATGATGGGGTGGCCAGACTGGTGACAGGACCTCCAGGAGAGGACATGATGGGGTGTCCAGACTGGTGATAGGACCTCCAGGAGAGGACATGATGGGTAGGCCAGACTGGTGACGGGACCTCCAGGAGAGGACATGATGGGGAGGCCAGACTGGTGACAGGACCTCCAGGAGAGGACATGATGGGGAGGTCAGACTGGTGACACCACCTCCAGGAGAGGGCATGATGGGGAGGCCAGACTGGTGACAGGACCTCCAGGAGAGGACATGATGGGGTGGCCAGACTGGTGTCACCACCTCCAGGAGAGGACATGATGGGGTGGCCAGACTGGTGACAGGACCTCCAGGAGAGGACATGATGGGGAGGCCAGACTGGTGACAGGACCTCCAGGAGAGGACATGATGGGTAGGCCAGACTGGTGACGAGACCTCCAGGAGAGGACATGAAGGACATGATGGGGTGGCCAGACTGGTGACAGGACCTCCAGGAGAGGGCATGATGGGGTGGCCAGACTGGTGACCGGATCTCCAGGAGAGGACATGATGGGGAGGCCAGACTGGTGACGGGACCTCCAGGAGAGGACATGATGGGGAGGCCAGACTGGTGACAGGACCTCCAGGAGAGGACATGATGGGGAGGTCAGACTGGTGACACCACCTCCAGGAGAGGACATGATGGGGAGCCCAGACTGGTGACAGGACCTCCAGGAGAGGACATGATGGGGTGGCCAGACTGATGACAGGACCTCCAGGAGAGGACATGATGGGGAGGCCAGACTGGTGACCGGACCTCCAGGAGAGGACATGATGGGGTGGCCAGACTGGTGACGGGGCCTCCAGGAGAGGACATGATGGGGAGGCCAGACTGGTGACAGGACCTCCAGGAGAGGACATGATGGGGAGGCCAGACTGGTGACAGGACCTCCAGGAGAGGACATGATGGGGAGGCCAGACTGGTGATACCACCTTCAGGAGAGGACATGATGGGGTGGCCAGACTGGTGACACCACCTCCAGGAGAGGACATGATGGGGAGGCCAGACTGGTGACAGGACCTCCAGGAGAGGACATGATGGGGAGGCCAGACTGGTGACAGGACCTCCAGGAGAGGACATGATGGGGAGGCCAGACTGGTGACAGGACCTCCAGGAGAGGACATGATGGGTAGGCCAGACTGGTGACGGGACCTCCAGGAGAGGACATGATTGGGAGGCCAGACTGGTGACAGGACCTCCAGGAGAGGACATGATGGGGAGGTCAGACTGGTGACACCACCTCCAGGAGAGGACATGATGGGGAGCTCAGACTGGTGACAGGACCTCCAGGAGAGGACATGATGTGGTGGCCAGACTGGTGACAGGACCTCCAGTAGAGGACATGATGGGTAGGCCAGACTTGTGACAGGACCTCCAGGAGAGGACATGATGGGGTGGCCAGACTGGTGACACCACCTCCAGGAGAGGACATGATGGGGAGGCCAGACTGGTGAGAGGACCTCCAGGAGAGGACATGATGGGGAGGCCAGACTGGTGACAGGACCTCCAGGAGAGGACATGATGGGTAGGCCAGACTGGTGACGGGACCTCCAGGAGAGGACATGATTGGGAGGCCAGACTGGTGACGGGACCTCCAGGAGAGGACATGATGGGGTGGCCAGACTGGTGACGGGTCCTCCAGGAGAGGACATGATGGGGAGGCCAGACTGGTGACAGGACCTCCAGGAGAGGACATGATGGGGAGGCCAGACTGGTGACACCACCTCCAGGAGAGGACATGATGGGGAGGCCAGACTGGTGACAGGACCTCCAGGAGAGGACATGATGGGGAGGCCAGACTGGTGACAGGACCTCCAGGAGAGGACATGATGGGGAGGCCAGACTGGTGACAGGACCTCCAGGAGAGGACATAATGGGGAGGCCAGACTGGTGACACCACCTCCAGGAGAGGACATAATGGGGAGGCCAAACTGGTGACACCACCTCCAGGAGAGGACATGATGGGGAGGCCAGACTGGTGACAGGACCTCCAGGAGAGGACATGATGGGGAGGCCAGACTGGTGACAGGACCTCCAGGAGAGGACATGATTGGGAGGCCAGACTGGTGACAGGACCTCCAGGAGAGGACATGATGGGGAGGCCAGACTGGTGACACCACCTCCAGGAGAGGACATGATGGGGAGGCCAGACTTATGACAGGACCTCCAAGAGAGGACATGATGGGGAGACCAGACTGGTGACACCACCTCCAGGACAGGACATGATGGGGAGGCCAGACTGGTGACAGGACCTCCAGGAGAGGACATGATGGGGAGGCCAGACTGATGACAGGACCTCCAAGAGAGGACATGATGGGGAGGTCAGATTGGTGACACCACCTCAGGACAGGACATGATGGGGAGGCCAGACTGGTGACAGAACCTCCAGGAGAGGACATGATGGGGAGGCCAGACTGGTGACAGGACCTCCAAGAGAGGACATGATGGGAAGGCCAGACTGGTGACACCATCTCCAGGAGAGGATATGATGGGGAGGCCAGACTGGTGACTCTACCTCCAGTAGAGGACATGATGGGGAGGCCAGACTGGTGACAGGATCTCCAGGAGATGACATGATGGGGAGGCCAGACTGGTGACAACATCTCCAGGAGAGGATATGATGGGGAGGCCAGATTGGTGACACCACCTCCAGGGGAGGCCAGACTGGTGACAGGACCTCCAGAAGAGGACATGATGGGGAGACCAGACTGATGACACCACCTCCAGGAGAGGACATGATGGGGAGGCCACACTGGTGACACCACCTCCAGTAGAGGACATTATGGGGAAGCCAGTCTAGTGACACCACCTCCAGGTCAGAGCATGATGGGAAGGCCAGACTGGTGACATTGTTTTATTTTCTATTTTAGTGGTTAAAATAATTCAGAACTTGTAATTTAGATTTTGCGCAATTTTTCAGACGCTACACTTCCCTAAAAAAATGCAATAAGAAGTGAGCAAAACATATTTATTCCAGGATGGTTTAATAAAAAAAATGGCCATTCACTGGGAAAAAAAAATAAACCCTCACACAGCTCAAGAAACGCAAAAGTAAAAACACTACAGACCTTGGAAAAAAAATCAGAAACCACATTATATTATTCTTAAAAACTTCTGTTTTGTTTTTTTTTCCCCACTTAAATAGAATTTTTTTTTTTTTTTAGAAAAGTTTGCTATTGCTGTAATTGTACTGACCTGGAGAATCATTTTTCTAGGTAATTTTTACTGTGCAATGAATGCCATAAACACACAAAAAATGTGGTAGAATTGCAATTTTTTTCACCATTTCATCTCATTTAGATTTTTTTCTCTGTTTTTTCAGTACATTGTGCGATAAAATAAATGGTGAACTGCAAAACTGCAACATGTCCTGGAAAATAAAAAACATTTAACTATGTTAATAGAAAAATAAAAAAAAGTTATGCCTCTTGGAACAAGGGAAGGAAAAAATGAAAAGTGCAAAAATTAATTAAAAAAAAAATAGCCCAGTTGTTACTTTTGATGTGTAAAAAACTGATGCTGTGGAGCTGTCATATGGATGTAAAAACTGATACCAGGATGGCATATATTGATAAAAGTTCTGAGTTTTTTCTTCCTACCCAAAAAAGTTTCTCCCTTCTTCTGCAGCCTGTCTTCCAGTGCCTATGTTCAACCAGAACAAAAGGAATAGGCAGCCTCTCACCTCAGTTCCTCACATAAAAGAGCTGACTTCTGATGAGGCTCATCCAGTCCACGAAAGTTTTCTTTTACCTTCTCTGCTAACAGGTGATTTGAGCATTTACTGCACGTATCAGCGATCTATGAACAGGACATGCGTCTAATGTTTGGCTCATAAATAGCAATTACGTAAAGGGAACCTGTCAGCAAGATTGTGCAGAGTAACCTATAGACAGTGTCAGGTCGGCGCCGTTATACTGATTAAAATGATACCTTGGTTAATGAAATCCGTCTTGTGGTTATTGTTGTTTAACCTTTATTTTCAGCTTTGAGTTAATGATATGCTTGTGGGGCGTCTTTATGTGGTGCTCTGCTTAGGCCTGTTTCACACTTCCGTTTTTGACCATCAGTCAAAATCCGCCGGTTTTTGAAAAAAACGGATCCGCCATTTTTTTTGGCGGATCCTTTTTTTTCCTCATTGAGTTGCATTACCGGCGGATCTTGACGGATGGCCATCCGTTGGATCCGTTTTTTTGCGGTCTGCCAAATTTTTTTCGGATCTGCCGACATGCCTGGACGGACCCTGCAACGTTTTTTTTGCTGCAGGATCCACATTTTACAGTGCGCATGCCCAGAGAAAGGAAGTCAGCCGGGAATCTAACCCTGAAATTCTTTCTGGCGGGCGAAAAAAATTCTCTCTCTCTCTCTCGTCAAAAAAACGGATCCGGTGGCATCCGTTCACATCAGTTAATAACGGATCCGCTATCCGCCTTTTTGGCGGATTTTGACTGACACAAAAAACTGAAGTGTGAAACAGGCCTTACTTAGGTATTAATAATGCAGCCTGCTGACAGGTCACTGATCCCGACCTACCCCTTAGTTTGCATAATGAACATCTATCTGTACATACTGAAGAAAAAAAAACCTTCTGCAGGCTGGTGCCAGCCATGGCACCAGCTCTGCACCATAATTGCTTGTTTAATGTCCCAATAGTAAATGTGGTTTATGTTATTCTGATAGAAAAAAAAATCCTTTTTAAATTGGCTCCTGCGCAGTAGCAGCTATCGGTGCATATAGGTGATCCAATAACTGCTACTGCACATGCACTGGTGGCACCATCTTGCTGGAAAAGGAAAAAAAAAAATCCTCCAAGATGGCGCTGCCTGCACCTGGCAGCAGTCTGCATTCTGAATACCTAAGCAGAGCACCACTTGAAGAGTCCCCCTTCAGGCCCCCCCTGAATCCAATTTTTCATATCTAGCATCCAATTTACATCCGAATGCAGTGCGATTGATATTTGATTGCAATGCGATTTTAGCGTAATAATATTTATTTTTATATAGCACCAACATATTCAGCGCTTTACAGTTTGCACACATTATCATCGCTGTCCCTGATGGGGCTCACAATCTAAATTCCCTAGATTCCCTACCCGGAGGAAACCCACACAAACACGGGGAGAACATACAAACTCCTTGCAGATGTCCCTGGTAGGATTTGAACCCAGGACTCCAGCTCTGTCATTTACACATAGTTTTCAAAGGAAATATTCTTCAAAACACACACATATGTATAGAGATGGATAGATGAAAAGCCGGCAATTCAGCAGCCGCTTACAATAAAATCACAGCGGGACCCGACAGAATAGATAGACTACATACAGTATATGCGCATAGAATAGATATATATGACTGACATCTTTATATCTATGATTAGTGCAGTGCATGTGCAGTTTACTTGGCATGTATTTAATTAATGATTATTTTTCTGAAAAAAATGGCGTGGGCTCCAGGATTAATTTTCCAAACCAGCAAAGGGAAAACCAACTACTGGGGGCTCATGTTTATAGCATGGGAAGGCGGTAATACCCATGGAGCTTCCCAGGCTATTAATAGCAACTCACAGCTGTATACTTAAAGGGAACCTGTCACCCCCCCCATGCGGGTTTTAAGTAAAAGAGCCACCTTGTGCAGCACTAGTGCTGCATTCTGTCAAGGTGGCTCTTTTATTTAGCGTCCCCTCCACCGCAGAAATAAGCGTTTTTAAAATTTGTCAGACATACCTGAAGTTTGTCCGGGGGGCAGGTCTTTCCCCCTCGGACACAGACGCCTCACATCTATCAGTCATTTCCTCCTTCAGTCTTTGCTCCGTCTCCTCAGCGTTCATTTCAAATCCTGGCGCCTGCGCTGTACTATATTTTCTTGGGCATGCTCAGTTATCGCTGCCCGTGCTCTGACATCACATCATCTATCGTGCCTGCGTGGACGCACGGCCAGATATCCCGCCCCGCAGCCTCTTCTGATTTATTCACACTGTGGGGCTGGGAATCTTGGGCATGCGCAGTAGTTCTTTGCGGCTCTCCCTCAAATCCATCAGCCTCTTTCCTACTGTGCAGCGTCATAGGAATTACTGATGAGCTGCCGATTCCTATGACGCTGCACAGTAGGAAAGAGGTGGAGGGATTTGAGGGAGAGCAGCAGAGAACTACTGCGCATGCCCAAGATTCCCAGCCCCACAGTGTGAATAAATCAGAAGAGACTGCGGGGCGGGATCTCTGGCTGCGCGTCCACGCAGGCGCGATAGAAAGGACATGATGTGATTGTCACCTGTATGGGGATGCTATTCTTTTATATCTCAGGTCAGTAAAAAGACGTATTGGCTGTCATTAAGGGGTTAAGATTGATAAAAGGAATCTGTCATTGTTTCAATGAAAGGACTTTATTCTGAGTGTGTAAGGCCGGAGTCACACTAGCGATTAAATCGGACGAATGCAATGCGATAAAAAATCGCATTGCATTCGTCCCAATGTTATTCTATGGTGCTGCTCCCATCATGCGTTTTTTTATCGGATCTGTTCCTCGGACCGAGACAATCGCAGCATGCTGCGATTGTCACCGATTTTCGGATCGGATTCGACAATGCAAGTCTATGAATGCGATTAAAAATCGCATTGAAAACGCACCAAACGTATGACTTGCGATTAAATCGCAAGACTTCTCCAGGTCAACAGGAAAGAGCATCAGGCATTGGCATTGGATGTCAATTTGATGCTTAGATGCAAATAAAATCGGTTCCTCGCCGGAAAATGGGATGACAGACGGATCCCTGGACAAGAATTCTTTGTGCGATTTCGTACCGTTAAAATCGGAGCGATTTTTCATTCGTTGTGTGTGACTCCAGCCTAAGGGTGGCTGAAAGCTGATATTTTTAGTCGGGGAGGGGGGGCAATAGCCATGGTCCCTTCTTAGGCTATTAATATCAGCATGCAGCTGTCTACCTAGCCTTTACTGGTTATTAAATATAGGGGATCCCTACGTCTTGTATTTTTTTTTGGGGGGTCCCCATTTTAATAGCCAGTAAAGGCTAAATATAGAGCTGTGAGCTGATATTAATAGCCTGGGAAGCTTCATGGGAATTACCCCCTTCCCAAGCTATAAAAACACCTTCCCCCAGCCGTCGGCTTTCCCTCTGCTGTTTTGGAAAATTAAGCGGGAGCCTACGCCTTTTTTCAGAAAAATAAGCTGCACACGTACTGTACTAATTGTATATGTGACTGACAACTTTATAACTATCAATTCTATGTATATATACTGTATGTAATCTTTCTACTCTGTCTGGTCCGAATGTGACATTACTGTACGTGGCTGCTGAATTGCCGGCTTTTCAAAGAACATGGGTGTGTAAAAATCGGACTGCACTCGCATGGTCCAAGTGCTGTGCAATTTTTTTTTTTTTTTTATTTATTTTTTTTGCTCGCTCCCATTGGCGAATCCCGTTCAAGATACGCTGCAAATCGCAGCGTGCTGCAATTTTTTTTCTCAGTATGATTTCAGCTGAGAAAAAAATCGCAGATAAAATGTAACCCATTGAATAACATTGGCCAGAGTGCAATCCAATATTTTTTATCGGATTGCACTCGTCCATTTTTCTTACAAATGAATATGAGCCCTTAAGGGTATATTCTCCTGAGGATAGGCGATTACTAGAGGTTATACTGCTGGGGCCCTCACCTACCGTGAGAACAGGGCCCTAAAATTGCAGAATATTTAAAAAACTTTAAAATGTAGTCTATAAGGTTCAGTGCAGACTTACATACGTTTTTAAAGTGATTTATCTACTGTTTTGAGTACTTTAAATGCTGTGATATGTGTACTTTTTTATTATATTCTCATTCAGACTCTATTTGGGAAAGCCGAATCTCTCAGCTGCAAAATGCTGGTAAAAAATTGGAGTTTAGGTAAGACGTTTATCAGGCTTTATGATACATATTCACATGAGGACAGCAGAACTTAAAGGCATGGTCCATGATACATTTTTGTTTGGGATAGGTTTGCAGACATAGAAAATAACAAACACACAAATACTCGCCCTTCCAGGTCAAGCGCTGCAGCATTGATGCAGTGTCCACAGCACGTTACAGCTCAGGGGTGATGCCGATAACACAAGCTGCTGAGCCCAGTGATTGGCTGCAGCTGTCTTGTGCACTGTAGTCATGCTATCAATGCTACAGCCTGTTAATGAAGACCAGAGGAGCAGCAGAAAAGCAGTTCTGGATCTGAGGTGGTGGGTGGCTATTGGTGTACTTATTTTCTATTTCTTCAAACCTCAGCCCAAATAAAAAAAATACCAGACATGCCCTTTAAGTGTGATGTCCCTCACAGTCCCAGGCTCTCACAACGCCAGTTGCTGGATTTGTTTTGTTATATGCATCAGTCACTCCTCAACTAGTGTTACTGATGATGGAGGTAGTGCCTACATCATGACTGGGTGGTGGGCTAGTGACCCAGATTGTCATTTAGTAAAAACTAAGATGTTATCATCTGCTCGATGGCGCAATTGCTGCCTTGTGAAACCCCCCTTGGGGCCCCGTCACACATAGCGATCATAGTTTTGTGACGTAACAGCGATCTCACCATCGATCTCTCTGTGTGTGACAGCGATCAGCGACCGGCCCCCCTGCCGGTATCGCTGTAGGAAAGCCCTGGACATTTTTTTGGTCGCTGGTCTCCCGCTGGCCAGCACACATCGCTGCGGGAGACCAGCGATCAGCTGGTAACTAACGTACACATCGGGTATCTAAGGGACGTGCGTCCCTTAGATACCCGATGTGTACGTTAGTTACCAGCGCGTTGATGCAGGGAGCTGGTAACGTACACATCAGGTATCTAAGGGATGCACGTCCCTTAGATACCCGATGTGTACCTTAGTTACCAGCACCCTGCATCAGCGCGCTAGTAACTAACGTACACAGCGACGCCGGGCGCTTGGCGTCACTGTGCTGATCGCTGGTGAAGCTGTCTGTTTGACAGCTCACCAGCGATCACATAGCGACTTACCAATGATCCTGACACGTTGATATCGTTGTTGGGATCGCTGGTGAGTATAATTTCCCAGGTCTATTCTATGAAACTTTCACATATACAGTGGGTACGGAAAGTATTCAGACCCCTTTAAATATTTTACTCTTTGTTTCATTGCAGCCATTTGGTAAATGCAAAAAAGTTCATTTTTTTCTCATTAACTGCACCCTATCTTGATTGAAAAAAAACAGAAATGTAGAAATTTTTGCAAATTTATTGAAAAAGAAAATCTGACATATCACATGGTCACAAGTATTCAGACTTTTTGCTCAGTATTGAGTAGATGCACCCTTTTGAGCTAGTACAGCCATGAGTCTCCTTGGGAATGATGCAACAAATTTTTCACACCTGGATTTGAGAATCCTCTGCCATGCTACCTTGCAGATCCTCTCCAGTTCCGTCAGGTTGGATGGTGAACATTGGTGGACAATTTTCATGTCTCTTCAGAGATGCTCAATTGGGTTTAGGTGAGGGCTCTGGCTGAGCCAGTCAAGAATGGTCACAGAGTTGTTCTGAAGCCACTCCTTTATTATTTTAGCTGTGTGCTTAGGGTCATTGTCTTGTTGAAAGGTGAACCTTCGGCCAAGTCTGAGGTCCAGAGCACTCTGGAAGAGGTTTTCATCCAAGTATCTCTGTACTTGGCCGCATTCATGTTTCCTTCAATTGCAACCAGTCGTCCTGTCCCTGCAGCTGAAAACCACCCCCATAGCATGATGCCACCACCATGTTTCACTGTTGGGATTGTATTGGGCAGGTAATGAGCAGTGCTTGGTTTTCTCCACACATGCGCTTAGAATTATCACCAAAAAGTTCTATCTTTGTCTCATCAGACCAGAGAATCTTATTTCTCATAGTCTGGGAGTCCTTCATGTGTTTTTTAGCAAACTCTATGCTGGATTTCATATGTCTGGTCCTTCGGGCCACTCTGCCATAAAGGTCCGACTGGTGGAGGGCTGCAGTGATAGTTGATTTTGTGGAACTTTCTCCCATCTCCCTGCTTCATCTGTGGAGCTAAGCCACAGTGATCTTGGGGTTCTTCTTTACCTCTCTCACCAAGGCTCTTCTCCCACGATTGCTCAGTTTGGCTAGACTGGCAGGTCTAGAAAGACTTATGGTGATCCCAAACTTCTTCCATTTAAGGATTATGGAGGTCTTTGTGCTCTTAGGAACCTTGAGTACTGCAGAAATTCTTTTGTAACCTTGGCCAGATCTGTGCCTTGCCACAATTCTGCGGCTGAGCGATCACATGTTCCCGCTCATTAAGGTAATGAATATTCACCTCTCTCCACGCCTATGGGAGTGGAGAGAAGGTGAATATTCATTACCTTACTGAGTGGGCACCCATGATAGCCCGGCAGCTGCTGGAAGCCGGCTGCTGCAGCTGAAACTGTGCTAGTTATAAGAGCAGCCAGTGCAGTGAATATTCATTTCTTTTTAACAGTGAGCACAGGAGTTAGCCGCAGCAGCCGGCTCCTGCCTCCTGTGACCCGCTGCTCCGACGCTCCCCCTCCCTCGCTGTCTTGTAGTCCTGAGAAGATGGCGTGCATGCCCACCGGGAGGGCTCTGCGTGCCCCTATGGCACACGTGCCATAGGTTCGCTGCCACTGCCTTAGACCCTCTCTGTCTGCTAATTTTGTCTTTGGTTCTATCCCACTAGTTTTGACCTCAAACCTCCTCCTGACCTTGTCCTTTCCTTTTGATTTTGTCTTTGCTTCCCTGACTGTTTCACTAGCCAGCAGCCACTCTTTCAAGGAACAGATCTTTGAGGGGAAGTCCAGTTACCTGTATAGGGGTGAATGGACAAAAGCGTTCTCTGGTACCTGCTCAGTGGTGTAGCCAGTGCAGAAACTGTGTGGAATTCCTTTTAAGAATTGCCAGCTTTCACAAACAATTCCACACAGGACCCCTTTAAATAATACCCCACACACCTGAGCCAAACTGCATATTTTGTAGTCTAAAATGTCACTTCATTGTTCATGTGATGTTGTAAGATTTACACCAAAATGTTATGTAAAGATTCAGGTTCTTGCAACCAAAATAAGATAAGTGATGTACAAATAAGCTGCTATTAAGATCCTTTAAAATCACTTTTCAGAAAATTGTTGCTATTATGTAAAATGCGAAAAAAACAGTTTATGTAATCGTAATGTTGTGTTCTGTAATAGTTTAATGCACTTTCATGTTGCAGATCAACAGATATCTGCCCTAGAAATGAAAATATGTTTTCCAACTTCAGTAAAGATTTACTTTCTGGTCCTAAAAAGCAATATGGACAAATGGAGCGTGGGAAAGGTCAAAGTTTAAATGAGAAGTATCCTCTTCAAGCCCATTTACCAGGGCAGCTCTCTCAGAAGACATCTGTATCATCTTACAAGAGGTCATATTATTCTTGTGCTGCTTCACCAGGAACAAAAGAGCAACCGCCTGCATATTTCTTTCAGAGTAATATCAAATTGAACAAAGATAATGCATTTGCTGATATGCCAGAGGAAGAAATGATACAGGTACAAATATTTCCATTTCAATAGATAACACTTAGTAGAGCCAAAGAACATCACCTCATACTATAAAAAAAATTACCGAAAGGCTCCCATACACATTAGGGCAGGTGCAGAAGACTATATACCGTATATACTCGAGTATAAGCCGACCCCCTTAACCCCTTCACTACCAAGGGTGGTTTGCACGTTAACTCCCGGGCCAATTTTTACAATTCTGACCACTGTCCCTTTATGAGGTAATAACTCTGAAACGCTTCCATGGATCCCGGTGATTCTGACACTGTTTTCTCGTGACATATTGTACTTCATGTTAGTGGTAAAATTTCATTCAAATAACTTGCGTTTATTTGTGAAATAAATGTAAATTTGGCGAAAATTTTTAAAATTTCGCAATTTTCCAACTTTGAATTTTTATGCCCTTAAATCACAGAGATACGGCACACAAAAAACTTAATAAATAACATTTCCCACATGTTTACTATACATCAGCTCAATTTTGGAACCAAAATTTTTTTTTGTTAGGAAGTTATAAGGGTTAAAAGTTGACCAGCGATTTCTCATTTTTGCAACACCATTTTATTTTTACGGACCACATCACATTTGAAGCCACTTTGAAGGGTCTATATGATAGAAAATACCCAAAAGTGACACCATTCTAAAAACTGTACCCCTTAAGGTGCTCAAAACCACATTCAAGAACTTTATTAACCCTTCAGGTGCGTCACAGGAATTTTTTTGAATATTTAAAAAAAAAAATGAACATTTAACTTTTTTTCACAAAAAAAAATTCAGGTTCAATTTTTTTTATTTTACCAAGGGTAACAGGAGAAATTGAACTGGAAAAGTTATTGTGCAATTTGTCCTGAGTACGCTGATACCTGATATGTGGGGGATCCACTGTTTCGGCGCATGGCAGATCTCAGAAGGGAAGGAGCGCCGTTTGACTTTTTCAATGCAAAATTGGCTGGAATTCAGATCGGACGCCATGTCACGTTTGGAAAGCCCCTGATGTATCTAAACAGTGGAAACCCCCCACAAGTGACCCCATTTTGGAAACTAGACCCCCCAAGGAACTTATCTAGATATGTGGTGAGAACTTTGAACCCACAAGGGCTTCACAGAAGTTTATAACGTATAGTGGTACAATTAAAAAATCATTTTTTCCACAAAAATGATCTTTTCCCCCTCAATTTTTATTTTCCCAAGGGTAACAGAACCCTAAAAGTTATTGTGCAATTTGTCCTGAGTACGCTGATACCCCACATGTGGGGGTAAACCACTATTTGGGCGCATGGCAGAGCTCGGAAGGGAAGCAGCACCATTTGACGTTTTTGGCTGGAATTGAGATCGGACACCATGTCGCGTTTGGAAAGCCCCTGATGTACCAAAACAGTGGAAACCCCCCACAAATGACACCATTTTGGAAACTAGACCCCCCAAGGAACTTATCTAGATGTGTGGTGAGCACTTTGAACCCCCCAGTGCTTCGTATTTTTCCACAAACATGATCTTTTAGTCACCAATTTTTTTATTTTCCCAAAGGTACCAGGAGAAATTGGACCCCAAAAGTTGTTGTCCAATTTGTCCTGAGTACGCTGATACCCCATATGTGGGAGAAAACTACTGTATGGGCACATGTCAGGGCTCGGAAGGGAAGTAGTGACGTTTTGGAATGCAGACTTTGATGGAATGGTCTGCGGGTGTCATGTTGCCTTTGGAGAGCCCCTGATGTACCTAAACTATTGAAACTCCCCACAAATGACCCCATTTTGGAAACTAGACCCCCCACGGAACTTATCTAGATGTGTGGTGAGCACTTTGAACCCCCGCCCGGGCGTGAAAATAAAAAAATCACTTTTTTCCATAAAAATGATATTTTTGCCCCCAATTTTTTATTTTCCTAAGGGTAACAGGAGAAATTGGACCCCAAAAGTTGTTTTGCAATTTGTGCTGAGTAGGCTGATACCCTATATGTGGGGGTAAAACACTGTTTGGGCGCATGGCAGAGCTTGGAAGGGAAGGAGCACCTTTTGACTTTTTCAACGCAGAATTGGCTGGAATTGAGATCAGACGCCATGTTGCATTTGGAGAGCACCTGATGTGCCCAAACAGTGGAAACCCTCCAATTATAATTCCAACCCTAACCCCAACACACCCATAACCCTAATCTCAGCCCTAGCCCTAATGGGAAAATGGAAATAAATACATTTTCTTTTAATTTTACTATTTTTCCCTAACTAAGGGGGTGATAACGGGGGGTTTGATTTACTATTTAAGGCGGGTTTTTATGTTTGGCAGCTGTCGCACTCTAAAAGACGCTTTTTATTGTAAAAATAGTTTTTGCATCACCACATTTTGAGAGCTATAATTTTTCCATATTTTGACCCACTGAGTCATGTGAGGTCTTATTTTTTGCGGGACGAGTTGACATTTTTATTGGTATCATTTTCGGGCACGTGACATCTTTTGATCGCTTTTTATTCAGATTTTTGGGACGCAGAATGAACAAAAACCAGCGTTTCATGAATTTCTTTTGGGGGGTGCGTTTACACCATTCAGCGTGCGGTAAAATTGATAAAGCGGTTTTATTCTTCGGGTCAGTACGGTTACAGCGATACCTCATTTAGGTCGTTTTTTTATGTTTTGGCGCTTATATATACAATGAAAACAATTTTATATAAAAAATAATTATTTTTGCATTGCTTTATTCTGCGAGCTATAACTTTTTTATTTTTTTGCTGATGATGCTGTATGGTGGCTCGTTTTTTGCGGGACAAGATGACGTTTTCAGCGGTACCATGGATATTTATATGCGACTTTTTGATCGCGCGTTATTTCACTTTTTGTTCGGCGGTATGATAATAAATCATTATTTTTTGCTTCGTTTTTTATTTTTTAAGGGGTTCGCTAAAGGGGTTAACTAATGGGACAGTTTTATAGGGCGGGTCGTTACGGACGCGGCGATACCAAATATGTGTACTTTTATTGTCTTTTTTCTTTTTTTATTTCCAAAAAATGAATTTATTAGGGAATATTTATATATATTTTTTAAATTTATTTAGCAATTTTTTTAAAATTATTTTTACACTTTTTTTAAAAATTTTTTTAAACTTTATTACATTGTCCCAGGGGGGACATAACTGTCCTGTGACAGATTGCTGATCTGTCACATCACAGATCACAGTGACAGATCAGCGATCTGTCACAGGCATAGACGCAGACTTGCTCATGCCTGCGCTTTGCAGGCACTGAGGAAGTCAGCTCCCTGCAGGCCTCCGAAGGTCCCCGTCGCCATCTTGGATCCGGGGACCTGCAGGGAAAGAGCCCCCTGCAGCAGTGCTCAACATTACGCTGCTGTGGGGGGCTCAGGGAAGCACGGAGGGAGTCCTCTCCCTGCCAATGCTTCCCTTTAACCCCCGGTACGCCGCGATCGTGTTTGATCGCGGTGTGCAAGGGGTTAACGTGTCGGGGGTGGTCTGTGACCGCCCCTGACACATTGTGCCGAGTGTCAGCTGTGATAATCAGCTGACACCTGGCCGCGATCAGCGGCGCTCACCATATGGGCGCCGCTGATCGCTATGACGCTATATTCCGTTCATGGGACTTAGGGCCCAGGTCACATGGACGGAATATTACGTCCAATGTAGGAAAGGGGTTAGTTTTGCCACAAAAAACTGAGAAAACTTATTGACTCGAGTATAAGCCTAGGGTGGAAAATGCAGCAGCTACTGGTAAATTTCAAAAATAAAAATAGATACCAATAAAAGTAAAATTAATTGAGACATCAGTAGGATAAATGTTTTTGAATAGCCATATTGAATCAGGAGCCCTATATAATGCTCCATACAGTTCACGATGGCCCTATAAGATGCTCCATACAAAATACATCCTATATAATGCTCCATAAAGGTTATTAATGGCCCCATAAGATGCTCCATAGAATAACATGTCACATATGCTGCTCCATAAATGTTATGGCCCCATAAGATGCTCCATAGATTAAGCCCCCTTAAGATGCTCCATAGATTATGCCCCCATATGCTGCCCCGATAAGATGCTCCATAGATTATGCTCCCATATGCTGTTCCATGGATTATGCCCCCATATGCTGCTTCATAGATTATGCCCCCATATGCTGCCCCCATAAGATGCTCCATAGATTATGCCCCCATATGCTGCTCCCATATGCTGCTCCATGGATTATGCCCCCATATGCTGCTCCATAGATTATGCCCCCATATGCTGCTCCATAGATTATGCCCCCATATGCTGCTCCATAGATTATGCCCCCATATGCTGCTCCATAGATTATGCCCCCATATGCTGCTCCATAGATTATGCCCCCATATGCTGCTTCATAGATTATACCCCCATATGCTGCTCCATAGATTATGCCCCCATATGGTTCCCCCATAAGATGCTCCATATATCATGCCCCATATGCTGCTCCATATATTATGCCCCCATAAGATGCTCCATACATTATGCCCCTGTATGCTGCTGCTGCTGCAGATAAAAATTAAAAAAAATTGCATACTCACCTCTCCGTCGCTGGGGGCCAGGTGTCGGTGTCGCTGCTGGCTCAGGACCCGGCACCTGAGATATTCACCTGTCCTGGGTCCATCGTTGCTCACCGCTATCTGCCACGTCATCTGTCAGTGACGTTCAGGCAGCAGAGGGCATGGCGCGCGCTAACCACGTCACCGCACCCTCTGCTGTCTGAATGTCACTGACAGGACACATCAGACAGCAGCAAATAGCGATGGACCGGGGACAGGTGAATATAGCCTATACTTACCCCGTCCTGACGCGGTCTCTGCAGCCCCGTTCTCCCATGGTCTCCCTTCCTTCCTTCAGCGGTCACGTGGTACCGCTCATTAAACTCATGAATATGCGCATATTCATGAGTTTAATGAGCGGTACCGTGTGACCGCTGAAGGAAGGAAGGGAGACCAGGGAGAAGCAGGGGGGGCTGCAGAGACGCGTCAGGAGGGGGTTAGTATGACCTGACACCCCTCCCCCGCCGACCCCCTGGCGTATATGACTCAAGTATAAGCCGAGAGGGGGACTTTCAGCCCAAAAAAATGGGCTGAAAATCTCAGCTTATATTCGAGTATATATGGTAATCTCTCTTCTGAGACAATCGGGTCGATAATGCAGATCACACTCTGATCAAACTCTGATTAAACTCTGATCAGAGTGTGATCATAGTAACCTCTGATTACAGGTACATTTTGGCAACATTCAATCAGTCTTAGGCCGGGATCACAAATGTGAGAAACTCGGACGAGTCTCGCATCCTAATAGAAATACATGCAGCCGCACGCTCCGATCTGAGTGCCGGCGGCAGTGTCGGGTATTAGGATGCGAGACTCGTCCGAGTTTCTCGCATGTGTGATCCCGGCCTTATGTGAAGTACTTGCAGAAATGTATTTTCTGAAACATATGAATTAACAGTGAAATGGGTAACTTACTGCATAAAAAATGGTAAAAATTCACTTATGTGTCCCATTTTTGCCTTTCAGTTTTTAATTGTGACCTTGAATTTATAGGTTAGGAAATCTATAGATTGGAGTAACTTGGGTGGTCACTAATTTTTTTTTTTATCTGTGTTTACAATCTTTTTACTTTCATGCTAATTTCTCGATTTACTTTAGATCACAAATCTAATCTTGCTTCTATTATTGGGATTACATTCTTATTGATACAACATTATTATTATTATTTATTTATATAGCACCATTGATTCCATGGTGCTGTACATGAGAAGGGGTTACATACAAATTACAGATATCACTTACAGTAAACAAACTAACAATGACAGACTGATACAGAGGGGAGAGAGGACCCTGCCCTTTCGGGCTTACATGCTACAGGATGGTGGGGCAGGAGACAGTAGCTTGGTGGGTTGCTGCAGTTCCGGTGTTGGTTGAGGTGATATCACCGGTAGTGGTGAGAGAGAGGGAGGTAGCAGGGTCATTGCAGGCTGTAGGCCTTATGTTTTATGGTACAGGATTTGTCTACCATATTTATTCAGTATGGCATAAAAAGCGCTAATTCTCTTCAGACTATTTATTTTCTTCTTTTAGCCCCTTTCGGGTTATCCATTGTACATGTATGGCACAAATCGGTAGCAGTGTATGGAAGGAGCTGAACACTATTTCTGGTAGACGATGGCAGTATTAAAATAGCTGGAATCTGCCTCTAACTAAAGTGAAGAGAGCTGATCTATGCTCGATGCTGTAAACCCCTTAAATGTCTCTGTCAAGCTCTAAGGGTGTGTGCACGCGCTGCGGAATGATCTGCGGATTCTTCCGCGCGGATTTAGCAAAATCCGCAGGTTGCGGATTAGCCTGCAGCGGAATCCGCAGAAAGAATTGACATGTCAATTCTTTCTGCGGATTTGAAACCGCAGCAAATCCGCACCGTCTGCACTGTGGTTTTCGTTATCCATAGGTTAGAATGGTACTGTACACCGCAGCAGAAACTGCTGCGAATCCGCAGGACCAAAACCGCTGCGGATCCGCAGCAGAATCCGCAGCGTGTGCACACACCCTAACAGTGGCATTTAAAGTCTGCATACATGGGATGCGCCAATCAATCCATTCATTGGGCTGCCATGGGATGTGTTGAAGGCCCTCATGCCTGCCATGAGGGTGCTTCAGTGAAATCTAGAAAATAAAAATTGGTTGCGTCGGGAAGGGATGCTTTTCTCATATTTTTTTTGCTTTGTTGTGGCTCATGTTGCCAGTTCTTTTTTTATCTGATTTTTTCTTTATTATTATTTAAGGTATTTTACATGTGTCACTGATAAAATTATGTCTCCTTTAAGGTTATACCTCTTTACCAAATGACTTTTAAAGAAAAGATTAATTCTTTAAGGATCCTATCTGCGTCAATAGAAAGCATGAAGCACTGGAGTCAGTACAGTGACAGAATCCCTCTGTTATTTGAAGTAATAGGTATGTGTCATTTAGATGTATGATACAGTGTCTATATTATTACAGTCTGATGTACTATTATTAATATTATTTATTATTATAGTTCCATTTATTCCATGGCGCTTTGCATGTGAGGAGGGGTGTACATAATAAAAAACAAGTACAGTAATCTTTAGCAACACAGGTCATGACTGGTACAGGAGGTGAGAGGACCCTGCCCGCAAGGGCTCACAATCTACAAGGGATGGGTGAGGATATAGTAGGCAAGGGTAAAGATGGTCGTGCAGTGGTTTGGTGGATCGGTGGTTACTGCAGGTTGTAGGCTTGTCACAAGAGGTGGGTCTTCATGTTCCTTTTGAAGGTTTTCACGGTAGGTGAGAGTCTGATATGTTGTGGTAGAGAGTTTCAGAGTAGAGGGGATGCGCTAGAGAAATCTTGTATGTGATTGTGAGACTAAGAGATAAGAGAGGAGCCGAGAAGCAGATCTTGTGAGGATCGGAGGTTGCGTACAGGTAAGTACCGGGAGACGAGGTCACAGATGTATGGAGGAGACAGGTTGTGGATGGCTTTGTATGTCATGGTTAGGGTTTTGAACTGGAGTGTTTGGGTAATGGGGAGCCAGTGCAGGGATTGATAGAAGGGGGAGGCTGGGGAATAGCGGGGGGAGACAGGTAGAATAGTCGGCAGCGGAGTTTAGAATAGATTGGAGGGGTGTGGAGCGCCCCACCAGGGCCTAGCGGGGGGCTCAGTACCGGGCCCGTTGATCTCAATGGGAGTTGTCACGGAAGCTGTGACCCGGTCCGTGGCCCTGGGGCTCCATGGCAAAGAGGGGATGAATGAACAATGACATTAAGTTTATGAATACTGTAGTTCGTGACGCCACCTGTGGTGTTCGGCAAGTGAGGTGTTAGGCCGATGCTGCATGCAGATCCTCTGGGACTGGTGGTGGGTTGCAGCCAAGATGGTGAAGCTCCCCACAGGTGGAGCTGTAGTCCCAGGGCAGCGTAGATGTAGCAATGGAGGAGAGGCACAGGCGGTGTAGAGGCCGGTGCCCAGATGTAGTAGTGCAGGGTGTAGTGATGCGGAAATAAGTGAAGGACACCAGGGCATGTAGTTCCAAAGCTTTACTCACAGTCTGCAGTTCACACAGATGCCTGCCTCCGTGCTGTGTCCTCCGGGTCCCGGGCTCAGTCAACCTCCAGGCACGATAGGATGCTCCCTTTCAGCACTCCGCCAACATGTACCTTTCTGAACGTCTCCTCTATAGCGCCTTTAAGTGAAGTACTCCTAGTACTGAGTTACACTGGAGTGCCTCCTGACAGATGTTCCCAAGAACTCTACTTGTACGGCAGACAGCTGTAGCGCTGCTTCGGGGACTCCTTACTCCTGAGTCCCGGCTCACTATCCAAGTTGCTGTTGTGCCCCAAGTCTTAGATGGGAGTAGTGCATTTACAGCCCACTACTCCACCGGTGTCTGCTGCAGGACCTTCAGTATCCATACAACCTCGGGGACCGAGCCCCGGCCTTGCGCTTAGAACTTCTAGGCCTTCTAGAACTTCTCCTTCATTCCGTACTAATCCCTCTCATAGAAGGTCAGGTTTCAGTCTAATGTCTTTCTCCTTCTTTCCTTTCCTGTGCCAGCTGGCTCAGATCACTGAGGCAGCTGCAGCAATCCTTCCTCCATCCCTCTTCCAGGGATTCTCACTCCTCTCCGAGTGACTCTCTCTCTCCCACTCATTGACTGACTGACTCTTCCCGCTCTTTATGTATTCTAAACTCCACCCGCCTCCCAGCACGTTTCGTGTTCCAAGCAGGGAACCACCAAAGGTGCTCTGCTACTTCTCTAAGCAAGGAGCCGCAATGTGGCTTTGCTGAACTACCATGTTGTGTGGGATGCAAGTGTTGAAGCGTGGTTAGGAGTTCCCACCAGGATGGTGGGGCACCACACCTCAGGAGGAGGTGCAGTACCTCTGTGGCGACTCAAGCCTCAGGAGCGCCACAGGTGCCATAGTGTTAACAGGGGAGGCCACAGAGCAGGAGGCTGCAGTAGTCAAGGCAGGGGATGATGAGGGCATGGATTAGGGTTTATGCAGATTCTTGGTTGAGGAATGTACGGATCTGAGAAATATTTTTGAGTTGAAGTTGGCAGGAAGTGGAAAGGGCTTGGATATGTGGTTTGAAGGAGAGATCAGTGTCAAGGATTGCTCCAAGGTAGCGAGCTTGTGGGAGTGGGGAGAGTTAACATCCGTTTACTTTAATGGATAGATCCATTGGGGGAGTAGAGTGAGATGGGGGAAAAGTTGATGAATTCTGTTTTGTTCATATTAAGTTTTAAAAATCTAGCGAAGAAGGATGAAATAGTGGACAGACATTGTGGGATTCTGATTAGTAGGGTGGTGATATCTGGTCCAGATATTTAGATCTGTGTGTCGTCGGCATAGAGATGATACTGAACGCTGTGGGACTCTACGAGCTGTCCCAGGCCGAAGGTGTAAATGGAGAAGAGCAGGGGCCCTAGAATTGAACCTTGCGACAGATAGGGTGCGCGGCGAGGAGGTGGTGTGTGAGTGGGAGACACTGAATGTCCGGTGTGTTAGGTATGATGAGATCCAAGATAGGGCCATGTCAGTGATGCCAAGAGATGAGAGGGTCTGTGGTAATAGGGAATCGTCCACTGTGTCATAGGCAGAGGACAGGTCCAGGAGGAAGAGGACAGAGGAGTGCCGCTTGGCCTTGGAGATTAATAGGTCATTGGTGACTTTAGTTAGGGCAGTTTCAGTGGAGTGATGCAACTGGAAGCCAGATTGTAAGCGGTCAAAGAGGGAGCAGGAAGACTTGGCATACATTCAGATGCACTTACATACCTAAGGGCACCCTTAGCCCATTAGCGCCTCTTTTTTGTAATCCTGACTTTCCACCGGGCATAAACAGGCGGGCGTTCCTGGGCTGGACGAGTGTGGAGGGGATCCGATTGGGACAGATACTATCAGATGGGAATATCCCTACCCTTACCGAGCTTCGTCAGAGGGCGCCTTTCTTACAGGTGAATTGGCTTGAGTTTGCACAACTTAGATCGTTTCTTTCATCGGCAACTTATCCATGCAGAGTTCGCTCTACTCCTTGCTCGCTTGAAAGGTTGTTCCTTGCTAGCTCGCCGCCGGCACACGCAATATCCGTGCTCTATCGGAATATGATTTTAGAAACAAAAAAGGAAAAATTTTCTTATCAACTAGCTTGGGAGAGAGAGTTGGGCAGAGAATATACAGAGGAGGACTGGAAGGGGAGCTTCTTTTGTACTCACTTCATGTCATCCCCATGTGTAGCGCAGGAAAGAAATTATAAAGTTCTAACAAGGTGGTATTATTGTCCAAGCCAGCTTAGCAAAATTTCCTCTTCATATTCTGATAAGTGCTGGCGCTGCGACGCAGAGACAGGAACCATGCTACATATCTGGTGGGAGTGCGGGAAGATACGCGGTTTCTGGGATAAAGTTTTCAGAAATTATACGTTGATTACAGGTATAACTATTGTGGGGACCCCTGAAGTGGCGCTACTGTCTATGCTCCCAGGTTCTCCGAACCACATTAAAAAAGACATCTTAAGGTTTTGCATAGCCGCGGCTCGTGCAATTATCCCGAGGCTCTGGAAAACGACAGAACAACCATCTATACGAGATTGGTATGAGGAACTATCTATGATCTTTCGTATGGAAGAGCTGGCAGCTGAGTGCTTTAATACACAAGATAAATTCGATGTGACTTGGTGTGAATGGATTGTATTCCGTAATTCCCCTAACTTCCAGAGGTTGTTCATTTGAAGCCTCACAGGTCAAAAGGTGGTGTGGGATTTCCCCTTGCCCCGATCCCATCCCCACCCCCCATCCACTCTCTCTTTTCGTCCCCCCTTTCTCTTCCCCCTTCCCTTATTCCTCCAATTTTCTCTTTTCTCCTTCTTTCGTCAATTCTAACTTTTCTTATATCAACCTTTTTTCTTCTTTTTCCTTCCTTTCTTATATATGTTGTTTCTATACTATCAAATGTGGGTAGGATGGGTATTTCTTGACCCGCTCGTCTAGATTACACGGGAGGTTCAATACTTATCCTATTCTATAAGCTTACTAATAGCAAATATACTAGATATGCTTATCCATTTATGTGGTTCACAAAAACAAGAACAAATATATGGATACTAGTATTAATATTAATGGAAACGCAGAAGGGTCATGTCAATATGAAAAAGAGGATCTTGAAGTGGTACGATGTAATGTAATGCTTCTTCTTTATACTTTTACTAGCTGTATATCATATTTCTTTAAATATGAACATTTAATGTTTGGCTTGTTTATACCCTTAAAGGTACTTATAGTGCTAACGGTACTTATTGTATATGATTATTGTACCTTCTGTAATTTAAAATACAAAACTCAATAAATAAGAGATTTAACAAAAAAAAGAGGGAGCAGGAAGAGCGGTGAGAGGACAGTTCAAGATGGACATGTTGTTTTAGTAGTTTTGAGGCATAGGGGAGAAGTGATATGAAGCGATAGCTAGATGCGGAGGATGAGTGAAGAGAGGGCTTTTTGAGCATGGGTATGATTGAGGCATGTTTGAAGCATGAGAGGAAAACACCAGTTGTTAGTGGTGAAGAGATGGGTTAGGGTTGGAATGAAGACTATGGTGAGGTTTGGGATGAAGTGGGATGCAATGTACTAGTAATTCCATTTCATTTGATTTAGCCAGTCAGTATCATAGAGTAGTAGCGACTTAAGTGCAAAAACAGGTTTATTTTTTAAGTGCTCATATTAATCACCATATTTTTCAGACTATAGGCTACATTTTACTATAAGAAGCACCCTAGGTTTAAAAAGCAGGAAATTGTAAAAACATATTTCCTACAAATTAAAATTTCACTGATGGTGTAAAGTGGAGGGGTTGATACCACAAAATGTAATGCTCTAGGATAGAATAGGGAGGTAATAGGTGTATTGTTGGTGTTTCTCTGTACTACATTTATTAGACAGCTATAGCTTTACAGTACACCCATATACACAACACTGCTGCATGAATTCTACACGCACACTCAACTCTGCTGTATATACAAATACAACTATGCTACATCAAAACACACGGCTCTGCTACATCATCAACACAAACCACTGCTGCACTTTGTGAATAGACTACTGCATGTTGATGTTCCCTCCAGGCATGTGACTGATTAGATGACCAGAAAGGTCCTTCAGCAAGTCTGGACCTTTCAACTGAAGTGATGTTCAGGTCTTGGCAGGTTTCTTTCATGCCCTGCACTGTTCAGACAAATCGGGGTCAGACAAGAAGAGACATATATCACTCTGTTGCTGCATATTGTAATTCTCTCAGTGATTGGGAAGGACACTGTCACAATTCTCCTTTATCATTGGAAGTTGCTTCCGGACTGTAATGCACAATTTTTTAGCAAGATTTTTTTCTTACTAATAAGTACATCTTATAGTTCACTAAATAAAGTACTTATTCTAAATATAGTATTGTGACCACCTGCCAAATCCGTTATTGGGAAGTTGTATACCAGTCAGAACTTAGGCTGCTTTTACACTTGCCGTGTTTTTTGCGGCCCGTTTTTATGGGCTGTTTTTGCGGGCCGTATTGCCGTGATTTTCACGGTATTCCGCAAAAACGGGCCGCAAAAAACCTCGGATCGCCGTTTTTCCGTTATAACAAATAGCAGGGGAAAAAACGGTGATCCGCAAATACGGTGTGCCGCAAAAATAACTTAACGTTGTTTTTGCTGTACCATTGAAATGCATTGCAGCCGTGTCCGTAAGCCGTGAAAAATATCGAGCAAGCTCGATATTTTTTCACGGCCACAGATACGGCCCTCATGGCAATACGGAACACGGCCTTCCTACTAATTTTTGCAGGCCGTTTTTGCGGCCCCATAGAAATGCATTGGGGCCGCAAAAAGGCCAGGAAAAACACGGCAAGTGTAAAAGAAGCCTTAGATCTTTTGTTTTGTAGGGTCTGATTGGAGAAATATGCTTTTTTTATACACAGATTACTACAGTTTACGCGGTTTACTTTGGCTTCAAGAAAACAGATGCAGAATACTGACCACATCTGCAGTGTGTAAATGTTTTCTGAGGCCACACTATCTCGGCTCCTTCTCCAGAAGCTTCCTTTGGTGAACAGGACATATCAGGAAGAGATCAAACTCTATCCTTGTGCAATACCCAGTTTTCTGTTCATAAATTTGAATATCTGGGCTTGTGGTTTGGCAGTGCACTGTCACACAGTGCGTGGCAAAACCCCAAAACAGGAGTGAATCCTAAAAAACACAGAAAAATTATAATAGAAGGCTTTAGCCATTTTTTTTTTTCAAAATTCAATTTTAATTGAAAGATTATATCATTTCCAATTACAAAAATACTAAAAAAGAATAAACAGGACAATATTAGTATCAATATATCATAGAATATGAGTATAACATCCAATAAAACATCAAGTTATAGGAAGAAAAAGGAGGACAGGGAAGGGAACATTTTAAGCCATCAATATTCCAATTATGAGGTTACTAAAATCCAATAGAAAGCATACACAGCGCATCCAGGCGCTGACCATTGCAGAGCATAGTCAGTAAAGAGAAAAAATGCATCGGAAGAAAGGGTGGGTCACATCAGTCTGATGAAAGGTGGTAGGCATCGGATTCCTGGAACTCAATCCAGTCTCTCCAAGTCTCACAGTATCTATCACAGTCAGTGGGGGATTGGGCAATCAAATGTTCCATCTGATTTAGAAGGTCTATTTCAGAGAACCACTCCTCCAGAGTAGGTGGAGAAGTACTTTTCCAGTGACGAAGAGTGATATTATTAGCCACCTGTATAAGGTAACTTACTAAAGATCTTTTGTATCTGGTGAAACTAGTTGGGATCATAAAGAGCAAAAATGATCCAGGAGAGTCGGAAACAGAAAGACAAGTTATTTTTTGAATAGTTTTGAATTACCTGAGTCCAGAAATCTCTTATTATGTGACAGCTCCACCAAATGTGTGTCATCGTCCCCTCCTCCACCCCACATCTACAGCATCTACCTGATACTGTGGGAAACCACTTACGAAGCAATACAGGAACCTGGTACTGCCTTTTCTTTTTTTTTTTTTTTTTTTTTTTTTAAGCATACAAAATTGTTTCTTTTTGTCCAAACATTTATGTGAAAACATCATACTGTATTTCTACCTGCATTGATGTGACCTTCTCAAGAAAACTCTTGAAACTTTGCTCTGTATATTTAATACAATACAAATGTCAGCTAAAACACCGGTTTCTCTTGTTTACAGCGACCCTAGACTCTGCTGTCACCTCAGGTGACCACGGATCAAAACTCTTCCTTCTAAGGGATGGCAAGAATTACGCTCAATGTATATTTTATGGAATTGTAAGTAATTTAATACTCTATTCTTTACAGGTTTTTTTTTAGGCTTGAGTTTAAAGAAAAGCTGATACCTTGATAAATTTACAACACTTCTAAATCTTATTTCTAAAGTTAGGGCACAAATAATTTTCATCTGACCAGCAAACAGTAGTTATTCATTGTTTGCTAAGTTATGCACTTTCTCCTGTTTATTTACTTTCAGTATCACTTTTTATGGTTTTCAAGATCTCTTTTTGTAGTCATATCAAAGTAATTTTGAGTTTAATTTCAGAGAGTAAAAATCTGTCCTTGTCATGTGATGGAGGCATCGGTGCATAGCTTGTTCCAGTACAGGTATTGGAGTTTTTTAATGAGCCATGCTCCATGTGTCCATCCTATGACAGGACAAATACCCTGAACTTGAAATCATGATTAATTGAAACAGAAATATATTAAAAATTGTATAATGTTTCTTTATACCATAAATAACCATGATTTGCTGAAGTACTGATACCTCTTTAAATCTTTTTTAAACTTAGAGGTGATTTGTTTTCTTGTGACTATGCACAATTTCTAATATGGCAAGTCCTATGGACATTGGAGCAGTAGTAATTCAAGCACCATACTTCTGCGTTCTTAAAGGGGTCCTTTGATAGGGCGCCAATATCAGAACAGTGGGGGTCTGTTACCGTTTAGACGTTATTTATAATTCCAGATGAAATGTAACTTACAGTAGATACAGCCATTGATTCATTCCATAGAAATGCACATGTTTATGTTGTATCTCAGGACCGGGACTTGCCAAGATTAATCAGAGGCCGAAATCATAGAGCAATGGGGAATTATGACCAGAAAAGAAACATGTTTAAGTGCGTTTCTGTAAGAGCTGCATCGACGGCAGAACAGCAGGACTTCATAGAATATATCATCGCTGCTGATAAAGAGATGGAGAAGTGCATTGAAAGTCTGCAAGACACTAAGTGAGATGTAGACCTGTCAATGAATGTTCAATTTGATGAATACGGATTATTACACAACGTTATTTTGTTTTTACAATTTAAACCTAAAGTTTGACATGTAATATCCACACTCTATCTAGAAATGTGTGATGTATATTCTCTCTGAAATGAGGGTGTTATAGTAATAAAAATGTTGTTTATTTCTGTTAAATAACCAAATATATTCAGTTAATGTGTATAACACTTGTCTTCAATAGATCTGTGTCATTTTACATGGTGTGTTTCAATCAAGGCATTACAATAGCCATTCTCTAAAAAATAAGAAAAAGCACCTTTGACATGGGACAGGGTCACTTTACAAGACCTTTATAGATGGGTTAAAGAAGTGAGTGCGAAGTCCTGCTGCTTTGAAACAAAATCCCCACTTATTTCAGTTTATAAACGGTGTGAGGGATCTCACAGGGGAAGGGAGGCATCGACTTCACTCGGGGGAGGGGAGAGATGGACCCACAGGGATCGGCTCTCTGGCGCAGCCACATGCTCCAGGTCAGTCAGTTAACTGCAATGAGAGCAAATAGTCACCGGAAAGGCTTCCCTTATAGGTACGAGTTATGCGCTCCCAGTGAGGGGGGATATATATCACCAGTCCAGGCTGGGGATATATATTTAAACCTCCCGGCCGTCACTGCCAGAGTTTCTCACTAAAACAATACGGTATTCTTCGACCAGTTCCTCTTTCAACACTAGCTCCATCCGACAACAGGCTTATATCAGGTCAGAAACCAACCCGGGTAGCGTATAATTAATCAACCGAGTATGGGGATTCGTGACTCAAGATAAGAGCAGCTCAAAATTAATTTTATATTTAATCGCCGAAAAGGCACACTAGAAATATATACAGTTATATATTTACAAGAACAATATACAGGTATACAGCCACAAGTGTAGTACAAGGATAGGGTATAGATAGGTTGCAATTACCGTGTTATATAGCATGTGACCACAGGGAGGCGCTGATGGATCACAGGTCCAAATCTTAGAGGCTTTCCTGGCTGTTTCAGCTAACGTATCCTGCCATTAGAAAAACTCAGTCCAAAATAAGGGACTGCCTTATATCTCCTAGGCTGTACCCTCCCACTCTCTGCTGCCTCCCCTGGGCGGGCGGCCTCCCTCCTCCCATGTCTGAGAATAAGATTTTCTGTCCAGAATCGTGGATGGCCCATAACTTTGTGCCCAAAGTTCGGAATAGGTTGGTTGTGCCGCTACTGGATTCCACTGGATTTTATCTGCGCATCGAGACCAAATATGCCTACCGTATGTAATTCCTGTTAGCTATGCTTTATAACTCCATAATGCAGGGTCCTGGAGGAGGTTAAATAATATGGGTGCGTGGGGAAAGGAATGCTGATTCCGGTAATGTGCTCGACTAGGCTCAGAAAATGTAGTGATGTGTTATGAATGAGTCACCGTAGGAGGCAAAAGCAGAAATACAAGCTAAGTCCAGAAATCCAGAGAAGTTGGCAACTATCAGATTGCAGACCCCTGAACCTATCAACACAACTAGCAGTAGCCTTGGGGGGTTCCTACGATGCCCTAGACCCCTCGATCACAGCCGGAGAAATACATAGGCCTAAAGAAAGAAAGGGGAAATCTAAACTGCCCCAGAGCAGACCCCAAAGCAATAGGCAGCCCCCAACATATAATGACGGTGAAGCAAGATGAAAATACTAACACAGACAGAAAGATAGACTGAGCAAAGACGGGGCCCCAAAACTACCTAGATAGGAAAGGACAGGAAGGCTGCTGTCTGCAATCTGCCAAAACCCTATCAAAGACAAAAGCCAACCAGCTGATATGAAAAAGGCCCTGAAGCAGCTAGGCTTCAAAAACTGAATCAGCACTCAGGTATTTTCAGAAGACAGAGCTAAATGAATTCAGCACACCCCAGAAGGGAATGGCAGAAATCCAGAAAAACAAAGCAAAAACAAAGTCAAAGCACAAAAGCAAAAGGCCGAGCAGCAAACTTAGCTTTGGAGGAGCAGGAATTCAGACTGGTCTCCAAGGATCCCACAGAGAAATCACCCACAGGGCAGAAGGGCGTAGACAGCCTTATATCCAGTCCGTAACTCCACTCAGCCAGTCGTCATCATCAGCCTCAGGTGTTTGACAATCAGGCTCACTACCTTTCTTTACCAGAAGAGGGAGTTCCTCGGGCCTCAGTAATGAAGGGGAAAATGAACTCACAACAGTACCTCCCCCTTGAGGAGGGGTCACCGAACCCTCAACTACGCCACCAGGGCGATCAGGGTGAGCCCAATGAAAGGCACACACCAATCGTTTGGCATGAATATCAGAGGCAGAGACCCAGGAATTATCCTCCTGACCATAACCCTTCCACTTAACCAAATACTGGAGTCTCCGTCTAGCCAGACGGGAATCCAGTACTTTCTCTACCTCATTTTCCATGTTACCTTCAACCAATACAGGGTCTGGAGGTGCCACCCCCGGAACAACAGGTTCAACAAACCTCTTCAACAAAGATTTATGGAACACATTATGGATTTTAAATGTGACAGGAAGAGCCAAACGAAAAGAGACCGGATTAATAATCTCCACAATCTTGTAAGGTCCAATAAATCTAGGCTTAAACTTAGGAGAAGCCACCTTCATAGCAATATTTTTTGATGATAACCACACCATATCACCAACCTTAAACTGGGGACCAATGGTCCTATGTCGGTTGGAAAACCGCTGGGCCTTCTCCTGGGAGAGAGATAACTTATCCACCACTTGGTCCCAGATCTGGTGCATTCTCTCCACCACAGTGTCAACACCTGGGCAGGCAGAGGGCTCCACCTGCCCTGAAGAAAATCGAGGATGAAACCCAAAGTTACAAAAAAAAGGTGACATCAAAGTGGCAGAACTAGCTCTATTATTCAAAGCAAATTCGGCCAAGGGCAAAAATGAAACCCAATCATCCTGATCAGCAGAAATCAAACATCTCAAATATGACTCCAAGGTCTGGTTTGTTCTCTCTGTCTGCCCATTGGTCTGAGGGTGAAAAGCAGAGGAGAAGGACAACTGAATTCCCAGCCTGGAACAGAAAGTTCTCCAAAATCTAGACACAAACTGGACTCCTCTGTCAGATACAATGTTCTCAGGAATCCCGTGCAAACGAACCACCTGTTGTAAAAACAGGGGCACCAACTCAGAGGAAGACGGCAACTTAGGGAGTGGTACAAGATGAACCATCTTAGAGAACCTATCACAAATCACCCAAATAACAGTCATCCTCTGAGAGACAGGCATATCAGAGATGAAATCCATTGAAATATGGGTCCATGGCCTCTTGGGGACAGGCAAAGGCATCAACAACCCACTAGAGCGAGAACACGATTTAGACCGGGAGCACGTCCCACAGGACTGCACAAAATTCCTGACATCACGAGACAAGGAGGGCCACCAAAAAAACCGACTCTCCAGATCTCTAGTACCAAAAATACCTGGATGACCAGCCAAAGCAGAGCAATGAACTTCAGACATCACTCTCTTCTTCCACTGGTCAGGAACATACAACTTTCCACTGGGACAACGCTCAGGTTTGTCCTCCTGGAACTCTTCCAGAGGACATCTCAAATCGGGTGAGATGGCAGAAAGAACTACCCCTTCGCCTAAGATGGTAGCAGGCTTGGTCACCACAGGAGAATCAGCAAGGAAGCTCCTAGAGAGGGCATCTGCCTTGACATTCTTTGTTCCAGGAAGAAAAGAAACCACAAAATCAAAACGTGTAAAAAACAAGGCCCACCTAGCCTGTCTAGGGTTCAAGCGCTTAGCCGACTCTAGGTAAATCAAATTCTTGTGGTCAGTGAGGACGACTTGATGCTTAGCTCCCTCCAACCAATGTCTCCACTCCTCAAATGCCCATTTCATGGCCAACAGTTCCCTATTCCCCACATCATAGTTACGTTCAGATGGAGAGAAATTTCGGGAAAAGAAAGCACAGGGATTCATTTTAGATGTTACAGGATCCTTTTGGGACAAAACAGCTCCTGCCCCAATCTCAGAAGCATCCACCTCTACCTGGAATGGAAGTGAGACATCAGGTTGCCGCAAAACCAGGGCGGAGGTGAATCTTCGCTTCAGCTCCTGAAAGGAAGAAACAGCCTCCGGAGACCAATTTAACACATCAGCACCCTTTTTAGTCAAATCAGTCAATGGCTTGGCAATACTAGAAAATTTTGCTATAAATTTCCGATAAAAATTAGCAAAACCCAAAAACTTCTGGAGGGCCTTCAAAGAAGTGGGCTGAACCCAATCGTGAATGGCCTGTACCTTGGCCGGGTCCATTTCAATAATTGACGGGGACAAAATAAATCCCAAAAAAGAAATCCTCTGTACTCCAAAAAGGCATTTAGATCCCTTGACATACAGGGAATTCTCCCTCAAGATCCGGAACACAGTCCGAATATGTTCCATATGAGAATCCCAATCCTTGGAGAAGATCAAAATATCATCCAGATAGATAATCAAAAATTTATCGACAAAATCTCGGAAAATATCGTTCATGAAGCACTGGAAGACAGAAGGGGCATTAGTGAGCCCAAAAGGCATCACCAGGTACTCAAAATGTCCCTCCGGAGTATTAAACGCCGTCTTCTATTCATCCCCATGCTTAATGCGAATAAGATTATACGCCCCCCTGAGGTCAAGCTTGGTAAACCAGCAAGCACCTTTATCTCTGGAGAATAGATCAGAAATCAGGGGTAACGGATACTGATATTTAACAGTAATTTTGTTGAGGGCACGATAATCAATACAAGGTCTTAATGATCCATCCTTTTTGGCTACAAAAAAAAAAACGGCACCTAAGGGTGACGAGGATGGTCTAATATGACCCTTCTCCAACGCCTCCTTAATATAGGATCGCATAGCCTCGTGCTCGGGTACAGATAAATTGAAGAGCCGACCCTTGGGAAATTTACACCCCGGGCTCAGTTCAATTGCACAGTCATAACTCCTATGAGGAGGCAGAGACGCAGACTCATTCTCACTAAATACATCATAAAAGTCCGCCAAATAATCAGGAACATCATGCGACTGAGGAGAGGTGGAAAACACTGGAGCCTCACTAAAGGCACACCGACAACCCCAACTCACCACAGACACAGATTTCCAATCCAAAACTGGATTATGAATCTGTAACCATGGAAACCCCAGAACAATAGTATCATGCAGATTATGCAACACCAGAAATCTGCAATTTTCTTGATGGTCTGGGGCGACCCGCATTACCACCTGGGTCCAAAACTGGGGTTTATTTTTAGCCAAAGGAGTAGCATCAATTCCCCTCAAAGGGATAGGCGTCTGCAGAGGTGTCATCGGAAATCCACAACGTTTAGCAAAATCCAAGTCCATTAGGTTTAGGGCTGCTCCCGAATCCACAAAAGCCTTGGCGGAAAATGTGGACAGGGAGCAGATCAGAGTAATAGCCAGAAGAAACTTAGGTTGAACACCCCCAACAGAAAACGTGTGTGCAAAGCGTTTCTCTCGTTTGGGACAGACAGAAATAATATGCGTGGCATCTCCACAGAAAAAACACAACTTATTACGCCTTCTGAACTCCTGACGCTGCTCTCTGGAAAAAACTCTATCACATTGCATAGGTTCAGACATTTGTTCAACAGGTGGCAACACCTCTCGTGCAGCTTTGCGTTCGCGCAAACGCCGATCAACCTGAATGGCTAATGACATAGAATCGTCAAGACCAGAGGGAACAGGAAATCCCACCATAGTATCTTTTACGGCTTCTGACAACCCCTTCCGAAAGAGAGCAGCCAAGGCAGTATCATTGCAGGTAGTAAGTACTGCCCACTTTCGGAATTTTTGACAGTACAATTCTGCAGAATCATGACCCTGGCTCAATGCCAGCAGTGTCTTTTCAGCCTGATCAATGGCATTAGGTTCGTCATACAACAACCCCAAAGCTTGAAAGAATGCGTTCACATTAGTCAGAATAGGATCATCTGGTTTCAAAGAAAACGCCCAAACCTGGGGATCGCCACGCAGCAAAGAGATGACAATTTTAACCTGCTGTGCGGAGCTCCCTGACGAGTTAGGCTTCAAGGCAAAAAATAATTTACAATTATTTTTGAAATTCAAAAATTTAGACCGATCCCCAAAAAATACATCAGGTGTAGGAATCTTTGGTTCAGCAGCATGTGAATGAGCAAGGTAGGCGGAAATTCCCCGCACTTCCGCAGCGAGCTGCTCCACACGATCAGACAATTGCTTTATCTCCATTGAGAGAAAAAAAAAATTCCCCCTCAGAGATATAGAGGAAAAAATATACACACTTTTTTTTTTTTTATACAATTCTTTCCTGCTATTGAGTACCCTAGGATCTGCGGTTTGGCGGGTGATTCTGTTATGAATGAGTCACCGTAGGAGGCAAAAGCAGAAATACAAGCTAAGTCCAGAAAACCAGAGAAGTTGGCAACTATCAGATTGCAGACCCCTGAACCTATCAACACAACTAGCAGTAGCCGTGGGGGGTTCCTACGATGCCCTAGACCCCTCGATCACAGCCGGAGAAATACATAGGCCTAAAGAAAGAAAGGGGAAATCTAAACTGCCCCAGAGCAGACCCCAAAGCAATAGGCAGCCCCCAACATATAATGACGGTGAAGCAAGATGAAAATACTAACACAGACAGAAAGATAGACTGAGCAAAGACGGGGCCCCAAAACTACCTAGATAGGAAAGGACAGGAAGGCTGCTGTCTGCAATCTGCCAAAACCCTATCAAAGACAAAAGCCAACCAGCTGATATGAAAAAGGCCCTGAAGCAGCTAGGCTTCAAAAACTGAATCAGCACTCAGGTATTTTCAGAAGACAGAGCTAAATGAATTCAGCACACCCCAGAAGGGAATGGCAGAAATCCAGAAAAACAAAGTAAAAACAAAGTCAAAGCACAAAAGCAAAAGGCCGAGCAGCAAACTTAGCTTTGGAGGAGCAGGAATTCAGACTGGTCTCCAAGGATCCCACAGAGAAATCACCCGCAGGGCAGAAGGGCGTAGACAGCCTTATATCCAGTCCGTAACTCCACTCAGCCAGTCGTCATCATCAGCCTCAGGTGTTTGACAATCAGGCTCACTACCTTTCTTTACCAGAAGAGGGAGTTCCTCGGGCCTCAGTAATGAAGGGGAAAATGAACTCACAACAGTACCTCCCCCTTGAGGAGGGGTCACCGAACCCTCAACTATGCCACCAGGGCGATCAGGGTGAGCCCAATGAAAGGCATGCACCAATCGTTTGGCATGAATATCAGAGGCAGAGACACAGGAATTATCCTCCTGACCATAACCCTTCCACTTAACCAAATACTGGAGTCTCCGTCTAGCCAGACGGGAATCCAGTACTTTCTCTACCTCATACTCCATGTTACCTTCAACCAATACAGGGTCTGGAGGTGCCACCCCCGGAACAACAGGTTCAACAAACCTCTTCAACAAAGATTTATGGGACACATTATGGATTTTAAATGTGACAGGAAGAGCCAAACGAAAAGAGACCGGATTAATAATCTCCACAATCTTGTAAGGTCCAATAAATCTAGGCTTAAACTTAGGAGAAGCCACCTTCATAGCAATATTTTTTGATGATAACCACACCATATCACCAACCTTAAACTGGGGACCAATGGTCCTATGTCGGTTGGAAAACCGCTGGGCCTTCTCCTGGGAGAGAGATAACTTATCCACCACTTGGTCCCAGATCTGGTGCATTCTCTCCACCACAGTGTCAACACCTGGGCAGGCAGAGGGCTCCACCTGCCCTGAAGAAAATCGAGGATGAAACCCAAAGTTACAAAAAAAAGGTGACATCAAAGTGGCAGAACTAGCTCTATTATTCAAAGCAAATTCGGCCAAGGGCAAAAATGAAACCCAATCATCCTGATCAGCAGAAATCAAACATCTCAAATATGACTCCAAGGTCTGGTTTGTTCTCTTGTCTGCCCATTGGTCTAAGGGTGAAAAGCAGAGGAGAAGGACAACTGAATTCCCAGCCTGGAACAGAAAGTTCTCCAAAATCTAGACACAAACTGGACTCCTCTGTCAGATACAATGTTCTCAGGAATCCCGTGCAAACGAACCACCTGTTGTAAAAACAGGGGCACCAACTCAGAGGAAGACGGCAACCTAGGGAGTGGTACAAGATGAACCATCTTAGAGAACCTATCACAAATCACCCAAATAACAGTTATCCTCTGAGAGACAGGCATATCAGAGATGAAATTCATTGAAATATGGGTCCATGGCCTCTTGGGGACAGGCAAAGGCATCAACAACCCACTAGAGCGAGAACACGATTTAGACCGGGAGCACGTCCCACAGGACTGCACAAAATTCCTGACATCACGAGACAAGGAGGGCCACCAAAAAAACCGACTCTCCAGATCTCTAGTACCAAAAATACCTGGATGACCAGCCAAAGCAGAGCAATGAACTTCAGACATCACTCTCTTCTTCCACTGGTCAGGAACATACAACTTTCCACTGGGACAACGCTCAGGTATGTCCTCCTGGAACTCTTCCAGAGGACGTCTCAAATCGGGTGAGATGGCAGAAAGAACTACCCCTTCGCCTAAGATGGTAGCAGGCTTGGTCACCACAGGAGAATCAGCAAGGAAGCTCCTAGAGAGGGCATCTGCCTTGACATTCTTTGTTCCAGGAAGAAAAGAAACCACAAAATCAAAACGTGTAAAAAACAAGGCCCACCTAGCCTGTCTAGGGTTCAAGCGCTTAGCCGACTCTAGGTAAATCAAATTCTTGTGGTCAGTGAGGACCACGACTTGATGCTTAGCTCCCTCCAACCAATGTCTCCACTCCTCAAATTCCCATTTCATGGCCAACAGTTCCCTATTCCCCACATCATAGTTACGTTCAGATGGAGAGAACTTTCGGGAAAAGAAAGCACAGGGATTCATTTTAGATGTTACAGGATCCTTTTGGGACAAAACAGCTCCTGCCCCAATCTCAGAAGCATCCACCTCTACCTGGAATGGAAGTGAGACATCAGGTTTCCGCAAAACCAGGGCGGAGGTGAATATTCGCTTCAGCTCCTGAAAGGAAGAAACAGCCTCCGGAGACCAATTTAACACATCAGCACCCTTTTTAGTCAAATCAGTCAATGGCTTGGCAATACTAGAAAATTTTGCTATAAATTTCCGATAAAAATTAGCAAAACCCAAAAACTTCTGGAGGGCCTTCAAAGAAGTGGGCTGAACCCAATCGTGAATGGCCTGTACCTTGGCCGGGTCCATTTCAATAATTGACGGGGACAAAATAAATCCCAAAAAAGAAATCCTCTGTACTCCAAAAAGGCATTTAGATCCCTTGACATACAGGGAATTCTCCCTCAAGATCCGGAACACAGTCCGAATATGTTCCACATGAGAATCCCAATCCTTGGAGAAGATCAAAATATCATCCAGATAGATAATCAAAAATTTATCGACAAAATCTCGGAAAATATCGTTCATGAAGCACTGGAAGACAGAAGGGGCATTAGTGAGCCCAAAAGGCATCACCAGGTACTCAAAATGTCCCTCCGGAGTATTAAACGCCGTCTTCTATTCATCCCCATGCTTAATGCGAATAAGATTATACGCCCCCCTGA
Source organism: Dendrobates tinctorius (assembly GCF_039654945.1). Taxonomy (NCBI): domain Eukaryota; kingdom Metazoa; phylum Chordata; class Amphibia; order Anura; family Dendrobatidae; genus Dendrobates; species Dendrobates tinctorius. The sequence continues at coordinate 4,783,854 of NW_027361684.1, read as the reverse complement.
GGTCAAGCTTGATAAACCAGCAAGCACCTTTATCTCTGGAGAATAGATCAGAAATCAGGGGTAACGGATACTGATATTTAACAGTAATTTTGTTGAGGGCACGATAATCAATACAAGGTCTTAATGATCCATCCTTTTTGGCTACAAAAAAAAAAAACGGCACCTAAGGGTGACGAGGATGGTCTAATATGACCCTTCTCCAACGCCTCCTTAATATAGGATCGCATAGCCTCGTGCTCGGGTACAGATAAATTGAAGAGCCGACCCTTGGGAAATTTACACCCCGGGCTCAGTTCAATTGCACAGTCATAACTCCTATGAGGAGGCAGAGACGCAGACTCATTCTCACTAAATACATCATAAAAGTCCGCCAAATAATCAGGAACATCATGCGACTGAGGAGAGGTGGAAAACACCGGAGCCTCACTAAAGGCACACCGACAACCCCAACTCACCACAGACACAGATTTCCAATCCAAAACTGGATTATGAATCTGTAACCATGGAAACCCCAGAACAATAGTATCATGCAGATTATGCAACACCAGAAATCTGCAATTTTCTTGATGGTCTGGGGCGACCCGCATTACCACCTGGGTCCAAAACTGGGGTTTATTTTTAGCCAAAGGAGTAGCATCAATTCCCCTCAAAGGGATAGGCGTCTGCAGAGGTGTCATCGGAAATCCACAACGTTTAGCAAAATCCAAGTCCATTAGGTTTAGGGCTGCTCCCGAATCCACAAAAGCCTTGGCGGAAAATGTGGACAGGGAGCAGATCAGAGTAATAGCCAGAAGAAACTTAGGTTGAACACCCCCAACAGAAAACGTGTGTGCAAAGCGTTTCTCTCGTTTGGGACAGACAGAAATAATATGCGTGGCATCTCCACAGAAAAAACACAACTTATTACGCCTTCTGAACTCCTGACGCTGCTCTCTGGAAAAAACTCTATCACATTGCATAGGTTCAGACATTTGTTCAACAGGTGGCAACACCTCTCGTGCAGCTTTGCGTTCGCGCAAACGCCGATCAACCTGAATGGCTAATGACATAGAATCGTCAAGACCAGAGGGAACAGGAAATCCCACCATAGTATCTTTTACGGCTTCTGACAACCCCTTCCGAAAGAGAGCAGCCAAGGCAGTATCATTGCAGGTAGTAAGTACTGCCCACTTTCGGAATTTTTGACAGTACAATTCTGCAGAATCACGACCCTGGCTCAATGCCAGCAGTGTCTTTTCAGCCTGATCAATGGCATTAGGTTCGTCATACAACAACCCCAAAGCTTGAAAGAATGCGTTCACATTAGTCAGAATAGGATCATCTGGTTTCAAAGAAAACGCCCAATCCTGGGGATCGCCACGCAGCAAAGAGATGACAATTTTAACCTGCTGTGCGGAGCTCCCTGACGAGTTAGGCTTCAAGGCAAAAAATAATTTACAATTATTTTTGAAATTCAAAAATTTAGACCGATCCCCAAAAAATACATCAGGTGTAGGAATCTTTGGTTCAGCAGCATGTGAATGAGCAAGGTAGGCGGAAATTCCCCGCACTTCCGCAGCGAGCTGCTCCACACGATCAGACAATTGCTTTATCTCCATTGAGAGAAAAAAAAAAATTCCCCCTCAGAGATATAGAGGAAAAAATATACACACTTTTTTTTTTTTTATACAATTCTTTCCTGCTATTGAGTACCCTAGGATCTGCGGTTTGGCGGGTGATTCTGTTATGAATGAGTCACCGTAGGAGGCAAAAGCAGAAATACAAGCTAAGTCCAGAAAACCAGAGAAGTTGGCAACTATCAGATTGCAGACCCCTGAACCTATCAACACAACTAGCAGTAGCCGTGGGGGGTTCCTACGATGCCCTAGACCCCTCGATCACAGCCGGAGAAATACATAGGCCTAAAGAAAGAAAGGGGAAATCTAAACTGCCCCAGAGCAGACCCCAAAGCAATAGGCAGCCCCCAACATATAATGACGGTGAAGCAAGATGAAAATACTAACACAGACAGAAAGATAGACTGAGCAAAGACGGGGCCCCAAAACTACCTAGATAGGAAAGGACAGGAAGGCTGCTGTCTGCAATCTGCCAAAACCCTATCAAAGACAAAAGCCAACCAGCTGATATGAAAAAGGCCCTGAAGCAGCTAGGCTTCAAAAACTGAATCAGCACTCAGGTATTTTCAGAAGACAGAGCTAAATGAATTCAGCACACCCCAGAAGGGAATGGCAGAAATCCAGAAAAACAAAGCAAAAACAAAGTCAAAGCACAAAAGCAAAAGGCCGAGCAGCAAACTTAGCTTTGGAGGAGCAGGAATTCAGACTGGTCTCCAAGGATCCCACAGAGAAATCACCCGCAGGGCAGAAGGGCGTAGACAGCCTTATATCCAGTCCGTAACTCCACTCAGCCAGTCGTCATCATCAGCCTCAGGTGTTTGACAATCAGGCTCACTACCTTTCTTTACCAGAAGAGGGAGTTCCTCGGGCCTCAGTAATGAAGGGGAAAATGAACTCACAACAGTGATGGGTATATAGATTTTAAATGTATCATTATTAAACGATCACTTCTTTCAGTGCCACTGGACTCACATGATGCTGCAAAATGCAAAACTGCCTCTGACATCAGCATCTAGTATTGTGAGGAAAGAGGGAGACACAAGCGCAATATAGGGTTCTTATCCTACAAATAAAGTAAGCGGTTTGACAGAAAACTGCTCACCTGGTAGTAGGTATTCAAAGCATGTATAGATAAGGGCTGCTGCAGATCCACAAGTCGGTCACCCACTATCTGAAACAAAACTCTGCAAAGGAATACGTGGATTTCATCCGAGCTGCCAGAAGGTTAATAAAGTTTGACAGTGGTTTATTCTACGCGTTTCAAATCTTTTGCAACCTTTTCTTCAGGAAATATTACCTGAAGAAGACCTTGAAACGCGTAGAATAAACCACATTAACCTTCTGGAATTTCATCATTTGGGCAGCGCGGACGAAATCCACGTATTCCTTTGCAGAGTTCTTTTTCTGATATCAGCATGGGAGAGCATATGTCGGGTCAGCAGCTCAGTTGGGCCTAAAATGTCAATCTTCTGGAGTGCACCACCATTCTGCAAACAGGAATCTGGGAATCTGGGTGTGAGAGAAATGGCGCACTCCTGAACTGCAATAATAAGACAAAACCCTTTCAGCATTATACAGTAACATACTAAAAATTGGAAGAATACTGCAGGTTGAAACTCCCAAATACATTTTCTTTTGCCATATGCACAAGCCTGATGGCCGACACTAAACATAACAGAGTTGTCCAGTCGGGTCAGTGTTGGGACGGAGGCTGTAAATGATCTGTATTGGAGGCGATTATTAGCATTATGGAGAATCAGGAAGCACATAGGTGTTTTATGTATTACACACTTTTGTTATCACTTGGTTTCTTACCTTTGCTGACAACAAAAATAGGCATTTTGAATAAAAAGTACTTTATTAGTGTGACAAAATCAATGAAAAATATATTTTAGTTACCAGTTTATAACATTTTAATCCAAACATCTGAGTATAAATAAAAAGGAAAATCAAGAGACATTTTTTTTTTTTTTTTTGGAGACACTAAAAGGAACATGACTTGAATAGTTTATTCTTTACAAATATCTACTGAACCGTCGCAAACAGACAAATACAGAATTGAAATAGTATTTTACAGAATGTACAACATCTTCAGCTAATAAACATCCCTGGTACATAAGTTTGTTCAATTGATCTTTTTTTTTTTTTTTCTTAAAGGCACAGGATGGTTAGGTGGCAACTTTTCCTCCATAGGTGTAAATCTCTGTCTGTCTATCACAGTCATCAGTTGTTGTAAGTGACATCTAAGCAAATCAGCTGAATGGTGATTATATTAGACCTCTCAGTGGTTACAAAGAAAAGATTTGCTAAGGCATACAGAAGCAGCCATCAGAAGAGAACTGATTTTCTTTGACTTTCCATGCCCTCTTTACTGTAAAAATTGTATATGTAGTAATAATGCAATATCTAATAGACCATTCAAATAACATACAGTATGTATTAAAAGGGGAAAGGTGAACCTGAATAGGGTTTTTTTGTGTAATACTGAATCAAATTCTGTATAGTAAGCCAGCAGAAGAAAATATACAATAAAAGAGTTGACAGATCATTGAAAGTATCTTACATTACTTGAAAATAAGCAGCATTAAACTCCAGCAAATTCTCTATATATGATAAATATTGATATACACAGAAAAATGTCTTTAGGAAGCCATCAGTGGGCCACAGAGATGCTGAACTATTATGTTATCTGGATTGACGATCATTGAAAAGTATGCAAAGGTCAGTTGAAAGGATGGGGAAACTTGGGTCTTGTGAAATTCTACATTATATTACAGTTCTGTGCTGGATTATCAGGCGCCAGATTGAAGAAAATTCACTGCATTTCAGACAAACCATAAGAAAACGGGAGGTAGGGTTCCTGGATGGCAGGAGGTGGTTGGCCTTGGTATTGTAAAGTCTGTACCAGTAACACTAGGCTACTGAGAGAATTTTAATTTGACTGTATTTGGTGTCTGGGATTTAGGAGTAACCAAAAGAGTCTGGGTGGGAAAGGTTGTTCCCATAATCCAGCCCGGGGGGGGGGTTTACAGGCCTAATTGCAGCAGCAGAGTGCAGTTGTGCTGGAGCTGAACAGAAATGTTTGTTTGGTGAAAACATTTAAACTGCTGGATCTGCTACAGCCTGAAATACTGTGATTGGTGAGGCGCTATATTTGCCTTGCTTGATTGTGTTTGAAGGAAGTACTGTATGTTACTCACTTGTACTGGAGAAAGGCTGTTTTCGTTTTGGAGCTGAAAGGTTTATGATGTACATTATACTTTATGCTGTATTGATATAAAAATCTTGTAACTGTGCATATGCAGACAGCTACCAGAGAGCTGAATCCATACACAATATATTAATTTGTCTTGCAGTCCATATGGGCGATAGGGCTAATCTGGAACTTTTGTTGAGTCAATTAGGACTGCAAGCTGAGATCTCAGGACATCAATTTACGGACCTGAGAGTTTAATTTTATGTGTTCTTACCATAACAATTGTAATATTTCTAAAGCTTTAACGTGTTGTAGAACTTTTACATTTCAGAGGCAACGTGGACAAACAAAGTCAGAATCAAATATTAGTATCTCAAAAGAGCAAGGAGGGTTTTAAGGGAAACTATGTGACGAATTTCATGCGTGCATTGTAGGGCTCAGAAAACTGGGAAAGAGAGTTTATTCACTCTCTATGTTCATTATTAAGTACTGCACAATAGTTTTAAGTGATTATGCCTATGCCTTAAAAGGCTACATAAAATGTAAGATCAATGCTGATGGAAACAAGCACATTACAGCTCCATTCAACCAAGTTGTACAGAGCTGTAATATGGAGCTCAAAGACTTTTATACCTCTATGTACTAACGTATAAAAAGACTTTTTATATCTTGTTCTGTATGCACCATGGCATGCTCAATTGGATGGGTGTGTTACTTCTAGAGAATTCTATCTTGGTACTATGGCACCATATGGTGCATGATGTGGCGGCACACAGCGGCTCTACAGCTCTGTCACACAGGGACTCTGTGCAATTACTATTACAATAGTTAGTTAATAGGGGTTTAGTTCGTTAACTACTTTGCAATTGTTGACTGTAATGCAGTAAAGTGTTTCCTCTTCATCCACATTGTATATGCACAATGTATGCAGCAATATTACTGAGTGCAGCGGTCGACTATCTCTGTCAGTCACCATAGACAAGAATGGAGTAGTGATCATGTGTGCCACTTCATCCAATCCTATATGCAACGAGACAGAATTAGCGATCAGGACCCTTTTTATAGGGATCGAAAGGGTTCAGTGGTGGATAGACAGTGTTTATATATATTTTGTGATGGGGGTGTGGATGGTAGCACTTCAAGGTGACATATGTATCAGCTACAAATGGCCTTTTTCATGCATGTTTGATAAGAGCTGCCTGCACCTGAAACTTTGCTCGTGAGGATAAAGAAAGTTTTCAATTCAGATTTATATCAGTCTGGAAGCATTATGTTTTGTAACACCTAATGTTGCAGCTTTTGATTTATTTTCTAAATATCAGGCACTGATAGGATCTTGTTTTTCCCTTACACCCAAAGTAAATGTTGAGTGCTGGTCACGAAGCCTCCAACATAATCCACTATAAAAGACAATAGTGTTATACGTCGGCTGGTGACTTTTATTGTAAAAAAAACAGCGTTTTATTAAACTTTGGGGCCTATGGATACGTTCGGCTGATAGGCTGGGTGCTATTTAGCAAACACAATAAACAATCCACTGGCCAGGAAGTTAGGCAAAGAACAGTAAAAAAAATGAAAATCCCTCTGTTCCTCAGATTACCGAGGACTTTTAATATGAAAATTGGTAGTTTTCTTGTTTTTACAAGCACATTTGAAATTTTACCATTTATCCTGTTAAGACAACACTTTTAATTTCTATATTGTTTGCATAAAAAATGGCAGCAAGTAGGTGGGAAAGCTGCCAACCTGACTACTGTTAAATGCATATGTACTACATGTACAAGTAAATGGCATTCATGTTAATAGGTTTACACTTACAGAAGAACATATATAATAGGTGAATAAACAAGAACAAAATGCATAATTGTAGTGCCGTCATATTAACAATGTTGTACATAGCAACAATGTTGATGGCACAAGCCATTATCACATTATATTGTGGCATTCAGGGTGCGCTGTAATGTGCTCTATATTTGAAGAACATCATCAAAATACACACACATTGTAGAGTAAATATATACCGGAAGCACATATACTGGTGAGTGAGGAACCAACACCTAGGATGCTGAACATAAAGCCCCACCCGAAAGTGATAGGCAAACAAATGAAAACACCTGTTATTCTAAACAGACTGCAGCCAGAATAACAGGGGTGTCTGCTGTGGCCAACCACAAAAAACAGACTCAAGGGTTCAAACAACCAAAAGCCAACATGTTTGAGCAACTATTAATTACACAAAGATTTTGCAACATTTCATATACAGTTTTACACCAGATCTATTGAAAAAATAAATTGGCCAAATAAGACTATAGATGGAAGCGCTAAAACATTCTCTACCGATTCACTCGTATTTACTGTATACTCGTATATTGCAAATCAAGAGAAATGATGTGGTCGTAGGCTCTGCAGAACTCTGAAAACATTACATGTATCCTCAGTTCACACACCGCTACATTCGTCTACCAGTCAAATAGGGGCTATTAACTTAATCTAAAATAACTTTTAAGAACTTTTTTCGTTGTATTTGTACAACCTTCCTCTAGCTTTTCTCACAAGATTGTATGTCTTCCATTAATATGTGCTGAATGTGAGTTCTGTGTGCCCTGCCCAGGATTTTGCTGCCTTCCATTGCTCTCATGTATCAGTACAGCTTCATAACTATATTGATTTTCTCTTCTACAGTCCATGAGGGGTCTCTGTTCACCTATACAGATCCCTTTGTTGAGGCTATCTTCCCCATCCACTGTGGATTGTATGATAGGTACCCTCCAGTCTGTGCACAGCTTGTGTTTGAGATCTCTCTCAGCTCCGGCTGTCGATCCAGAGCTCTGTTCTCTCGCTACACAGTCTGCACGATCTCTCCCCTTCTGGGTCCTTTCTTCCCTCCCTAATAGCTTTCACTGCTGTGTACAATCTCCTCTTCATCTTGCTGCCTTCTCTAATGTTTCAGAGAAGACAAGGGGAGAACAGTTATGACTAAGAGCAGTGTTCAGTCAGCTCTTAAAAAAAAATAAAAACCTGCAAAGTCAGCTATGTAAAGGAGTAACACAGACTCTACGGCGGAAAGGTGGAAAATTTTAATAAAAGCTATTCAGAAAGTATAGCACTTTGAAATCAAATCAATAACAAAAGTCAGTGCAAAGGTGTACATGTCTGTCAAAGTTATTGAGGGTTGAAACCATTTTCAAAACCCCATAAGGAAATGTAAGATCCTCATCTACTACTTTGGAAGAAACAATATGCATTTACATGTTTAGATCAAAGTTCCCCAACAGATTGAAAGTCTTATGCTAATTTAATCAGTAGTGGCCGTATTGCCCATAGCAACACTCTTCAAGCCTCCAGAGTAGGTTGAAACAAGGTCAGAGGTTGGATATTATGGGTAGTATTGATATATGATACACAAGGTCCTATCCAGTAAATTATAATCAGTAGTCTCTGATCACTGGCTTCCAGCACAGAATTGCTCATTATTGGACAGGAGCTAATTGGGAGGTATCCATCATAAAAGTAAATAGCATACAGAAAGACAGAAGCAGTGGGAAAACTAAGAAAATCAGTGTCAAGTAATGTTAATTAATCCCAAGCTAATATTTTGTCATGCTTCAGGAAGACGATCGATGCACTATCAATCTGATCTATAGTTTATGCTGCACGGCTGCAGAGAAGTGCGCTAATACCTTTGTCTATTCGTCATCTGTAGACAGGAACTTTGCAAAAAATAAAATACTATAAAATAGTGGGAATCGGGGTTGGGGATATGTGTTCTTTTGGTGCATATTTAGCGAAGAATGGCAAAAACACAGATAACATGACCCCAACAATCGCAAGCATGTATCCCCATCCGATCTGACAGTCTCCTGCGTAGTATATACTTGAGTTCTCGCAGTACTTTTTCACAGTAGCTGAGTTGAGGCCGAAGGGATAGACCAAGAGTCCCGATGCCATGATGAACACTGTAAATACAAAAGAGAGAAAAACAAATGTGATTGGTATGTAGGCTGTAAGAATAAAATGCTAATTGAAATGTGAAACTTTGGAGAACATTTTCTTTTTTTTTTTTGTTATAAATGATGTAATGATTTATTTTTTAATATGCCTTCATAGAAGTCGTAGCTTTCTTTTGGTTTAAAGATTTGTCAGACTTATGAAACATCATGAACCATTATGATAAATCTGAAGCAGTGTAAGATCGTCTAGTCTTAAGTTTACGCTGTCTAAGAATTGGAGAGTATTGATGAACCGGCCCCATTATTTTTAAATTTGCCTATGCAAATAATTTGCAATTCAGTATCATGATGTACAATCAAAACTTATATTGTGGCACCGTGTAAATCTATGGCAATCTTTTTATACCCATAAAGGCAAAACTATGAATGATACTTTTATTGGCTAGCCTTAAATTTTATATTTGCAAGCTTTAAAGCACAGAGGCCCCTTTGTCAGGCAAGTTTGCACATGAAGGATTGAGGCAAGAGCACAACATTTAACAGATGTTACATCAGGACATTTGTGCATGGAGTGAAGCCTCCCAAAGAAAATTCAAGGTTATAAAATTGTAGTTTTTGTTACAAATAAAGAGGTGATCACTAAGGATCTACACCATGCTCCAAATTATTGTGCAGATTGGTTTTAAGTGTCATAGTGTTTTTTGTTTTTTTTTCAATGAAACTCATTGATGGTATTGTGTCTCAGGGTTCTTTGGATCACTGAAATCAATCTCAGATACCTGTGATAATTAGTTTGCCATGTGAGTCCAATAAAAGGAAAACTGGATGTTCCACACTATTAAGCAGGCCAGAGTTTTCAAATAACATGGGAAGAAAAAGGATCTCTCTGCTGCCAAAAAGCATCAAATAGTGCAATGCCTTGGTCAAAGGATGAAAACATTAGCTATTTCCCGAAAACTTAAGCGTGATCATCGTACTGTTAAGAGATTTGTGGTTGATTCTGAGCACAGATGTGTTCGTGCTGATAAAGGCAGAATGAGGAAGGTTTCTGCCAGGCAAGTTCATCGGATTAAGAGAGCAGCTGCTAAACAGCCATTACAAACCAGCAAACAGACCATTGAAGCTGCTGGTGCCTCTGGAGTCCCTCAAACCTCAAGGTGTAGGTCTCCCCTTTCAGAAAATGTTCATTTATAGTATAAGGTGGATATAAAAACACAAACCAAGAATCACTTACGGTACTTTCCCTGGGTCCAGTATTAGCTCTCTGCTACTACCCCAGTCTATGTTGATCATGTCAGTGCTGCAGCCAATCTGTGGCTTAGCGTTACCAGCACGAGCTGGAGAACTCACTGATTGTCTGCAGCACTGTCGACAGGACATGAGCACTGCAACCAAACAAAAATACCGGAGCAGGGAGGGTGAGTAATACTTGGTTTGTTTGTTTTTAGAGCTACCTTGTCTGTCATATGAAAGAAAGTTTTGTGAAAGTTGACAACTTATTTACTGAACTTGACAGTGGGGTGACATTAGATGTTCCTGGTTGCTCTAGTGACAGATCCACTTTTAACATTTTGTTTTATGACCCCTTTAAAACAATTTAGAAAACTTTTACTACTTGGTAACAATATAAAGTCCTCTCCTAAAGGGTTTGTCCGGCAAAAAACAAGTTGCCCGCTATCTACAGGATAGGAGATATGTTGTTGATCGGTAGGGGTCCGAAGACTGGGGCCTGCACCATTCATTGAAAACTTTTATCTCCGCTAGGGCTTATGCAGGCAACCATGTATTTTCATCTGAAAGAATTGGGCCGACTATGCAAATGACACTGATCAGAGTGTCAGCAAAGTGCGATCCGATTCTCTTGAAGGACACAATCAGAGCACACTGTGAGGAGAAGCTGGAGAGCAAATATCTCCACCTTCTCCAGTGTGTCAGTGCGCAGAAATCAGACTGCACTCAGATGTTATCAGAGTGCAGTCTGATAATTTCCACACATTCACTGACTTGCGTGGCCAAGTGCGATCCAAATATCTGATCAATCTTGGATATGGGATTTTGTCCTTGGAGACAGACTCTGTCCAAGGAAAAATATTGGACCTGTGTGCGACCCTATAGACTCACATTGGTCCAAGTGTGATCCGATGATTTGATACAGCCATCTGCACATGCTTGACCTTCCCACCATTTATTCCCTATGAGGCTGCGGAGCACTGTGCTTGGCTTTTTCCAGCAACCTCATAAGGAATGACGATCGGGTGTTCAACCTGCCGTGCATTTTTGTAATAAGAAAAGTTCTTCATTGGGGATCTGCAGTAATCTGCCAGTAGCGATTCACCCACCGATTAAGTTATCACCTATCGTGGGGACTTGCTTTCATTGGACAACCCCTTTAACTATTCGATAACATGTTGTGTTTAGCCATCCTATCAAAACTGGAGATTTTTGAAAATTAAATATCATCATATCCCTTCCCAATTTCATGTTCGCATTTTTGTTACCTTTTCTCAGTACCTCAAATATCCACAAGGTGGCGTTTAGGGACAAGAAATTTGGAGTTGTGTCCAGGTTTTCACTACTTTTTTTTCCTAGATTGTATCAGTAGATTCTTAAATTGTATCTTTGTTTTTGTGTTAGAATGACATTTGTAGGAACAAGTGCTGTAGCATGCCTCCCTCATTACAGTGAACATATTGAGAATTTGCGACATGCCGTGCTCGTAGAACAGATTCTCAGATCATTGTGCCGCTTTCCACATTGTTTGTACAGGGATCTAGCTCTTGCATATGGCAATCGGCAAAGTAACTGGTTATAACACCCCAGCTGGCCGTCACCTTTGTACATAGCGTTGTTTGTCCCGCACTATGAGATTTCAAAACTTGAAGTGGATTCAATAAAAAATTGAAAGTATAAAACACATTTTTTCACCAAGAATAGCCATTCATTTATTAACCATCCAAATAAATTCATAAGTGGCCACAATGTTTCTCATACAGTGGGAACAAAAGTATTTAGTCAGCCACCAACTGTGCAAGTTCTCCCACTTAAAAAGATGAGAGCGGCCTGTAATTGACATCATAGGTAGACCACAACTATGAGAGTCAAAATGAGAAAACAAATCCAGAAAATCACCTTGTCTGATTTGGTAAGATTTAATTTTCAAATTATGGTGGAAGATAAGTATTTGGTCACCTAATAACATGCAAGATTTCTGGCTCTCACAGAGCTGTAACTTTTTCTTTAAGAGGCTCGTCTGTCCTCCACTCATTACCTGTAGTAATGGTCGCTGTCTGAACTTGTTATCAGTATAACAGACACCTGTCCACAACCTCAAACAGTCTGACTCCAAACTCCACTATGGTGAAGGCCAAAGAGCTGTCAAAGGACACCAGAAGCAAAATTGTAGCCCTGCACCAGGCTGGGAAGACTGAATCTGCAATAGGCAAGCAGCTTGGTGTGATGAAATCAACTGTGGGTGCAATAATAAGAAAATGGAAGAAATGCAAGACCACTGATAATCTCCCTCGATCTGGGGCTCCACGCAAGATCTCACCCCGTGGGATCAAAAGGATCACAAGAACGGTGAGAAAAAATCCCAGAACCACATTGGGGGACCTATCTATTGTAGAGGGCCCAATACAGAACCCTGTGGTACCCCACTAGTAACCCTGGCCCAATCTGAGTATGCCCCATTAACAACCACTCTTTGTTTTCTATCACTAAGCCAGCTACCTACCCATCTACACACATTTTCCCCTAGCCCAAGCTTTCTCATCTTACTTACCAATCGAAGTCGAGATAAATGACATCCAATGATTCTCCTTGGTCCATTTGAGAGCTTACATCCTCATACAAGCTGATCAGGTTAGTTTGACAGGAGCGATCCTTCATAAATCCATGTTGATATGGAGTTAAACATTTATTAACATTGAGATATTCCATAATGGTATCCCTTAGAAACCCTTCAAAAATTTTACCCACAAGTCAAATGATATTGATTTTAATGGGAAAACCCCTATACGGCACATTGCGCTGGTTTTCCACATTTTATTTTAAAATGGAAAACAATCCACATATAATATTCTGCGTAGAGGAAAATCTCTTTAGTGTAAGACGTTTCCACGCCGGGGCAGTCGGGCTCTCAAGATAGGATTAAAATGCTTACTAAGATCAAATGTATGAGTAGAGTAAATGCAGCAATAATACAGGTAAAAATATCCCAAATATTCAACGTAAGCCGATATCTGGGGCTTGTAAACTGCAGCGGCACTTCTTGTAATCGTTTGCTTTGTATCGCAGACAAACCTTTTTTTTTCCTTTGCTAGGATCTCAGGCCCCATCTGTGTTTTTCACAGATGAACACGGCCCCATAATAGTCTGTCGTCATGTTCACATATCTGAGACATGTCAGATTATTATCAAATTTGTGGATCGAACTCGCCAATACAAGTCAGTGGGTACCTAACAAACAGGCATCACTTGATGTAATTTCGTGTCATTCGAGTGCTGTGGTTCTATACTGTCCAATGGAAAGGAGAAGCCTGGAAATTAAAAAAAACACTGATGGTGCAAGCTGAGAAACTGACGAAAAAGCCCATTACAACTGTATAAACAACAATGATCAGGACAGATCAATGTCTGAGCACGGCGAGAATAAGAACCAGAAAACGCTTCTGGAATACAAGTTTAACCCATCCACAGGGCCATGTTCACATGCAGCATTTTTTTCTGAAGCCAAAATCTGCCTTAATGGCAGTACAAACGCTCTGTTCAGAACACAAGTTTTGCAGCGGATTACATGTCTGCTTTGTCTACAGGACATGTTTAATAAAGTTAGTTTAATTCATCAAAAACGCAGGAAAAAAAAATGTTGCAAAAACATTTGATGCGGTTTTTTACTTTCTCGTTGCTCTCTATGGGTGAAAAAATGTTGGAAAAACTATATTATTTAGCTCGCAGTGGCCAATACAGAGTCCTTTTTGGCTTTTGTAAGGTCGGTGCATGTTAGATTACCTTTTTTAGACTTTACACAAAAACCCTCTGTCTATATAATAATCCAAGAGTCCTGTCTGGGCCGAGCAACATTTGGAGAAAGAATGTACAGGGTAAAGTAAAGCCCCCTTCACACATAGCAAGATCACTAGCGATATCGCTAAAGCGTCACCAATTTTGTGAAGCAACCGCAACATCGCTAGCGATCTCGCTACATGTGACACTAAAGGTACTGTCACACATAGCGACTCACCAGCAATCCTGACAACGATATCAATGTGTCAGGATCGCTGGTGAATCACTATGTGACCGCTGGTGAGCTGTCAAACAGGCAGCTTCACCAGCGATGCCGAGCGCGCGGCGTCGCTGTGCACGTTAGTAACCAGCGCGCTGATGCAGGAAGCTGGTAACTAACGTACACATCGGGTATCTAAGGGACGCGCGTCCCTTGGATACCCGATGTGTACATTAGTTACCAGCTGATCGCTGGTCTCCCATCTGTCACACGCAGCGATGCGTGCTGGCCAGCGGGAGACCAGCAACCAAAAAAGAGTCCTGGCCTTTCCTGCAGCGATCCCGGCAGGGGGGCTGATCGCTGTCACACACAGCGATCTCGCTGGTGAGATCAGTATGTGTGACGGGGCCTTTAGGCTATGTGCACACGTAGATTTTGGTCCTGCGGATTTTTCTGCGTGGATTTGTAAAAATCCGCAGGTAAAATCTCAGGTCAAAAGACCTGCGGTTTACCTGCAGATTAGCCTGTGGTTTAGCCCTGCGGGGTCACACCTCTACAATGGAGAAAGTGTGAAACCACAGCGGAATCCGCACAAAGAATTGACATGCTGCGGATATGAACCCGCAGAAAATCCGCGCGGAAAAATCTGCAGCATGTGCACAGCGTTTTCCAGTTTACCATTGAAAACAATGGTACTGTCCAGAATCCCAGTGTCTATCAGCCATATCCTCCTTTTCCCCTCTCGCTTCCTCAAACTCAATGTAGACAAATCTGAACTCATCATCTTTCCTCCATCTCACAGATCTTCCTTACCTGACCTAGCTATAACAATTAATGACATCACACTTTCCCCAGTACCGGAAGTCCGCTGCCTCAGAGTAACCTTTGACTCTGTCCTGTTCTTCATACCGCACATCCAAGCTCTTTCTACCTCCTGTCGCCTCCAGCTCAAAAATATTTCCAGAATCCATCCTTTCGTCAACCCTCAATCTACTAAAATGCTTGTGCATGCCCTCATTATCTCCCGCCTCGACTACTGCAACATCCTTTTCTGTGGTCTCCCTGCTAACACCCTTGCACCACTCCAGTCCATCCTTAGACTGGTTTCAGATTTGCTTTATTTTGCGCTGTTTTGTAGCGCAAAAAAAGCATGTTTTTTCCCCCATACTTTAACATAGGTGCGCATACACATGCGTTTGTACGCATTTGTATGCACATGCGTTTTTTTGTAGTGTGCACTCGGGCGCAGAAAATGCATCCTGTTGCATTTTTTGTGCGTCCGACTTGCCCCCAAAAAACGCATGCGCACGCAATGCGTTTTTTTTTTTTACAGCAAAACACCCATTATCGTCTATGGGTGCGCACTAAAACCCGCAAAAAAAAGCACACAAATGCATGATGCATTTTTTTCATGCGTTTGCGCAAAAAACAGGCAGCAAAAAAACGCAAGTGTGAAAGTAGAATAAATTCTGCCACCCGAATAATTCATCTCTCTCCTCGCTACTCCTCCGCTTCTCCCCTCTGCAAATCTCTTCACTGGCTTCCATTCCCTCAGCGTATCCAGTTCAAATTACTAATACTGATCTACAAGGCCATCTACAACCTGTCTCCTCCATATGTCTGAACTAATCTCCCAATACCTTCCCTCACGTAATCACCAGTCCTCCCAAGACCTCCTTCTCTCCTCCACACTTATTCGCTCCTCTCCCAACCGCCTCCAAGACTTCTCCCGAATAGCCCCTATTTTCTGGAATTCTTTGCCCCAACAAGTCCGACTATCAATCACATTTGGATCATTCAGACGGAACCTGAAAACCCACCTCTTCAAGAAAGCCTACAGCCTGCAATGACCCCGCTACCTCCTTCTCTCTCATAACTACCGGAGATATCACCTCAGCCAACACCGGAACTGCAGCAACCCACCAACCTACTGTCTCCTGCCCCACCATCCTGTAGCATGTAATCCCGAAAGGGCAGGGTCCTCTCTCCCCCTGCATCAGTCTGTCATTGTTAGTTTGTTTACTGTAAGTGATATCTGTAATTTGTATGTAACCCCCCCTTCTCATGTACAGCACCATGGAATCAGTGCTATATAAATAAATAATAATAATAATAATAAATAATACTGTACAACGCACCTAAATCTGCTGCGGACCCACAGCCTGAAAAGCTGCTGATCCGCAGCAAAATCCACACCGTGAGCACATAGCCTTACCTCCGACCGGCCCCCCACTGGATATCGCTGATCGCGTGATAACGGGATGGTCCATTTTCTCATCGCCGGCTTCTTGCTGGCGCCGACGAGCGATGCATGGACGCGGGCGGAAGACGTCAGCAGAGCTGCCGTCTGACAGGTAAGTGACCGCCGACCGCTGCTGCATCGCTGGTGAGATCTGCCTGTGTGGCAGCTCACTAGCGACCATTTAGCGATGCACCAGCGATCCTGATCGGGTCATATTGTTGTCGGGATCGCTGGTGCATCGCTAAATGTAACAGGACCTTTAGTCCAGGTGAGCATTGAACCTTGCGGACCCATCACATCAGTCTGGCTTTGTGCCTTTGTACTCATAGGAAAGGTGCAGGCGCTGCCTAATATTTACACGCAGCTCCGTAATTAGATGAGATTGGCACATGCTGATATTTTTTATGTGGCCATAAAGTCTGCTCTGAAAATTGCTCCTGAGTAAGGACATAGGCTACAACTGCTCCGTGTACTGTCCGGACTACGCATGGAGTAAAAAATGAAGATCGGGGAAGTAGAGAGGAAACAGTGGTGGTGACCATTCTCTGACAATGAACAAGATGTTAAGAAACGGATTCATTTAAAAAAAAAAAAAAAGCGCGTTTCAGAGTTGGAGCAAGTCCTTCTTCAGGTTCCTTCAGATATCCACCATCTGCGTGCAGCAGCCTTCCATTGTTTGGTCACCCAGATGAGCGGGTCACATCCCATCACCCTGCAGTTTTACAAATGGAGCGCTCCTTTTCTTTTTTCCTTTGCATGTACTTAAATGAAAACCTCATCTGAAAATGTCGCTTTCTATAAGAGGAGCAACGTCTTGTTTGATGTCAACTTGCATGTTGTGGTCTTTGGAAAACTAGTACTCCCCTAGGCGATGTGCACTCGATGTCTTTTAGATGTGGGCACACCCTGTGAGTTTTCAGGATGAAGACACTTCAGGCCGCACCGGCGTCTTTTTTTTTTTTTTTGCATCTTTCTGGTCATCTTTTTGCAACATATTTGCCCCAGTCTTATTTTTCTTCTTTTTCCCCTATAGTTTATAAACTAGTGAGCGGCTTACAAGCAGAGGCCTCCTGGAGAACGGTCCGGTCACATCTTGTAACCGCTTTTACATTGCTGCGTATATGTTCATTCCTTTAGCTCTTTTTCAGGAAGGTTACGGAGCGCACCCACCTGGGAAAGATGTCGTGTGCACATACCCTTACTCTATCCCATCTGACAGCACAGGGGGCTCCATCTCTGTGTTGAGTTCCCTTTGTAGATTAGTAGTCCCCTCCCCTCGCTAGAGGAGGCAGCACATATATCTGCCTATATAATGTACAGTAGGTATAGGTTGTGCGGTCAGGTACTAGTAGTCACCTACAACCCAAATCTGGAAGTGCTAAGGGGAGCTGCACGGAAATTACAACCTTTACTACAAAAAGATGCCCGATTACAATCCATATTTAAAGACCCCCCACTGCTGTGTTTTAGGCAGCCCCCAAATTTAAGAAGCATCATTGTCAGAAGCTCCCTGTCCTCTCCAACAGCTGCAGGAACCTTTCCTTGCAACCAGAAAAAATGTAAAACCTGTCCATTTATAATGACCACGGACAAGATAAAGATCCCCAACTCACATCAGGACTACAAGATCCCAGGTACTTTCACCTGCATTACATCTAATGTGGTGTACTTAATTATTTGTACTAAATGTCCAACTGGGGGTCTGAATGTGGGGGAGACCGGGCAAAAGCTCAGAACAAGGATGAATGCTCATCGTCACACAATAAGAGAAAAAAGAATGGATCTACCTGTGGCAAAACATTTTTGTATGATGGATCACAGCACCATGGATATGAAATTACTGGTATTGAAAGGTAACTTCACATCTCAGAGAGAGAGAAGAGTCTGTGAGTATAAATTTATGACGACCTTTGACACTCTCAATGCTGGAATGAATGTGTCGCATGGATTTATGTCTTTTTAAATCAATTAAGGAATTTGCTCCTAAGACCTTGTGGGGGCATCACAACACATTAGGAGACCCCAATTAGAGGACAATAAAACAGCCGGACTCCTTATCTATGAACTGGTCCAATATTTATGTTTCTCTCTCTCCCATAATCATAATTCTGCTTCATGTCACTTGTCTCATCTATTGCATTTTTTCTGTGCTGTATTGTGCATAAATATGTGACTCTTCAGATTTTGTATTAGTCTATGCCTGATGAAGAGACCTGAGTAGTCTGGAAAGCTTGCAATGTGTTACCATCTTTTCAGTTAGCCATTAAAAGGTATCAACCACTGAGGACTCTCAATTCTGAATATTTTTCTGTATACAGCCATTTCTTCACACCACCTATTCTGTCCAGACGAGACGAGATGAGAGGGGTCTTCACAATACGTCCATTCTCCACAATGGCTTCTGTTCTGCACATCCCAGACAAGCAGCAAGGAACCTGTCACATTCTTGGCCGTTCCCCAGTACACGGAAGCGTTTGCCAATAGTCTGTGCCTTCATCTGGAACAAGTTACAACAAGGCGCAAACAGAGGCAGTTGCACCGCAGCATATTTCACCTGTCATCACAATCACATCATCGCCATATTAATTACTAGATCTGTCATTTTCTGCTGTCAACAGTGTTTGCACTTGTACGATGCCAGAGTTCAAAGCAAAGCAAATATTGTGGGGAGGCCGCCGCCGCACTAATGTGGGCACATTCTGATAACTTAGGGATCCAAGAGACACGAGGGTTGTTCTTCTGAACCTGACAGTGGCCACACACAGACAGCACCAGCTTTCAGCGAACGGCGGGGTTATATTACGGCACAATACTTCCTCTATAACATTTATATTGTAAAACAACTCCTAAAATATTTATCACACTGACCCAAATATGACTGGTTTTATCATGTGCATCCAAGCTGAACTTTACTCTCTTAAATCGAATCTGTCAGCAGGTTTTTGCTACTCCATTTGAGAGCAGCATGTTTTAGGGGCAGATACCCTGATTCCAGCTATGCATTTCTTACTGCTTGGTGCTGTTTTGACAAAATCCCTGTTTTATCTGCTGCAGATCTCCAGCCCTTCAGAGGGCTTCCGGCTGCCATAACATCCAATCGGCACCTCCACGATTGCACTGACATGTTGATGTGTGTTAAATGCCACTGTCGTTCTTGACACCAGCATTTCAGAGGGTAAACACGTGATTGGAGCTAGCTAACTCCAATCTCATTAGCTATATTTGAATAACAGCTAAGTAAGGGCTTTTTCAGATGTCACTGTGTCCTGTACATGTGAAAGTTTCCACATGTACCGGAGGAATGGGTCTGTGCACATGCCAGTGTGTTTCCACACTATCCATGTCCCTTACCAGCTTGAGAATACCAGCCCCCAGCCGTCTGCTTTATCTTGGCTGGTTGTCAAAAATGTGGGGACCCCAAGCCGTTTTTTTAAATTATTTATTAAAATCATTTAATAAAACAGTGCGGGGACCCCTGTATTCTTAATAATCAGCCTTGCTGAAGCTGACAGTTGAGGGTTGCAGCCTACAGTGTCAGTTTTACCTGGTTGGTTATCAAAAGTACAGGGGAACCCACTCCGTTTATAGCACAGATATATATATGTGTGACGTTCAGGAGCAGACAATGTCCAAGAGTGGACCCTCTGGGTCGCGGATCTGGAGCCCCTGTGCTGAGCGCGCCAGGTGATGACCGACCCCTATACAGGGATCGTTAGGGGCAGGACCGCAGAGGTCAGAACCGCGACAGCCGGTACCAAGAGGGACGGCTCAGAGGACTAGCAAGGCCAGAGGAAGGACAGGGACACGGAACAGAGACTAGGCTACCGGAACGGGGGTATTGGATGAGGAGGGAACCAGGCAGCAATTACCAGTAGGGGCAGCAGGAGAGAGCCACAGGAGGCGAAGGAGTGCAGATGTGGAAGCCCCCGGGGAAGATATAGCAACGGACGAACACAGGACAGGAGACCCAGGAAGGAAGGAGACGGACCTGGGGAAAGTGTACCAGATGATAGGCAGGGAGACACTGAGTGGGGTGAATGGACAGGACGAGGCGAATGCAGAAAGGAGGAACGGCAACAGGACGGGGACAGAGACTAAGCAAGGAGGAACCGAGAGAAACTCAAGGCAGGTGAATTATAGTGGAACTATAGCGGCCAGAACAGCGCGGGGATACCACACAATCATCAGGCGTCTTCTCCATAGGGAGGACGCCTGAAATACCTTATTGCCAGGAAGTAGGTCGCAAGCTCCGCCCATCAGCGACACCCACCGCCAGATGAAGAGAACAGACGGGCGCGCAGGTCTGCAGCAGAGCGGGAGGCCGGGAGCGAGGACGCGCTGATGGAGGAGCGCAGGTGAGAGGAGGCGGCGGGTGCCGCCGCTGATGAGGCATCGGCAGGCACAACCGCCGATGTCACAATATGTTTGTATTGTGCATCTGTGTGTGCCACACTAAGCACGGAGAACAAAAAGATGAGAAAAAAAGCAGTCTGAGGACATGAGAACCAAAATTGTTAAAAAATATCAACAACCTCAAGGTTACATGTTCACCTCCAGAGATCTTGATATTTCTTTGTCCATGGTGCTTAAAATAATCAAGAAGTTTACAACTGATAGCACTGTCGCTAATCTCTCTAGAAGAAAAATTGATGAAAGGTTGCAACAGGACAGTCTGGATGGTGAATAAGCAGCGCCAATCAAGTTACAAAGAAATTCAAACTGTCCTGCATGCTCACGGTGCATTAGTTTCAGTGGAAACTATTCGTCGTCATTTGAATGAAATGAAAAGCTGTTTCAGGAGACACAGAAATATAAAAAAAGCTAGACTGCAGTTTGCCAAAATGTACATGAGTAAGCCAAACTCCTTCTGGAAAAGCGTTTGGTGGACAGATGAGACCAAGATAAAGCTTTTTGGTAAAAGGCATCATTCTACTGTTTACCAAAAATGTAATGAGGTCGACAAGAGAACACAGTACCTATAGTCAAATATAGTGGAGGTTCAAAGATGTTTGGGGGGTTGTTTTGCTGCATCTGGAACTGGGTGCCTTGACTGTGTGCAAGGCATCAAGAAATCTGAAGATTACCAAAGGATTTTTGGTCGCAGTGTAGTGCCCAGTGTCAGAAAGCTGGGTTTGCGTCCTAGGCTATGGGTCTTCCAGCAGGACAATGACCGCAGACATGCATCTTGAAGCTCCCAGAAATGGATGGAAACAAGCGCTGTAGAGTTCAGAAGTGGCCAGCAATAATTTAAATCCCATTGAACACCTGTGGAGAGATCTTAAAATTGCTATTGGGAGAAGGCACCCTTCACATATGATAAACCTGGAGCAGTTTGCAAAAGAACAGTGGTCAAAAATTCCAGCTGAGAGGTGTAAGAAGCTTGTCGAGGTTTATAGGAAGTGACTGATTGCAGTTATTTATTCCAAAGGGTGTGCAACCAAATATTAAGCTGAGGGTGCCAACAATTTTGTCCTGCCCAGTTATGGTGTTTTGTGTGAACTTATAACCTATTTGCCTTTTCCTCTGTTTATTTTTTTGCTGTTTCAATACACACAAAGGAAATAAAACATGTGTATAACAAAACATGTGTAATTGCAATAATTTTCTGGGAGAAACACTGCATTTTCTTATACAATTTCAAGGGTGCCAACACTTTTGGCCATGGCTGTACTTAGGATGGGAAATTATCAAGCTTCTAAAAAAACAGGGATAATAGAAAAGTGATATAAAATAGAAAAAAACAATGTTAATAGAGATGATTGAGTCATAGCCACTACCTTATCAATACCTCAGGGGCTGGACAATCCCTTTCAGTGTCAGTTCAGCATAATAACTGTCCTATGTCTACTATGCCCAGTCATTATTCCTCTCTTCCCCGCTTGGCACTCATTCAGCTCCACTTTTATCATTCCCTGTAAGGCCGGTCTCACTCCGGTTCGAATACGGACTTTGGTGCCACAACTGGTTTTCTTACCAAAACTCAACAGCCTCTTGGACCTGCGGCTGGTCGGACATCGCGTTTTGAACTTGGACCGATGTGTGAAAGTGGCGTTAGGGTGAGGATTCGGGGCCTCCAATACTTAATTGCTAATGTTGTACAGGTTCACATGTCCCATAAGAAATAAGGTCAGGACCAAAATGAACTAAGGCCCCATAACAGTTATAGAAGCTACCTCTAAAATACACATAAACTGCAGTGCAAAATATTACATAGAGGGAAGAAACAGTGGTGTGTGGCCTTAACATGACACCATTATTAAAGAAGGAGTATATCTGTGAGTTCTTTACAGCACATCCTTCTCTTTTACATTATTCTAGGTGGCTGCAGAAAGAATCAATATGATTTAATATTCTGTGATGTTCCTAAGGTGACTGTATTTCATTACCGGCAAGGTTACAAAAGGTGGCAGCAATTCATCTGAATGGAAAAAGATATAACTAGTAACTACACAAATATCCAAATAAATCACAGTGTGACACAGCCTCAGACGCAGGAACAAGTATCTTGTCAGGAGATGGAGCCGAGGATTGAAACTGCTCCAATTATTGCAGAACCGGAATACAAAACCAGTAAAACGGAGTGCAGCAATAATAATAATGGAGCCAATGCTGCAGTCCAGTAAATTAAGTCATACAGCATAATCTGGGGCAAAACTAGATGGAACTGCAAATCCCATCCTATCATGAAAGCAGAGGCTAGGTGCATGCAGCCACCAGGAGCTCAAGTTGGAAAACAGAATCTACACTTTTAACCAAAGATGATGAAAATCTACTAAGTTCTATGAGGTGCAAAAAAATACCACTTGCCACCACTATCGCTTCTTTATAGAAGAAGCCATGCGGCTGGCGAGCTAGATGAGCAAAGCATACGGGGCAGCTTTGACATTAACCTTACTTGCCTATTGTGCACGGCACCGTTCTTCCCCGGCACTACACAGAGTGGTCGTAGACCGCTCCTGCCGATGATTCAGAAGCCTCTGCTGGCGTCACGTCTACAGATCTGAGGCTTCTTTCCCACCGCTCTGTCGACAGGGCAGGACTTCCAAGGTCATTTTGATTGACAGCTGGATCCTTGTTGACTAACTGGGGAAGCCAATTGTCAATCAGAATAACGTTGGAAGTCTCGCCCCGTCGCATCAGCAGAGGAAACTGAATCCCCCGGCAGAAATAGTCTGGGACCATTCTATGCCGTGCACAATAGGCAGGTAAGTTTCAACTACCTGCCTGTTAGTGCTTAGATACATATTTTGTTTTTTTTTTGTAAACTCCCCATATACCCCCTATACAGCAAGAGCAGCCTGACGGCAGTTTCGCCCATATAATTTCCTCATGTAGAATCTGTAACAACAGTTACAAGACAGGTTGTATTTTATTCTCTTGTGCATTCTTGGGACACTCCCTAAGAGTAAATCACAGGACCTGCCATTAGCAATAATATTAATATTCAACTGAGATTTTCATGTGAGTCATGTCAAATCAAAGATGATCTGACTGGTCTCTTGGCATGTCTGTTTTAGAAAATATTTGTTTACCCCTCGTTTTTCTAGAACTTTGTGTTGTACCACTCCTCTATTGTTCCTCGAAATGTACACCTAAAAGTTTTGAGACTGACACAAACTTTGATTTTCATAAATTTTGCTGCTTCAATTTTTAACTTGGCAATTTGCATTAATCAGTCTGGATTTTGTTATGTGTAATCAGATGAATAGCAAAAAAATGTAGTCAATCCTTGCCATTAAAATTAACTTATTCACAGTAACCCAATTTCCACTGATTTTCTTCCCAGCCACAAAATGACCTTACATAATTTCAGTAATCTTCTCGTTAGATCAGGATAAAGTGTTAACAAGCACAAGGCAGCTGATGCCTGTCCTACTGATTGAATTATAAGAACATTATCTTCTTCTGCTTATTTCCAAGTTAACACATGAGTCATTATTGAAATGCATCAAAAGGGCTTTACAGGTAAGGACATTGCTGCCTATAAGATTGTCCCTAAAGCCCCCGTCACACAGGACTTTTTTTGGGTCGTTGGTCTCCCGCTGGCCAGCACGCATCGCTGCGTGTGACAGGCGGGAGAGCAACGACCAGCGATCAGCTAGCTGGTAACCAAGGTAAACATCGGGTTTCTAAGCGGCGCGCGGTGCTTAGAAACCCAATGTGTACCTTAGTTACCAGCGCGCTGATGCAGGGAGCTGGTAACCAAGGTACACATCGGGTTTCTAAGTGCCGCGCGCCGCTTAGAAACCCGATGTGTACCTTGGTTACCAGCTCCCTGCATCAGCACGCTGGTAACTAACGTACACAGCGACGCGCCCGCTCGGCGTCGCTGGTGCCGATCGCTGGTGAAGCTGCCTGTTTGACAGCTCACCAGCGATCATGTAGCGACACACCAGCGATCCTGACAAGTTCATATCATTGTCGAGATCGATGGTGAGTCGCTATGTGTGACGGAGCCATAAGTCAACCATTTATCGGATCATCAAGAACTTCCAATAGAGAGGGTCAAATGCTGTGAAGAAGACTTCAAGACGTTCAAGAAAGTCCAGCAAGTGCCAGGACTGTCTCCTATAGAAGATTCAGCTATGGGATCTGTCCTACAGCACTGCAGAGCTTGCTCAGGAAAGGCAGCAGGCAAGTGTCACTGCACCTACACGCACAGTGAGGTGAAGGCTTTTAGAAGCTGGTTTGGTGTCAAGAAGACAAGAAAAGAAGCCACATCTCTCCAAGAGAAACCTTAAGAACAGACTGACATTCTACAGGTATTGGACTATAGAGGACGGGTAAAGTTATGTTCTATGATGAAGCCCCTTTTATCTGTACATCTGTAAGAATGTATGGAAAAGTAAAGGTAAACGCTACTGTGAGTCCCGTGTCATGTCATCAGTAAAGTAACTTTAGACCATTCATGTGTGGGGTTGCTTTTCATTTAGGTGAGTGGGTTCACTCACAATTTTGCCTAAGATAACTGCTAAGGAATGGGATTTACACATCCTCCAAAAGCAACTTCTCACAAAGATCCAGGAGCAATGTAGTGATGAACCATGCTTTTTCCAGGATGATGGAGACAGTGTCACAAGGCAAAAGTGATAACTAAGTGGCTCAGTGAACAAAACAGTGAAATGTGGGGTCAATTCTCAGTAAATGTGCCATATTTCAATCCCATTGAGAACCTTTATTCAGTCCTCAAGAAGTGGGTGGACAAACAAAAATATAGAAATTGTGATAAACTCCAAGCTCAAAACAGGTTGCCATCAGTCTGGATTTGGCCCAGAAGCTGATATCCATCCGGCTGCAGGTTGAAGGGCAGAAGTCTAGAAGAATAAAATACAATACTGTAAATATTTTGAGTCTAGTATAGTGAGTCTTTGCACAAACTTGATGTATCTAGTAACAAAAGTATAACAATTTATGGAATCTTATAGTTGTATTTCAGGAACCATAGAAACATCGGACTAAAAGATCTAAAAACACTGAAGCAGCAAAGTCTCTGAAACCCAAATTATGTGTCAGTCTCAACATTTTTGGCCACGACAGATAAATAAATGGACAGCGGTGTGTTACAATTCCCTTGTCAAAGAGATGTGTTATTACACTGATAGCGCTCTGCACACTGAAAACATCCAGAACTTGTAACACCTGTTTGTCAATTCATTCATACATTTCTAGAATAACAGAGGATCTAAGAATGGATGCTCCAGAATTGTTGAATTATAAGGAATATAAGTATTCACTAAAATAGAAACACCAAGAGAATGGACCGATCATCACTAAGTGGACACTACAGGAAGCTTTGGGGTAAATGAGACAAAAAATTCACAAATTTTCATATTTGATAAAATCTGCCTGTCGTGAACTCTGTAAAAGTACTAAATTTGGGGGAAATAAAGCATTTGTAAGATATCCAGAAGAGTTGATTGAAGAAATAATCATAATCTCATCATAATCTCATTATTATAAACCCATCAACCTTTCATTCATTTTAACATTTGGTATTCATCCATCAAGCTGCAGAGGCCGAATGACACCATTATTTCTTGGTACTGACAGCAACGGCATTTAACAGAAATGCCTCCAATCTCTTTATCATAAACCATCAGCTCCGTTCATCATCTGGAAACCATAAAGTCCAAGTTTCCATCCACCTGCGACATGTAGCGTGTGCCCTTCCCATGTTGCCCCATCAAGGGATGAGCGCCGGTGCGGTCATCATTACAAGTTGTCTCTTGAAGTTGAATTGAAAGGCAGCAATTTATATAGAGAATCCGGCATCAGGATCACCGGGAAAGATTCCTATTTATCACGCGCTCAGGGCTGGAGAGTCTCATTATGGCCGGTGGTCGTGCAGCCTTTGCCAGTAGATCATGTAAAAGTGATCAGTACCTTATCCTCATTTCACGCTTTGGTTGCCGACAAGCCATTTATCAGTATCAGGAGGCTAGTGGTAGGAATTTATTTTCACCATACGTCTCCTCCTACCCTTGACTTCTCTATTTATTACAGATCAGGTGCGGCTCTGTGTGTCAGCGTGTTCATTGCCAATTGCAAAAAAAAAAAAAATTAAAAACCCACAAAACTAAAACCGTGTACAGTTGAGGTTATTACGAAACCTAAGGACGAAAAAACATCTAAATGAAACCCGAATAATTGAGTTTGAGTGGGTCACGTACAAGGCCTCTCGGCTTGTCGTTCGTCTCCTGAGATCACCACAAAGCATGTCCATTATCACTGTACTTTCATTAGAAGGTAATGTCAGTCTTAATGCATCAGAAAAAAGTAATAGACTGTAATGATGTCTCCTGATCACACTGGGACTGCTGATTACACTGGGGCTGCTGTACTGGCGGCTGTAAATGAGCTCCGCCAATGACTATAATGGCGTTATAAAAAGTGAGCGGAGGTCAGAAATCAGAACATTATCTCAGCAACTTAATATACCCCTGTGTACGGCACATCTGTGGGCACGGTGGTCCCAGCTGCAAGAACTGTACATGTAACAGAATAGCGCTCCTCTCCACTTACAGAGGAGCGGACATCTTTCCTGAAAAGTCAGACTTGCATTACTCATCAAGTAACTTTTCTTAGAACTTAGCAATGTGTTGTTACCATTTTACTCCTCCTGGAAATGGATAAATTAACAAGTAGGCGTCACAATTTGCTTATGTCCATATCTAATCTGGCACCGTCCAATCAGAGCTTTCAGACTAGTAACACACCCTATTGTCTATTCATACTCTGCCATTAGGAATAACTGAGAAGTGGCACAACCAGTGGAAAAACTGAAAGCTTATGGGCCCCAATGCAAAAAATCTCCAACAGGGCCCCCAACGATCACAGACCTTTATTAGCATTGCTCTTCTCATATGTCTCATAAGGGTTACAGGGACAATGACCTCCGGAGGCAGACTCTACGGAGATCAGTGTCCGGCACAGAGATATTAACAGCTCATTTACATACAAGAAAAACTTGGATTTCTCTGGAATAAGACATTGGATCGCAGATATCAGTGGGATCAGTTTCTAGCGTGATGTGTATGGGGGTATTGTGACTCTCCCACAAAGAAGATGACGGGATAGAGAAGAATCCAACAGTTGAGCCTTCAATGACCGATCTTTTTGCTTGGCCTAAGCTGAACGTTCCTGTGTATGGAGCAGTCAAGAAAAATAGCAGTCGAGCAAACCACCGTTCGGCGGACAGCTATCTAGTGTGTACGGGATGGGGGGATCTTTATGCTCTGTTCACTTATAATTTTTTTTCCCTTCTTTAATTCAACTCGGGGGTATTCCGGACGACTGTGATGCATGCGACTCAGTCTACAGTCGTGAACATACTGTATATCACACAGTTTTTATTTTTTTTTACTGTGTCCCTCAACATAGAAAAAAGTAGTTGACTACCGTACTCTTCTACACGCTAAATAGATAAAACTATGCTGATGCCCACTGAATTTAAAAAGGACATTCTTTTGCGTTTGTCAGGTTTCATTGGGCACTATGGATATGTTTGGCATAAACGAAAAGGGCTCTGAGATGTGAACAGAATAATTACATATGACAATGCTTGAAATGTTCACACTTTCACAGTAATCTCACGTGACATTAAAATATCTGAATATCTGTTCTATGTTATATTCATGTTTCCCATCCTACAAACCTTAAAGTCGTCTATGAACCAAAATAAAAAAAAATCTAAGTCGTCGCCAGTTGAGTAGAATATGGAACGGAAATCAAGAATAGTAACAATGGAAAGAAAACAGCATTGACTTTGCAGACCCATTTCTACCGATTCGGAGCACATAGTCCACCAGCAATGTCTACTGCGAGGATGACCAATCTGAACAGTCAGCGTCCATGAACTGTATTTTTGAATTTTCAGTAGTTAAGACCCTTATACACATTAGTCTGAATTCACCGATATCAACGGGTTCACCCTACAGTTTAATATGTACGAAGGCCGCCCCGACAGAGGATTGTTGAGTAAGATAAGGATCCAGCTTGTCTTATTTTGGAATGCCAATCCATTTGTTCTCAGCAAGATAAGCCACCACCAGACAGGCAGCTCTCTTATAGAGAACGCAGAAGCGTTCATCCACCGTGGGCGGCACGGTGGCTCAGTGGTTAGCACTGCAGCCTTACAGCGCTGGGTCCTGGGTTCAAATCCCACCAAGGACAACATCTGCAAGGAGTTTGTATGTTCTCCCGTGTTTGCGTGGGTTTCCTCCGGGTACTCTGGTTTCCTCCCACATTCCAAAAACATACTGATAGGGAATCTAAATTGTGAGCCCCATTGGGGACAGTGATGATAACGTGTGCAATCTGTAAAGTGCTGCGGAATATGTTAGTGCTATATAAAAATAAAGATTATTATTATCCAAAAGCCATCTAAAGTGTATGGTGGGCTTTAGAAAGGCCATAGTGAAACATCGCAGTTAAAAGTTCCATAACATAGGTTAAAGATAATTATATAATTGAAGGACTTTTTATAAAGAGCAGTACAGAATATTTTAGTGTTCTACAAATTCATTATTTCAATCGTCATTTTAAATTTTATCTAATAAATCAATAGCACACATGAAAATAAGAAACTGTGTGATCTATCTTATCAGAGAAATCTGCTTCTTTCTCTTCTTTCTCAATTCATGGGTAAAATCTGTATTTAATGAAGACAGACATTGCCATCACTAAGAAACAAGGTGACAGTTGGTGCTTCTAAACTTTTATGGAGAAGGGAGGAGTTACTGTTCTCCATAGAACTTCATGAGCACCAAGTGCGAGCTCCTGTCTCAGTAATGGGAAAATCTGTGTTCACTACAGACAGATATTGCACATGAATTGAAAATAATGAAATGAATAATCAGTCCAGTAGAAGAAAGAAGCAGATTTCTCTGATAATATATATTATAAAGTTTCTTATTTCCATGTGTATTATTGATTTATGGGGTAAAAAAAAAAAAATCAAATGACAGTTACTTTTCCAGGTTTATACTACTGTATTACTAGAATAGAAGACCCAGTTTTAGAAGCACGTGGAATCAGGCCTCTTTATCACCAGGCATTTCTCTTCGCTTGCACATGACTCATCTGCTATTCCAGCAGCAGCAAAAAATAGAAAAATGTATGGAGGGCAATGACGCATAATGTAAATTAGGATCCCGCCAGTATAAACAAATCACTCTTGTATTTTGTGCAAATGTGTCGCGGGAATAAAAAAATATACATATATAAAACCATAAATACATTTCTCAGCAATTTCTGGGAAAAGACCAAAATATACGACAGAAGTAAAAAATAGTCACAGTGACTTGCTCAACATAAAATCATCCAAACGGTTGTAAAAATGGCCTATAAAATATGTGCTCCTCTGTCTGGTGGGGACCCCTGACTCCCCAATTTGCATTTATATTGCATCATTCATCTATTTAATATATTAAACCATTAAAGGGACATGAGAATGTGGATGAGGGCACCTCTAAGGCATCAAGTCATTTCATACGTCTCACATAATGAAGACCTGGACCTGATTATTAGCTACAGAAGATGATGAAGGATAGGACGTAGAGTTCACACGCAGCCTGTGTTCACCAACTAAAGGTCGAGCACAGATGAGATACACCATCAGGATCGTTCTCCGCTTTTACTCCATTTCTTGATCATTTCCATAAGAATTGTTCCTAGCATACAGTGATTGACAATTCTAAAAGCAAATTCACATTATTTTAGGTTATCACTTATCCACAAGGTAGATGATAACTTGTAGACTGGTGCTAGTCCGACCACTGGGCCCCCGACCTAATGCACTCAGCGATCTATGGTAGTCCCATAGAGGATGATTGGCTCAGAGAGGGCATTTCAGAACGTCATTGGTGGTGATCGGTGGGTCCCAATGGTCGGACCCCACTTATCTTGTGGCTACGGTGGTCTTCTGCTGGACCTTTGCAGTCTATCACTGTATCGGCAGCTGATCCTCTAAACAGTGCTAGATGGTTGTTTGATGGTAAGTGGCTGGCACAATGGAAAGTGTGGATGTTATAACTGTGCTGGTGTTCCTTCTGTATTAGGCTTGTACTAATCTATGGAGATGTAATGTAGATTATAATTATGTAGGTATTAAGTGGTCCTATTGTGGGGTCAACCTAAGAAGTACTAGTAGGTCTGGATATTTAAAGGGAGTCTATCAGCAGGATTTTACCCCCTAAACTAATTATAGGCGCCTGTAGCTCTTCCAGAGACAAGTTCAACAATGCCTTTATATGGCCAGTCTGTTCCTCTGTTACTGAGAAATCAGGGTTTGAAGTCATATGCATGTTTCTTATTATGTAATGCAAAAAGAACTAACAAATCAATTTTGGAACATATCAAGCCAGACATGTCACTTGCAGCAAGGATTACCAAGCTACGACTTGTCTACTTTGGACACATCACACGAACAGAGTAATCACTGGAGAAGGACATCATGGTCAGAAGAATCATAGGAACAAGGTCGAAGCGGAAGACCAGCAATAGATGGCTTGATACAATCAAGCTAACGGCGAAGACCCCGGTGGACCTATCTAGGCTTGCACAAGATCGATCTTCCTACAGATCATTCATCCATCAAGACACCATGGCCCGAGAATGAGCTGAAGGCCACTAAGTAATAATAACAATAAAGCCTCTTCAATCAGCATTAACAAATGGAAAACATTCAGGACATGTCATCATCAACCCCTTCTTTTCCGAAGCTTCCATAATATAAGCAAAAACATCACATATGTTCTGTTAAAAGATATAAGAAAACACATTTTACAGCTGAGTTAAAGATGTTCTCTGCAAAACAATAACTCTCATCTGCTGGCAACTAAAAGCCAAGGAAACAGCTGGACAGAAGTGATAACGTATCTCCAGGCCCTTACATCTTGTCCCTTTGATAAATCTACAAGAAGCATAGTCTGTGAAGGGAAGCGGAACATTGATGTCATTTTCCCAATGACTTGGAGGAGTCTGATGCTGAGAATGTAAGAAGTGACCAATGCTTCGTGTATATAGGCAACATCCCACCGACTGTGAAGCCGATCTGACGCGAGCCATTCTCCATGGTGGGAGAGATAAGTGACATCTAAATCGCCAGCTTACACTTCAAGAGCTGGATGGTACAGATGGGATCTCCTAGTGAAACAATGATTTTCTTTGCATTGTGGCTTTTGCTATTTGGGGGAAATTGTTCAGAGATTCACAATGACTGAATGTTGCAGAAAGAACTTGGAGGGAGAGCAGCAAATGAGAGCAAAAAGAGGTCAATCAACGTTTCCCAGGCAAAACAAGAGAAGTATTTTCCCTTTAATAGACAACAATATAGCAAAGGAAGACAATCAATGAGAGCACCATATCAAATCAATCTGTATGCCATATGTGTGTACTATCAGTTGCTATGTATTTTCACTACAGGTTGGGCTCACACTGGACTCTGGATTTCCGATACTTTGTCTTCCATTATAGTAGCAAAAAATGAGAATTCATTACGGAAACGGATCCTTCCATTGGGTTGTCAGACATTTTACAGGAAATCTGTCAATAGGATTACCCCTCCCAGGCCGTCTATATGGCCATGTAGGTCATAGGAGGTTGAATAAAATAATACCTTAATATCTGCGATCCAATGTCTTATTCCAGCGTAATCCACGTTTTTCTTAAATGAGCTGTTAAGATCTATGGACCGGACAGAGATCTCCTTGAGAATCTGCCTCCAGAGCTTATTATAAATGAAAGGGGGAGTTACCAGTGTGAGACATGTAATGACTGACAGTCTGCTCCCCTGATCTACATGTCTCACACTGGTATCTCATTTCTAATAAGCTCTGGAGGCAGAGTCTCAGAGAGATCTTTATCCGGCCCAGAGATCTTAATGGCTCATTTACATATTACATTTTTTTTTTCTGGAATAAGACATTGCAGATATCAAGGTATCATTTTATTCAAGTTTCTATGACTTATATGCCCATACAGACAGCTTAGGAGGATTCTCTCAGCAAAATAGAGCTACAACCACCACAGAGATATATAAAAAAAAGAAACAGAAGAGACCTAAAATCAGTATGATATTAAGGCTGTGGCTGGCTCTGTGCTTGCCTGTTGGCAGCCGTTTACACCACTGCTCCATAAGTTTGACCAAAGTAGTTGATGTTACAATTTTATTCCATGCAGACTATTTGTCCGTGTGGCAAATTGGCCATGTGCACGGGCTGTAACACGTGCATGCGCTCCCCGTATGCGGTACAGTATACGTCCTTATAATATGCTCGTCAAACAAGCCCTAAAAGCTAGAGATTCTCCATAAGAATGTCAGTAACACAAAAGTGCTGCACAAGACAAACACTTGTTGGCCTTATGATTTAATATGGCATAGGTGACCTCTGCCGCTTATTGGGAATGATAATCTAAATAACTGGTCATAACAAGGAAGACGTAATTATACACAAGGCACAGAAGTGTGACACACTCTATTGATCCGGAGCGCGATTTAAGGCAAGACGATAAAGCAGAAGAATGCTAAATGATAGTGTAGCAGAGGCGTAACGGGCGACATTAGCATTCAGGGCAGGATTACACTGAACGACTGTCTGATCACAGACCCGCAAGTGTAGAGTGAACGGGTAGATCCTGCCGCCCCGATCTACATTATCACGTCGTTCTTCGTCACCCTCCAGATCTATATTGTATCGAAATTACTGGGGGTAACTGCAGGCGATATTTATTGTATAAGAGAGGCTAAAAATGGGACCTGTATGTATAAAATACAGAAATGAGTAATGTTTAGTTCACAGAGTCCACCTCCATTCATTAGTCTTTTCTCTATAAAAGGGGCACATTTTAAATACCGTATACAGTGGGGAAAAAAAGTATTTAGTCAGTCAGCAATAGTGCAAGTTCCACCACTTAAAAAGATGAGAGGCGTCTGTAATTTACATCATAGGTAGACCTCAACTATGGGAGACAAACTGAGAAAAAAAAATCCAGAAAATCACATTGTCTGTTTTTTTTTCATTTTATTTGCATATTATGGTGGAAAATAAGTATTTGGTCAGAAACAAGCAATCAAGATTTCTGGCTCTCACAGACCTGTAACTTCTTCTTTAAGAGTCTCCTCTTTCCTCCACTCATTACCTGTAGTAATGGCACCTGTTTAAACTTGTTATCAGTATAAAAAGACACCTGTGCACACCCTCAAACAGTCTGACTCCAAACTCCACTATGGTGAAGACCAAAGAGCTGTCAAAGGACACCAGAAACAAAATTGTAGCCCTGCACCAGGCTGGGAAGACTGAATCTGCAATAGCCAACCAGCTTGGAGTGAATAAATCAACTGTGGGAGCAATAATTAGAAAATGGAAGACATACAAGACCACTGATAATCTCCCTCGATCTGGTGCTCCACGCAAAATCCCACCCCGTGGGGTCAGAATGATCACAAGAACGGTGAGCAAAAATCCCAGAACCACGCGGGGGGACCTAGTGAATGAACTGCAGAGAGCTGGGACCAATGTAACAAGGCCTACCATAAGTAACACACTGCGCCACCATGGACTCAGATCCTGCAGTGCCAGACGTGTCCCACTGCTTAAGCCTGTACATGTCCGGGCCCGTCTGAAGTTTGCTAGAGAGCATTTGGATGATCCAGAGGAGTTTTGGGAGAATGTCCTATGGTCTGATGAAACCAAACTGGAACTGTTTGGTAGAAACACAACTTGTCGTGTTTGGAGGAAAAAGAATACTGAGTTGCATCCATCAAACACCATACCTACTGTAAAGCATGGTGGTGGAAACATCATGCTTTGGGGCTGTTTCTCTGCAAAGGGGCCAGGACGACTGATCCGGGTACATGAAAGAATGAATGGGGCCATGTATCGTGAGATTTTGAGTGCAAACCTCCTTCCATCAGCAAGGGCATTGAAGATGAAACGTGGTTGGGTCTTTCAACATGACAATGATCCAAAGCACACCGCCAGGGCAACGAAGGAGTGGCTTCGTAAGAAGCATTTCAAAGTCCTGGAGTGGCCTAGCCAGTCTCCAGATCTCAACCCTATAGAAAACCTTTGGAGGGAGTTGAAAGTCCGTGTTGCCAAGCGAAAAGCCAAAAACATCACTGTTCTAGAGGAGATCTGCATGGAGGAATGGGCCAACATACCAACAACAGTGTGTGGCAACCTTGTGAAGACTTACAGAAAACGTTTGACCTCTGTCATTGCCAACAAAGGATATATCACAAAGTATTGAGATGAAATTTTGTTTCTGACCAAATACTTATTTTCCACCATAATATGCAAATAAAATGAAAAAAAAACAGACAATGTGATTTTCTGGATTTTTTTTTCTCAGTTTGTCTCCCATAGTTGAGGTCTACCTATGATGTAAATTACAGACGCCTCTCATCTTTTTAAGTGGTGGAACTTGCACTATTGCTGACTGACTAAATACTTTTTTTCCCCACTGTATATAAAATCCATACTCACGGGATTCCGGCTTCACTAGACAGATTTTTTTTTTGTCTAAAAATATTCCCAATCAGGACCGCACTGCTCTTTAGAAATATCTCCCGTTCTGGTCTTTAGCTGACCTTATATTACGTATTACATACATGACAATTTGTAAGAATGGCTGCCGCGTATTTCTACATTTCCCCTGCAACTGCTGTTCTGCACACTGTTGGCCAGAGATATCGGGAGCAGGACTCAACACAAACAACAGGTCGCCATGGTGGTCTCGTTCTGATATGGGATTGTCTATATTGGTCAGATGTATTAAAAGTGTTTTCCCCTACTAGGAAATTGTTGACTTATTCTTAAGAGTACATTATCAATACCAGACTATCCGGGGGGTCTGACACCTTACAGCCCCACCAATGAGCTGTTACCAGCTCCGACAGATATAATCTGTATATGGATTGGAAAAGTACTGCTCCCTAAACTGTTTAATGGCCACTCCTGGGTGCTGAAGTTCGTCTCCTGATCTGAGGTATCGGGAGTGGCCACTAAACAGTGTGACTGAGCAGTGATGTTCCCATCGGTACACTGATCCGTCCAGAGCTGGAAACGAGGGGTAACAATTGTTGGATCTCCACTGATCTGATATTAATGACCTTTTCTAAAAACAAGTCACCAATATCTTACAAGTAAAAACCTTCTTTAATCAAATTCACTCAGTAAGCTAAATATCAAAGCCAGGTATGTCACAAACCAGGAACCACAATTGTGATATTAGAATGGTCTTCTGTTATAGGCCAATGGTCCCATCAATTACATAAGCTGTTCTATTACCCCAAAACAGTGATGCCTACAAAACTCTGGTTCAGTTGAGGCACTACAATGGGTCAGACATTGACTGAAAAGTTACTTATCTATCAGTGGCACTAGACCAAGAATTTTCTTCCAGGAGTTGAGCTATTTTGCACTTTTTTTTATCCTAGAGAGAATTTCCCTAAAAACTCCCGCACCAGCTGTATCTCCACAGGTTTCCTTCTGAGAGTTCATATCGGTCATTCAAAGACTCCATCTTTAGTACAAGTTAACACACAAAATAATACAAGGGGTTAATAGAGCTATAATTGATATAAATTGCCTAATTGAGGTAGTTTCATGCCTTTCCACACAACTGATGCCCCCTATTCATTGAGATTGAACACAGCAGCAGCAATCATGTGCAATTTTGATGTCCATCTCTACCATCTTGTGACCGCAACTCTTACTGGCCAGAAGTCACTGTTGACGGTCACTATAGTTCTCAAAGAAATTGTCCAGGCTTTTCACAAAAAACTTGAAAAATATTCAGAATTGAGAGTCCTGAGTGGTTGATACCTTTAATGGCTAACTGAAAAGATGGTAACAAGTTGCAAGCTTTCGAGACTACTCAGGTCTCTTCATCAGGCATTGACTAATACAACATCTGAAGAATCACATATTTATACAAAAAACAGCACAGAAATAACGGCAATAGATAAGACAAGTGATGTGAAGCAGAATCGTCATTATGGGAGAGGGATAACCATAAATATTGGAACGGTTCATAGATAAGAAGTCTGAATGTTTTATTGTCCTCTGATTGGGGTCTGGTTCTGTGTTGTCTGATGACCCCAGAACGTCTGAAGAGCAAATTCCTTAACTTATGTAAAAAGACATAAATCCATGCGACACATTCATTCCTGCTCTGATTGTGTCAAAGACTTGTGAATTCTTCGAAGCACACGTTGTGAGGAATCTCCGATGACGGTGGCAAAACCAAGCAGTTATGTGACTGCAAGTCTGCGATTTTCATACTTCTTGCCACATTCCAACTAGACGTGTGAGGCCTCAACCAATACAAGTGAATTGAGCGAGAGTGCATACATCTAGATGGACTGTGGCCAGGAGTATGCATATCACAAACTCGTGGTCACATGACCGTTTGCTCCCCCCACCTACACCGGAAAATCCTCACAGCGTATGCCGAGGAGATTCACAAGTCTCATAGACATAGAGTGACTGCAGACTTTTGTGCAAAGCCTGGACAATCTATTTAATGTAAGTCTATGAGGGTCTTGTTCTGAGTCCCATAGACCTGTATTGAGAAGTGACTTCCGGTCCGCCCAGCAAACACTGGAGCGATGTGGCCAGTCACAACTCCGGTCACGGGGCGCAGTGGAGGATACATGTGACACCGGGAGCAGCAGAAGAATTATACTACACACAAGAAAGATAGATTACGGATTCCATTCCTATGGTGAAATAAAAACAAATCCCGCAGGGGTACGTTAAATAAAGGACTCCTAGGTACTGCTATATGTTACATTTTTAACCATTTTCTTTGCTGTTCATCTTTTTAATGAATACCAGTCAGATGCGGCATCTCAGCTCCAACCGTGGCCAGAGTAACAGAATTCCTCCCCGGGGAATGTTTTTTGTACAACGTCACGACTGTCAATGAGCGGAGCTACGACCCTTAACACAATGCTTGTAGTCAATTCTCCTGCCTAATGAAGCCTGATACTATTATCAGGGAATACGGATGAATCGGAGATGAATTGCTTTGATTTATAGATACTCGCACCACTTTAATGTATCAAACCCCTAAAGAGCTAAGAATTATGGTTTGAACACAGCACCGCATGCCTAATAGGAAATTATACTGAGACGCATTGGATATAGCGCGATATCGGATACCCGGAATTACAGGACATGTTTCTACGCATCTTGTGACAAGGACATACGAAGTGACTTTTGACAAAGTGTTAATGGTAGGTTGGATGCAATCAAAATATTGATCCCACCGTGCTATGGAGATGTCATCTGTCACATATACAGATGCCATTCTCCACCGCCCCTCACTAAGGGTCTACTCGCACAGAAAAGACCAAATAAATAATTGCTTGTTGTATTAACAGTGGTCTTCTTTTGCACTGATCCAGTCCATGGACATGAAAGTATTATGGCTCCATGCTGTACAGATCTGTAATACCGCAATTATAAGCCTCTACTCCGTACCTCCATGATACCAAAGCACCGCGCCCAATGAGAGTCAACAGTGATATGCTCCATATTCTAGGTAGTACATATCCTTTACATTGTGTCCAGTACATTTGTATCTGAGATTGGTCATTTTCATTCCTATCAATTTCAAAGTCATATCTATTTGGAAATTTTCAGGAAAAATGCTAACAAAAATGTAAGTATTTTATAGAGCCGGAGCAGCGCTGCGGATTGATATACATGTTTGGGATAATATTTAGGGCAATTTATTGATTTTATCCTCTGCTCATCTATGACTAAAGAGTCCAGTGGGCGGTCCTAATCAGCGTTGTGGCCATACCTATATGATATGAGCGTGCATACTGACACAGCAGCCCTAAGCCCAGAACGAGCAGAGGTGTAAATGAATTACTAGTTTTATTAAATCTATGTATCAATCTACTCAGCTGGTTTTGAGTAAATCCTACTTGACCTACTAAAAAACCTGATCAACTCTATGTGAAGGAGATGGTGTTGCACTGCGTGAAGCAAATGGTGGTCACACCAGATACTGACTGTACATCCCAATACTATAAAACTGCACATTTTCGAGTGGCCTCTTCTTGTGGCTAGAGTTGAGCGAATATGTTTGGAAATGATCACCAAATCTGAAATTGCCATATTTGTACCGAATTTATGTTTGACGATCATTTCCATACATATTCGTTCATTTCTAATTTCACTGACTCGGCTGTGTGTTCGGCAAACATTGCAAATTCAGCATTCGCCGGCGATCATAATCTGATCCAAATATTGAAAAATTTGCTCAAGTTTACTTGTGGCTGGCCTAAGGCACACCTGTGCACTAATCCTGCTGTCTGATCAGCATCTGGGTATGCCACGCCGGTGAGGTGGGCGGATTATCTCGGCAAAGGAGAAGATCTCACTTACACAAATTTACACAAATTTGTGCACCATACTTGAAAAATACCTTTTGTGTACAAAAATACGGGAACAAAAACAAAAATGTTCCATTTGTATTTTTGTTCACTATAGTTGAGGGCCGATATATTTTTTTAAAAATTTTTGATTCTCCCAGAATTGCTTAACCCACAACAGCTATCCCCATATTTATGTCTTAAGTGTCAGCCAGACACAGATTACAACAGGACACTCTAAAAATCTACGAGTATTACTTCGACACAAGTTGTATGGAGCCGTAACAGGTTTGGGTGCTTGAGCCGTCACCCATCTGCCATTTGACCATGGATATCAAATATGTATGAAATCTGAAATCAAAAACTTTCCCAAAAATGATTGCAGTCTATAAAGCAGATCTGTCACCAAATCTAACAATACAAATGACATTCATTATTAAATAGATAATGTCTTATACCTGGTGAGATGAAAATCCAGGTCACAACTGCTGAATAAAGCTTTATGAAAGTTTGACTCGATCTCTTCCCACTTCACCTCATTTACAGCCCCTCAGTGTCCCTCTTCCCTGCTGCAGCTGAGATCTCAACACTGCTCAGTACAAGCTGCAGATGTTAGTCAGGCCGGGTCAGTTGAGATTGATTACACTTGGACTCATGACGTATTTATCTTTTGAGCTGAATCATAAAATGCCTCCTCACCAGGTCTAAGAAATCTTTTTAATAATAAATGTAATTTGTGTTGTGCAATCTGGTGACAGATCCACTTTTTTAAAAGTTTACACAATTGTGAATGATTTTATTCTTTTTGCGGTTACTGTTATGAAATAATAATATTAAAATGAATTTACTGAGGAAATATTTTAACCCCTTCCCGACATATGACGTACAGTTCCTCGCGAAAAACACAAGCCCTCATATGGCTATGTGGACCAAAAAATAAAAAAGTTATGGCTCTAGGAAGAAGGGGAAGAAAAACAAAAATAAAAAAATGGAAATAGGCCACGGCATAAAAGGGCTAAAGGGGTTGGCCATTACCTTTTTTATTTGTGGTCTATCTTTAAGATAGATGTTCAAGATCTGATCGTGGGGGTGCGACACTGGGCACCGCCGCCGATAAGCTGTTACCAGCGGCGGATGGAACATAGCAGCTCTGTCATAACTAAAGTAGCCACGGTCGGGTATTGTAGATCCATCCTTTATTCATTTGTATTGGAGGTGGGATCTGGAATTGGGGGTGGATCTGGAATTGGAGATGGATCTGGAATTGTGGGTGAATGTGGAATTGGGGGGGTGGATCTGGAATTGGGGTGTGGATCTGGAATTGGAGATGGATCTGGAATTGTGGGTGAATGTGGAATTGGGGGGTGGATCTGGAATTGGGGTGTGGATCTGGAATTGGGGGTGGATCTGGAATTGGGGGTGAATGTGGAATTGGGGGGTGGATCTGGAATTAGGAGTGGATCTGGAATTGGGGGGTGGATCTGGAATTGGGGGTGGATCTGGAATTGGAGATGGATCTGGAATTGTGGGTGAATGTGGAATT
Source organism: Dendrobates tinctorius (assembly GCF_039654945.1). NCBI lineage: Eukaryota > Metazoa > Chordata > Amphibia > Anura > Dendrobatidae > Dendrobates > Dendrobates tinctorius. The sequence goes on along the minus strand of NW_027361684.1, from coordinate 4,743,192 downwards.
GGGGGGGGTGGATCTGGAATTGGGGTGTGGATCTGGAATTGGAGATGGATCTGGAATTGTGGGTGAATGTGGAATTGGGGGGTGGATCTGGAATTGGGGTGTGGATCTGGAATTGGGGGTGGATCTGGAATTGTGGGTGAATGTGGAATTGGGGGGGTGGATCTGGAATTAGGAGTGGATCTGGAATTGGGGGGTGGATCTGGAATTGGGGGTGGATCTGGAATTGTGGGTGAGTGTGGAATTGGGGGATGGATCTGGAATTAGGAGTGGATCTGGAATTGGGGGGTGGATCTGGAATTGGGGGTGGATCTGGAATTGGGGGTGAATGTGAAATTGGGGGGTGGATCTGGAATTAGGGGTGGATCTGGAATTAGGGGTGGATCTGGAATTGGGGAAGGATCTAGAGTACCTGGTCGCGACCACTATAGAAATGACAGAGCTGCGGCGTTCCAGCAACTTCCGACCACTGGCGGTAACAGGTGATTAGTGGAGGAGATGAGTGTTGCACCCCCACGATCAGGTACTGATGACCAATCCTAGGGATAGGCCATCAACACAAAAAATGTAGTGGCCAAACCACTACTTGCTTGAAGGCATTTAGGATGTGTAGTTTATTGAGAATCGTCAAGCAGTACATATGTAGAAACTCCCAGATCGGCGTTCATTGATATGCAGAACTTGCCACTCGGCAAGACTAAAGTTAACTTAGTAGACACGTAAAGGAGTGACGAAAGGAAATGAAATACACACTCGGAGCCTGTGAACCTTTGACTATACAAGTCCCATTGAAATGTGTCAGAGTTTAATTAGCTGCTTCCATTCCCAATCTACATTGAACTGAGGTTAATGAAATGGCACAGTGACGTCTATTGTAATAGACTGGAGAATAGCAGCCATAAGGATTAATCTGGGGCATGCGGTATTATGGACTGTGGCTCGTTCCTTTACACTAGAGAAACAGTAACACCTTCTACACAGTATTTCTCTGCTGTAAATGGTTTTTTTCTACACTGTATATAGTATGGTAGTCAATATCTTATATATCCTTATAAACTCTAAGCTTTGAATTATAGTAATATTGGAAACAAATAATTACTCAGTCACTTTGGCAGATACTCCTGGATCCTGTTTCTCAGGACTTCAGATGGAAGCCCCGACAGAACCACATCTGTGGTTCTAACACGTGATGTGAACCCGGCCTTATGATCAAGTACGTTACTCCAGCCCTATCTGACAGTGTCAGGTAACAAACCATAATGTAAGCAAGCAAATTCTTTTGTTTTCTAGCAGATGATACAATGTATAAATATATTCCATCCATCGGACACATTTTATCCTCTTGTACAGATTCATCATTATCATAATAACAGTTGTTACATTACATGTCCCCTTTCAGGAATATTTTTCCAGGGGACAATGGCTTCACAACCATCCGGCCTGTAGGACTGTCATTTCCCTCACAGCTGTAATCACAGCTATGACACAGACGACACTGCCTTGATTTCATGGCTACTGATAAATTGGTGTCACCTGCGGTTCTCATTTTACATGGAGTCTTGTAAATCGGCCTGAATGCTATTTACTGTGTGACGGTAGAAAGATCAATGACATGGTCTGTTTCCGCTGTCAGTCAGGGCTAGGGAGAGAGACCCTACTGTCAGTGCACTGACATCGCCTTTATGTTCATACTGGACAGTGTCCGTCTATATACACACAATGCAGCTTGTTATATTGTGTCCTGTGCTTTTTCCTTGGAACAGGTGAAAACGACACGAAGGTACCGTGGTGCGGTGCAAAGACGAGCTATAGGCCACTTTTACATTTGCACTCACTGTGTTACATCAGTATAAGCCGAAAAGCAGAAGTGGTAAAAAAGTATTAAAAAAAAAAAACTTCTGTAAATACTGAAGCGTTGGCAGGAAAAAAAGCTGCACAAACGTTTTGGATACGCTTTTTCCTGTTCATTTGAGTCAAAAATGCTGCAAACACCCTGAAAGAATTGACATGATGCAGATATGAAACTGTAATGAAAAAATAAGCAGCGTAAGCACGGGATTTCTGAAATCTTATTTACTTTGCTGATACAGTAAAATGCTGCATTTTTTCACAGGCAAAAACCCAGCGTGTGAACATACACTTAGGCTATATTCTCACGTTGCGTCTTCTCTGCAGAGGTCCCAAAGTGATACCTGCTGCGGTACTATTTAACATTGCGGATATAATTGCGGAATAATTGAGGGGAAGCCACACATTTCACCCTTTGCATGGCTCTCATGACTCTTGAATGGTTCTCAAACCCTCAGCTCCTGTCAATTTATACTTTAGATATATTTCACAGCTTATACATGAGGTTTCTTAAAGGGAATCAAGTCACCAAGTTTTTGCTACCTCATCTGAGAGCAGCATGGTGTAAGCGAAGATATCCTGAATCCAATGACATATCACTTTGCTTACTGGGTGCAGCCTTTCTAACACAATGAAAGGTTTTAGCATGAAGCAGAGCTGAGAAAGTTAACCCCGCCCACAACACAGCTAACCCCACCCACACCAGTCTTAGTGAACTCCTTATCACAGGAAGTGGCGTGCACATCAGACCTGAGGGTGATAATCAGCTGGTGATAAAACCTTCACTGTAAGTAAACAACAGCACATAGCCTGAAAACTGACACATAGTTAAATTCTGTCCTCAGATTGTCAAAACCTGTCGACAGATTCTCTTTAAAATCTCATACTGTAATCTCCCACAGGAAAAGCAACGTATTTTCACACAAAGTAAAGTACTTTGCTTTTTCTCCATGGGAATTTAGCCTTAGGATGTGACCACATTTGGACGTTTTGGCTGCATTCAGCTAAGTGTATGAAAATCAACTGATTCCCATCCAGAAAGGCAGACGATTATTCAGCCTTATACTATTCCGTATTCTCATTTTTTACATCCATTGTAATGTCCGTTATTCACATTCAGAAGAAATAAAATAATACATTAAATAAAAAGGCCTGATACTGTTTCCTGTGTAATCTTTGCAACAGATCAGTTAAACTGCAGCATCCCATATGGATGATGTCCGTATGGAAGCCATTATTTTTATATATTAAATAATAAAAGCTGGTAATCTGGAGCTACTCATCTCGGGAAATCTCAAACCAAGAGGAAAGATAAGTAAGGACACATTTAGATGCATCCCTACCAACTACTAGGAGTCCGTGTTTAGTACCCCGTATCTCGCAGCACTCTGCCCAATTATTGCTAGATCGTTACGGCACAATCCATAATTCTATGGCAGACTAAATACCGCACTTCTGGAGTATTTTAGTTTGCATTGGGTACATTTTCCGCTGAGGCCATACTTCTGCAGGAAAGCACATTTCTAGGCACGTAATAAAAAGCTTCGGGCACACAGAGGTGACACGTAATAAACAGACCTGATGTCCCTTTGCGGCTCATTTAAGATATAATGATGCTGGATGAGGACGTGCTGCCTGGGGGAACTGGAAATACAGTACCTCTGTTACTTCATCCTAGGGCACAAGGTAAAGTTTCCAAGGCTAGGCATGAACTGAGGTTTAAGGGACAATTCCAAGGGCAATAATATACACCTAGGAGTTACAGCCGCAGCAGTCAGTGTCATATACTCACCTCTCCTGTAAATGTCTGCCTCAGATGCTGCTATAATCCCAGAGGTGGCGCTGACCGTGATGCCGGTCTAGGGCAAGAACAGTCCAGCCAGTAAGACTGACGACTATTGGGCAATTATCAGCGATCACAAGAGCTGGTCAGTGGGCCACTGAAGAGTTGGGTAGACAGACAATCCCGGCTTCCTGCACAATGTATGTCCTCACCGCCGTCACCGGTGTCACCTTTCTGGATACAACCCTAGTGCCGTTTTATATTCTTATTAATGTATTTCTAAGCATTCTTCTGATTAACCCCATGTTATTCCCTCACCTGTTTAAACCCTCAGACTGTCTCACTTTCCTCCGGCTGATCTCCTGTATGATGACCCGGCTTCCACTGACAATGCATTTAGATCCGATTTTGTCCTTGTTCCTACTTGCTTGATTTTTACATTAGCTCGCTCCACCGGTCAGCAGCCACTCTACAGACCCAATCTAAGAGTCCTGTGAAGGACAGATCCCTGTATGGGGGCAAAAGGGTAAAAAACAAGGAGTCCTTACACCACGATAAGCTAACATGAAACCAGACTTTTGCACCAAGACAACCCTTTTGCTGACAGTCTTATTAGGGAAAATGCAGACGAAAGAGTAATCTGCTCATCCTCCTGTGGCGGAGAAGGCCCATCCATGTGTCACATGGCAAACCATTCAATTCAATGTCAGCATGTAGCACTACATAATCACACATGTTTTGCCTGGAGAAGAAATGTATTGCTAGAGGAACTTTACCTAATCAATAAAAGCTAATAGCAGAAGGACTAAGAACCGGAGCCTCAGTAATCAGCTAATTATCAGGTTGGCGCCACCGCAAATTACAGAGTACTGGTCCTGACATACAGCTGAGCCAATGTGGGCATCACGGTGGCTCAGTGGTTAGAAGTGCCCCAAATCCCACCAAGAACAACATCTGCAAGGAATTTGTTGGTTCTTCCCAGCGTTTGGGTGGGTTTCCTCCAGGTTCTCTAGTTTCCTCTGACACTCCAAAAGCAGACTGATAGGAAAAATAGATTGTGAACCCCATTGGGGACAGGGATGTTGATAAGGGAGTCAAATAAAATAATAAAAATAACCTGAAGAATAGCATGGTCTTGCTGCCCTCAACACACTCTACCAATAAGGTAAAACTACTTTTGGTGCAATCTCTAGTCTTATGTGTACTGGAAATGTCACAATTGTCCAGCTCTGTATCTTGCCATCCATTCTTTGAGTGGGCGGTTTCACTTTATCAGCATTCTGACAGCACTATAGATGTTGGAACTTTCATTTACCAGGATGCATTGTTCCAGCCATAGTTCTAAGGTTTGGATTGCCCTAATCTAAAATCTGTCCTTTCCGTTATGGGTGCATGCAATTTGATAGACAGGAGAGAAGGAGAAGACAAAATACCCATCCCGCTTCTGTAATCCATCTTGGCCTCTGCATCTCTGCTGTTGCAGATGGATTACACTGCACAGCAGGCAGTGGACAGCAAGTTGCACAGAACAAAGACACCTAGAGACCGGCACTTTGGAGTGATTTTTCCAAGGTAAAGCTATAATTATAATGGCTTCCATTTACCACAGTTTTGAATGTACAGTAAATGGCGAAAAAGATGTAATACAAATAAAATGTAGCACCTAAAACGTCAAGAAAATGGTATAAAGTTACTACACTTTTATGCATAACTAAAGTGTGGATTGGGATAAAAATAGAGTTTCACTTTATATCTGGCATTCTTACTAAAGGGTTAAACATTCTTCCTCTTCAACAGAAAAAGTACTGAATTGGAAATCATTACCTTAAAGATAATCTACTTTTATTGTCCAGCAGGACGGCATTAATTGTCGGTAACACATGCTGAACTATTGGAAAATGTACAGGATTTGCATATATTTTCCCAATGGTAAGCACTGTCCTCGCTCTTCTTGGTTCTTAATGCCAGTGATAAATAGCAACTTGCTGACCTATTCTGTGCTGTGCAGTTTTACAGTTGTATTTATCTGCACGGATTAATAATTTATATGATATGTAAAATGATAAATCTGCATAATTAGCTTGGTAAAATAATCTGCCTAGATCATACAGCCTGAATAATCTGAGTCATAAACAAGTGATTCATCTAATGCATCTGGGTCGCCCTCCCAGGGCTGCGGGGTACTCGGTACCGGGCCGGTGTCAGGGGGATATGTCACGGCAGCTGTGACCCGGTCCGTGGCCCTGGGCGCCCAAAGTAAAGTAAAGTTCGTGATGCCACCTGTGGTGTTTGGCAAGCAAGCGTTAAGCCAACGCTGCGTGCAGATCCTCTGGGGCTGATGGTGTGTTGCAGCATAGATGGTGTAGCTCCCCACAGGTGAAGCTGTAACCCCAGGGCAGTGTAATTGCAATAGATGAGGATAGGCGCAGGCAGTGTGAGGAATGCTGGTACCCAGATGTAGCGGTGCTGACGGTGTTAGAGCACAAATGAATGGAAGACACCAGGGCTTGCAGTTCCAAAGCTATACTCACAGTTCGTGGTACACACTGGTGCCTGACGCCGTGCCGTGTTCTCCGGGGCAGAGAGTCAATCAACCTCCTGGGCAAGTCAGGATTCTCCTCTCCAACACTCCGCCAACATGTACTTCTCCTGAACGACTCCTCTATTGCGCCTTAAGGTGTGAAGAGCTCCAGTACCGTGGTACTCTGAAGTTCCTCCTGTCAGATGTTCCTAACGACTCTACTCGTATGGCAGACGGCTGTAGCCTCTCTCGGGGACTCCCTTCTCCGGAGTCCTGGCTCTCTATTCAGTTGCTGTTGTGCCCCAAGTCTTAGATGGGAGTAGTGCATTTACAGCCAACTACTCCACCGGTGTCTGCTGCAGAACCATAAGTGTCCATACAACCTCGGGGACTGGGCCCCGGCCTTGCGCTGAGAACCTATAGGCAGGGTTCCTCTTCCAACCCACGTCTCCTCTCTGTTCTCCTACTCCTTCGTTCCGCACTGTTACTTCTCTCTCTTATGGAAGCTTAGGTTGCAGTTCTACGTCTTTCTCCCTCTGTTCCTTTCCCGTGCCAGCTGGCTCAGGTCACTGAGGCAGCTGCAGCACTCCTTCCTCCATCCCTTCTTCCAGGGTGCCAGACTGAACCTCTCAATCTAAACCTTCCCAACCTTTTATATATCTCAACTCCACCCACCTCCCAGCACATCTCGCGTTACGAAGCAAGGACCCACGAAAGGTGCTCTGCTACCCTCTAAGCATGGAGCCACATTGTGGTCCTGCTGAACTATCCTGTGTGTGGGGTGCAGGTGTTGGAGTGTGGAAAGGAGTTCCCAACTTACCTAGGTGGTGGGGCACTACAGCTTAGAAGAAGGTGCAGTACCTCTGTAGCGACTGAGCCTCGGGGGCGCCACACATCCTGATAGCCAACAAACTGCATAGTAATTTTGTAGATTTTATAATCAAAAAAAGCTTAAAAGATACAGCAGATATACAGTAGATATCGCTAGATCTTCTTTCACAGTGTACCATAACTGCAGAAAAAAAGAATCTAAATATTACACATTGATCTATTATGGCAAATCAGAATTTTCAACACTGAACATGACCGTTCTTAAGGCCCTTTTACATTAAGCGATGCACCAGCGACCCGACGAGCGATCCGACCCGCTCAGGATTGCTGGTGCATCGCCAATTGATCGCTAGTGAGCTGCCACACAGAAAGACCTCACAGCGATTCAGCAGCGACGCAGCGCACGATACTCACCTTTCACACACAGCGATCCTGACGTCCTCCCGCCCGCGTCCAGCGTCGCTCGTCTCACACAGCAGGAAGCCCAGCAGGAAGCAGACGACGAGAAATGGAGCCGGACATTCTCGCGCGATCAGCGATGGACAGCGGGGGAGCCGGTCGTTGGTAAGTATCACACATAGCGATATCGCTAGCAATATCGCTATAACGTCACAAAACCAGTGACGTTTTAGCGATATTGCTAGCGATATCGCTTAGTGTAAAACCCCCTTTAGTTAAAAGTTTTATCAAAGTGGATCAGCCCACTACACGTCATGGCGACCTCTACAGTGGTTCCCTGCTCTAATAGGTGTAATACAACCACTGACTTCTCTTGTTGAGATTGACTATCAAGGGAAGCTAAGAGCGGAGTGAGACTTCTTGGGTGTCTAGCTGACTGATAAATAAGCCCGTAGAAAGCTGACTGTTGGAGATAGGATGTTACTTTCTGTCCTGGTAAAAAGTTCTCATGCAAAAAAATACATACATAAGCTTCAAATAGTAAGTTATATGACTAACTAATATGGTTCAATTCAGCCAAATGCCTCCATTGGCCAGTAAATGTTTCATCTCCCCACTTCGCTTTTGGTCTTGTGCTCAACAAAAGAGAGTATCACCTGTGTCAGACACACAAGCAGAACAAGTAGCACAGAAGAAGCAAAGCCAGTTGTGTAGATATACACAGTATCAGCCTCCATATAGGAAATTAGTATCTTTCAGCAAGGAAGGAGTTAATCACAGTATGCAGTCTGGTGTCTTTCAGCAGGGCAATGGTTAACAGCACCAATGTAACATAGATGTAAATGAAGTCTGGTATAATCAAGCAAGGCAATGATTAATCACAGGAATGCAATGAAGTATACACAAACTAAAGATTCACTCAAAGAGATGTGTTGCCTTGATTGCAGAGGCCAAGTGTGAACAGTTTTGAGAAGTTGGTTACCTGCTGAGAAGTTTGTGTGGACAACATATAAGTTGTTCAGGCAGCATGAATCTATTGACCAGGTTCCTTTAATACCCAAGAACCTGGCTTCTGGTAAAGCCAGCCTTAAGACCTAGGGTGATGATGTCGGAGGAGTTGGCTGGGATACCTAAGGAACCTGGCTTGGACTACTACAAAAAAGGCTGTCATAGGAGAATGGGCTAGAACCAGAACCCATAAGTAACACTACAGCTGTATTGAAGACATGAAGGGAACTGAGCCAGCCCATCACCTTTTCCGTGGAAGATGATTAATTACTTGCCTTGGCACACCATATTTTATTAATCGCGAAGGTGGGACATATTCTGACAGTTATGCAGGACATCCACTCTGCTGATTAAGACAACTACGGTGCTGCCACAACCGTACCAACATGGATGGGCACGGTTTTCAAAAGGACAGCAGTCCCGTGATAATATCCCCCGAAGGGGAGTCGTTGGGTATTCACTATATCAGAGGTAAAGTGTTTGAAAATTGAAAAAGTGATTCTGTAGAACCACTTGCAGTATATATTGTTTCTAAAACATAGTGTTTTGAAAGCTTTCCTCTTACTTTTGTGATTTATATTTAAAGGTTGTCCACTAGTTTTTCATTGATGACCTATGCTTAGAATAGGTCATCAATATCTGACTGGCAAGGGTCCGACACCCGTCATCCCTGCCGATCAGCTGTTACTTCTTTCTGGCGGCTGTCTACACGATAACAGCTGATCGGCGGGGGTGCCGGGTGTCTGACCCCGGATGACCAGACATTGATGACCCATCCTAAGAATATCAATCAAAAAGTAGTGGACGACCTCTTTAAGAATACAAAGCCATTTCACATCATTCTCATATATCTGAGTTTATTGAAATGACATGGTAATGGAAAATAGTGTTCTGTAGGTTATATCTTCTCTTCATAGACACTTATTTTCAGCTTGGCATTCCACAGCATTAAATAAAACCAACACAGTAATGTCATTCCACATAAACTTTGAAAGGAGTTTAATAGTACAAAATGACTGTTCAAACCAAGCTGGAGGACTACTCGGTGCACACTAGGTGAGGTCAAACAGTTAAGTGCATCTTAACGCCGGCTTGTTTCCCAATCTGGCTCCTGTAGAGCTGCCAATCAAAGAATAGGGAGGTGAAGATTGGTGCAAAACAAGAACTGCTCATTTACCCCAAGGATGCACTGATCGTCTGTGCTTGGTTTGATCAGTCATTTTGTCTGGTATCTCCTTAAGCATATCACACCAGAAAGACACCTGACTGTTGATATGTCCTATGTGTGCAATGAAAACAACAAAGAGGATATATTGCAATTAAAAGCCCTCATTAGGGGTGCAGAGCAAGCAGTCAAATTTGTGCCTAAAGGGGTGCTAAATCCGGTTTTCCATTTAAGACATCAGTATTATGACTAGCATATGATAGATGAGGAGCTGCTTAGGATTTTGATCTGGTTCCCGGGAGCTTTAGGCTATGCTTCTAGTGGTGATGCACATGTTCTGTTCCTCATACACCAGGACTCAGGTGCGGCTGCTTCTTCACTACTTCAAACATGGCTGTTCCGGAGGGGAAAATGTTAATAAAATCCTATTGACCAAATGGTATTGAAGAATTGCCAAAATCTTGACACTTAAAATAGATAATTTCTGAGATTAGCGGGAATTTATCATCTGTGTCCCCACAAGGACACTATGCAGTTTCCTAATTTCATCCTTCATTTCACTGGCAGATGTTCTTAGCTAAGAAATTCTGTCACTTGGAATGATCAGTTAGCTTTGGAGAAAATACCTGTTATACCGCAGTCTGCACCCAAACTGCTCCGCTTCTGAGAGGCTGTACAGCCGTCATCAGGTATGTTTATTAATATGCCTTTAGGAGATAATTAAGAAAATGTAGTTGTTTGTGCAAAAATTCTTCTTTTCAGCTGTTTATCCATTATATGCCAGTATATTGGAGCACGAGACAGTTACAAAATATACGTGATCATCTCAGGCACAGAATCATAGAATCGTAGAGTTGGAAGGGACCTCCTGGGCCATCTGGTCCAGCCCCCTGCTCAAAGCAGGATTCGCTAAATCATCCCAGTCAGATGTCTGTCCAGCCTCTGTTTGAAGACTTCCATTGAAGGAGAACTCACCACTTCTCATGGCAGCCTGTTACACTCATTGATCACTCTAACTGTCAAAAAGTTTTTTCTAATATCTAATCTGTGTCTCCTCCCATTCAGTTTCATCCCATTGCTTCTAGTCTTTCCTTGTGCAAATGAGAATAAATAGTTTATAAAAATAATTACATGAAGTATACATGTACAATTCATTGTTTGTATTTTTACCACTTTTCTTTTTTTGTCTTATTTGAAATTTTTTGAGGAAAATTTGTCAAAATGGCCCACACAATTCACGAATTTGCCACAAAGTAAAAACTAGTATTTTCTTCAGCCTTGAACTCTCTTTTTGTGACTCTTTTGGTGCTGAAAGTCACACATTTCGTAAAATGGAGCAAAAATTGAGCCAAAATACTGGCATGTTCAAAAATACATCATGGGGGCTGCTGGAATGAAGTTTCGGCAAATGTTGCAACTTTTTTTTTTTAAAAGAAAACCTAAGGGATCGCTATAATCTGCCCACAAAGCAGAAAACAAGAAAAAAAACAGGAGAGTACATATAAAATAGACTTAAAAAAGGTACAAATAAAATAATGAATAGGTGTAAAACAAGCAGAACTAGACAAAAAAACAGGTGCAAAGGCGATGATGAATCGGGACCTGTATGTTTATAAATCGTCTTTATTATTTGATTATATTGTGCTCTTATAGTAACTACATTGCATGACGTATCTGGAACAATTTCAGAGCTACAACCTGAACTACAATCCAAAAAAAACATTGCACTGAAATTCTGCATGGAGACACAAGGGAGGGTCAGTGGGTGCTCTCATCCGCTGGCCCAGCTGTCTTTAGAAATACAATAACATATAGAACAGTCCCAGCAAACACCCAACATGGTGCAAATTACAGAGTCTCACACTTCCGCTGGCTCGCCGTGATTAAAGCAGCTGAGACTTCGGACTAACTAGCCCCACCAGTGGCACCCCACTTTTGGTGGCCATCCACCGAGAGGAGGTAATGACAAGCTTAGAAAGCTGACAGTCCATTGAAGTACATGGTCAGGTGACTTGATTGTCTCAACCTGACTTCTCCAATCGTTTCCATGGAGCTAGGTGACGAGATGGTTCCAACCTGGCTTCTTCAAAGATCTCCATGGGTTCAGTGATGGTCAATGAATCAGATCAGCATTTCTCAAGCTGGGGCCGTGGTCCCTTAAACTGACTTCCTGTAGAATCTGTCAAACCTGTATCCTTCCAGTTGGAGCCATGGTGTTCTGGCTGCTGTTCTGTAGAAATGTAAAGGGGTGCTCACTCTTGTAATCACTAGAAAATTAGGTGCTCTGAAGAAAATCAGTTCAAAAAAATGAAAAAAACTTCGGCACTCAAAATTATTTTTATTTTCTCACAGTATATCAGGCAGAGGCTTTATACAAAAATAAAAATAAAACGAAATAGGGCATATTCGACACAACCCTTTTTAGAAAAAGCACAATAATTCTTGATAATTTAGAAACTTGCAAGAATTATTGTGCTTTTTCTAAAAAGGGTTGTGTCTATTATGCCCTATTTCGTTTTATTTTTATTTTTGTATAAAGCCTCTGCCTGATATACTGTGAGAAAATAAAAAATAATTTTGAGTGCCGAAGTTTTTTGCTGTTCTGTAAAGTCTCAGAATGATAAAGGTCAGGTTTTATACCCACATCTGTCCTTCAGGCTATCATCCACAGTTCAGGGGGAAAGTGGGATGAGGCCAACTCTCATTGTTTGAGTATTTAATCAATTTGCATACTTTATCCTACAATGTTTGTAGGTCAACAAACTGCAGGGACTGGTACAATCGGTAATCAACATATTAGTAAACATGAATTGTTCCATGTCCTCCAAGAATAGCAACACAATAATTAATTCAAGACGAAACGTTAAAGCCCCCGTTACACATAGCGATATCGCTAGCAATATCGCTGTAATGTCACCGATTTTGTGACGTAGCAGCGATATCGCTATGTCTGATACTTACCTCCGACCGGCTCCCCCGCTGCTCATTGCTGGTCGCGCGAGAACGTCCTGGACCATTTCTCGTCGGGCGCTTCCTGTGGAGCCGACGAGCGTCGCGTGGATGCGGGCGGGAGGACGTCAGGATCTGTCTGACAGGTAAGTAGCGACCCCCGACTCCTGCGATGTCGCTGGTGAGATCTGCCTGTGTTGCAGCTCACTAGCGACCACTTAGCGATGTACCAGTGATCCATATCGTTGTCGGGATCGCTGGTGCATCGCTAAGTGTAACGGTACCCTTAGGCTCATATGAACAATGGCCTATGTATCTTGACCCACCAAAGAAAACCACAGCGATTCAACAGTCAACATTTAGGCTCATATGAACAATGGTCTATATCTCTTGACCCCCGAAGAAAAACACTGTCAGGATACAAACCCAGCATCTCTTGTGCACCAGGCGGCAGCTCTTCCCACTGAGCTATTCAGCTTGCTGGACATTTCTGTGCTATCCCAAATACTTGTACCTATGTTGTTTCTGATGGTCTCCACCTTGAGTTCCTGTTGGTCTCCACCCCGTGTTTCTGATTATCTCCACCCTAATTGAACATCCTATTTAGACCTGGCATTGCATTCCCTTCCTTGCGAAATTTTTGAGCTACCATCCTCTAGTCAAGATTCTTTTCACCTGCTTCTTATCCTCAAGATTCTACTGCTGCTCCGTGTACCGACTTCTTGGCTCTCCCTGACTACGATACATGCTGCCTCTTCAAACTACATTGCTGTTCCTGTGTACCGACTTCTTGGCTATCCCTGACTATGCTAAGTGCTGCTCCTGCAAACTCCATTGTGGCTCTGTGTATGGACCTCTGGCTATCTCTGACTACACTACCTGCCACTGATGTCCCTAGTGGTTGCAATACCACTACTACAATACAGGTCAGTCCATAAGAAACACATCAATTCAAGAGTCAATGTTCTGACTCATATGAACAATAGTCTATGTCTCCTGGCTTACTGAACAATATGTCAGGCCTAATTAATAATAAATGCAGTGTCATCACAATCTGCCAAACCTAAATAATAGAAATGTCATGTTCCCTCCAGCTTTACCATATTGAAGAAACACAGAAGTTAATTCTCTCCCACCAATAAATCGCCAGTTATTCACTAATCTTTTGCTTGCATACATGCGCTGTGTTCTTGACTTACAGCACTGTGCCTGTGTCTGTATGAGTGAGGCAAGCGGAAGGAACTACTCGTAGCACTCCACTGCTTCTGCTATGAAGATGGATATGCCATGGTGCGGGCCCCCTTTAGATCCTATCCCTCCCAAATGAACTGCTGCTTCCCTTGTATTCACAATGATTCCATGGATTATATTGCTATGCTTGCGAGCAAAAACAGAGTGATTGCCAAGTGCTGCTACTCTTTCCGAATGGCCCTGCAGAAGTGCAGACCACCTTAATCTGCTGGGCCAGTTTGGGTTTGCGCCCCCTGCAACTGTTACAGCTCTAGTCTATATTGTAGGAGATATGGTCTTAGTTACCTTAAGTAACTTGCCTTGGGTGCACCCAATTTCTATTAACAATTATCACACAATTCATGTAGTAGGGATAAAAAAGTCTCTTGTGCCATTATAAATTTCTGCTCAAAACTGATAACGCTGTCCTTCATTTCGACAAACATGCCTACTGTATTGCCCTCATCTCTCCAAAGGGTTTTCTCCAAAGGCTCTCTCCTTAGGGATTTCTCCAAAACCCCTAACTGCATAGATCATATTCACTTCCACAGTTCTATAAATTCACTTTCCATCATTATTCCTTTAAAAAAAGAAACAATCCCTCATTCACAACTACTCTGATAATCAATTAATGATAGCATGGTGGCTCAGTGGTTAGCACTGCAGCCTTGAGGTGCTGGGGTCCTTTGTTCCATTCCCACCAAGGAGAATATCTGCAAGGAATTTGCATGTTCTCCCCATGTTTGCATGCACGTACTCCGGTTTCTTCCCACACTCTAAAGACATACTTTAGATTGTGAGCTCCAATGGAGACAGTGATGCTGATGTCTATAAAGAGCTGTTTAATTAATGGTGCTTTATAAGTGAGTAAAAAAAATGTTAACAGACCTGTCTTCATCTCTAAACTCCTAGAACATCTGGTCTAATCTTTTCTAGTGACTGTCTGCTTTACAATCCAGTTTTTTCTCTTAATATTCTACAGCAACAGCCCTCACTAAAGTCTCTAATGATCCACTGAGAGCTAAATCTAATGGTCACTACTCCATGCTAATTCTCCTGGATCTCTCTGCAGCATTCAACACTCTGGATCACCAGCTCCTCCACACTATGCTCCGCTCTATCGGGCTCATGGACACTGTTCTCTCCAAGTTCTCTTCCTACCTCCCTGACTGCTCCTTCAATGTATCTTTTGGAAGCTCGTCTTTTCCCCTTAGTATTGCGATTCATCAGGGTTCAGTTGTAAGTTCTTTGTTCTCCATAAACCACCCATATTGGACAGCAGATTTGGTTTTCAGTATCTTTTCTCTGCTGATCACACTCAATTATATATTTCTTCTTCACACATCACACCAACATTACTACAAAATACCAGTGATATCTGTCCACTGTCCCTAACATCATGTCCTCCATCTGTTTGAAATAGAATGTGTTCAAAACCAAACTCCTCGTGTTTCCTCCCTCTACTAATGATGTATGATTAAAAAAACATTATATAGTGTGGCACCGTGCTAACCAGAAAACTCTATGAAAATACTTTTATGCCAAAAAAGATGAAAGTATTCTAGGAGTGATATTTATTGGCTAACCAGAAAAATTATATTTGCAAGCTTTCCCGGAACAGAGGCTCCTTCATCAGGCAGGTTTACACATGAATGACTGAGACAAGACCACAAAATTCAAGAACTAATACAGCAGGACATTTGTGCATGGGGTGGATGGAGTGATGCCTCCAACTGAAACCCAAATTGTCATTTCTGAGGGTGGTTCTTCCACTTGTTCCAAAGTAACACACCCACGGCCTTGGAGTTATAGTTGACTCAAATATTTTCTTCCCTATATCTGATCACTCGCTCATTCATGCCACCTGCACCTTAAACACATCTTGAGAATTCCTCCATTTCTTATCTTTGACTCTGCAAAAACTCTTACTGCTGTTCCAATTCATTCTTATATTGACTACTTTAACTCTATTAATCTGTTTCCCTCTATCTAAACTCTCCTCGCTTCAATCCATGCTGAATGCAATTGATCATATTTCTGTGCAACCGCTACAACGGTGCCTCCACACTGTGCCAGTCATTCCACCGGTTGCCCATCTGCTCAAAATACAATATAAACTTATCTCTCTCACCCACACATCGCTCCACAGTTCTGCACCATTCTACTTCTCCTAAGTAATCTGTCTACCACCCTGGTTGGTTATATTCTCTGAAATTACCCTACTTTTTATGAAGTCTTTTCACAACCCAGGAATTCAAATTTGTGTGTAAATCTTTATTTGCTTTCTATCTTCTGATGTAAAAAGTCTCTTTTCTGGAAGCTTTTCCATTACCATATAACTGAGAAAATAAGTGTCAAATCACTTTCTGCAGCACGTTCAGACTCAATATCCGTTTCTCCTGGATACATTGTTTTCTCAGCATATCAAAATTCTCATTTACCTAATCTAGCTCTAGTGGTGTCTGCTTATTAAGTAGTGTCACTAGCTACAACAACAACAACAACAACAACATGTACAAAATGCAAATAATCCTCCTCATACTTTCAATCTCATTTAATAGTCATAAAAATTGTCCAGTAAGAACAATAGCTTTCTTGTGAATATAAAAAACTGACAATGGTTCATGCAAACTGAGCAAGAAAGAAAAACAGACACGGAATTCTGTGCTGCCACAAACTTAGGGTAGGTGCACACGTCGCAGATTTGCTGCGGATCCACAGCGGATTTTCCACGCGGATTGGCTGCAGATCTGCAAGTGTTTGACCAACCAATGTAATTCAATAGGAAAAAAATGCTGTGCACATGCTGTGGAAAAGTCCGTACGGAATCCGTAGCAGTTTGTTTTCCGCAGCATGTCAATTCTTTTTGCGGATCCGCATGCGTTCTTACACCCATTCCATTAATGAAATCCGCAGGGCTAAAAATGCATGCCAATCCGCAAGGAATCCGCACAAAATCCACAAAAAAAAGTGTGGATTTTTACCTGAGCTTTCTGCCAAGAGATGCAGATTCCGTGCAGAAAATTCTGCTGGCAAATCTGCAACGTGTGCACATACCCTTAGGCATCAGTAGTCCAGAAGTTTAGCTGATGTTATAGGATCCACCTGCTCCTGCTGAGACTAAGCCTTTGGTCCGGGTGGACACACAGGCCCCAGGTATTGATGCAATAAACAGGGAGGCACATGAACAGCGAGGACTTGGCACACACAGCAATATCAGGAGCAGCAGGATGGATGAAGTGGAACCCAGCAGCGATGAAATGCAAGCACAGATGGTGGAGCATATCAAACATAGGACTAGAGTTTCAATCCCAAGACACTGGTGTGTGTCTAAGTGGACCTTAAAAAGGTCTAAGGAGATGATGTCATTGGTCCACTCTATGCAACCTGCAAAACCAGACGTGGAGCACAGCAGAGGGCAGTGGACCCAAGGGAAGGAAACGGAGCCTGAGATACCCAAGAAAGGTGCGTAACGGCTGGCAGGGGACAGTGCGTCAGTGATCCCAGACCCAATTACTAATAACGAATGGATGGGGAAATAAAAAAAGACAAAATATAAAAAAAAGGCTAGAGTCGTACTGTCAAGGTTTTATGGCGCGTCCTTGTATTTATCGATTTATATATAAAACAATAAATTGTGTTTCTGATACTTTATTCTTTGGTGTGCTTCAGTTTCTTTGCCTATTCTGTTTCCAAGGGATTCATTCTCTGTGAGGCATGAGTTGAATATCTTTGAAGAGGAAAAGTAGACACAGAGTTGTAACTATAGTCGGTGAAGGGTTTACAGTTGCCCCTGACCTCTAATAGGACCAATATGAGAAGAGCAATACTATCAAGACCTGTGATAGTTGGGGATTTTGAATTGAGACCTACCAGCTTCAAGTTCCACCACATGGTGAACATATCTACGGTATGAGGACAAAGGTGGCCCTCTCCATTGAATTTTTTGATATTGTCTGGTAGTGTATTATTAGAATACTGCTTCTAAACACTGTACTAGAAGTTTTTAATTTCAGGAAACCCATGATACAGTCTTGTAAATTCATCAAACATAACCTCGCTGTACCTTACCTATTTCGGGCCAATTTGTGTACCCGTTGACCACCTGCGGCTCTTCCTTTTACCATTATGGCATATGCTGTACTTTTTATGTCATTAACGTTACAGCCTCGGTCGGACTTTAGCACAGCGATAGACGTAATGTTCATTACTGAATGTACGATGCCGCTACAATGGCTGAGTAAAACAGTCGGTGGCCTCATGATTAGGAAACCCACAGACATTGCTTCAGATTTCTGTGAAAGTACTTGATCCTTCTTAATAGTACAAAGCCATCAGGGAAATATCAGACAACCGAAGAGCGGAGTGTACAGTAGAGCGGCGGAGAGCTTTTTCTGAAAGGTATTAAATCGCAGAATAATGTTTACTGAAGGAAAGTGCCACTTATACCCATCGAATAATCCAGCTCTACACAAGTGCGCCATAATGATTAATTTCACAAAGAAAACATACAGTAGAGTTTATCCTACTTTTTTGCACAGTAGAAAAAAAAAATCTACATTTTTCCATCCATTTTGTCTGTGATTTATATTGTAGGAGCAGAATAATGAATGACATCCAGACGTTAAACATAAAATCTATATATATTAATTTGCTACTTTTTTAAATTCTACATTGTTTGCCTGTTTGTTTTTTTTGCCATTGTTGGACAGGGTTTGGAGTTTCCAAATGTTTTTGGCTGATTCATCAGTTTTAAAAAAGTCTTCAAATATTTGTGCAAATACTTTATACTCCAGTTCCCTCTGGTCTGATTTTATGTAAGTTTAGATTTGTGCAAATTTTGATAATATTTGATTGGAACATGTGACTTTTTTCTCTAAAAAGTGTAAAAAAAAAACTAAGAGACAAAAATTAAGAGTGTTTTATTTTGCAAAAAAAGTCATCGCCCATGTGCGCCATTTTGAAGAATTTTCGCGCAAAAATGTCAACGAATACCACATGACAAATAAAGAAAAGTGACTTCAAGGGAACCTGTAATGTCCAATAACGCTTTTATCCTGCACATATGGGATTAATCTGCAGGTTAATATCATTGTGAACCTGCCCGGCACTGTCACTTAGGAGGAAAGTAACTTTACTCCTCCTGGTAGTGTTTGGGTTTCAGCCACAGGGGCGGCGCAGGCGGGGGATCAGTTACCGCTCTGGGTATAGAGAGCAGCAGCTGTAACTGCGCCCCCACTCCTAACTGACAGCCAGCCCTAATGCTGATCCTGCTGTCAGTCAGTGCCAGGGGTGCGGTTACATTTGCCGCTCTCTATACACAGAGCAGTGACTGAACCCGCGCCGGCGCTGCCCCCATGATTGAAAGAACACTACCGGGAGGTATAAAGTTACCGGGAGGTATAAAGTTAATTTCCTCCCAGCAGGGGGCTCTAAGAGCCGACACTGGGCAGATTCACAATGCTATTGATCTACAGAGGTTAATAGTGTTTTTTCACGTGTCAGGTTCCCTTTAAGTGCAATCTGTTTCTGAGATGCCATGATGGATTATGGCGAGTGGGGCAGGTGTTGGTGTCCTGTTTGTCAAACTTCATACAGGCATAATAGGTGGTCTTTCAGTTTGGGGCAGGCAAGCCATAGGACAATGGTATTAGTAATGAATTCTGGGAAGTGAGGAAGAGGAAGCTTCAGCTCCTATAGTGCTGGAAGAATACTGATTTAGAAGGACTGTTCACTGAACACGAGTGAATGGCAAGTTCTAGATCAAGAGAATCAGGACAGCTACTGGGCGCATTAGACTGATAACTGCACGAAAAGTAGTTTTAAAGGGGCTGTATCATCTACTTTCTTCAGGAATGCACTGCTCCTCTGCCTCCCAGCTTCCTGCTTGCCGGGGGACACTGTGCTCCTGAACAGATCCGAACTGTTCATTGTGGTGGATATGAGCAGCATTTCTACAGATTTTGTGAGAACGTAGATGTAAGCTTTAACCATACTGTACCTAATTCGTGTGAGGTGACAGAAGATTTACAATTTAGACACAGACAGAACCCTTTGTTCTTACCCCATTTCGACACTTGAAGTATTTTCTGAAAGACAATATGTGGCGCCCCCAGGAGTATGGCCGCCACAGTGGCTTTGCCATCCTCCAGGGAGGGTAATGCCAGGCTTGGAAGCAGTGAAGGGTCTCTCTCGCAGTTAACCTATACATGCAACACAGTTCCACTCCAGGCCAGCAGGGGGGACTCTGAACCGGAATTGAGGGGAGGAGTGCTCTCTGAGGGCCAAGAGGAAGGAGTGGTCAGTTAGTGTGAGGAGGTCCACGTGTGCAGACGTGTGGAAAGAAGCTGAAGGTTGAGCTGAGGAAAGAGAGCTCCCTCACAGTGAGAGCGCATGAACTGGAGCCTGGTCTCCACGGTTGTACGGATACTAACGGTCCTGCAACAGATACCAGAGGAGTAGGAGGCTGTAAATGCCCTACTCCCATCTAAGACTTGGAGGCACAACAGCACGGAGTGAGCCAAGGGAGGAATACGGCTACAGCTGTCTGCCATACAAGGTAGTTCTAAGAGACAATAAGAGAAGTAGGAAGAACTTCATTGTAACTCAGTACTAGGAGTACTTCACTCAAATAAGTGCTAAGAAGGAGACTGCACAGCCCATCTGCTGAGAGAGAATCCCTGAGCTGCTTCCAGGCTAGCCTGCTCCAGTACCATCTGTAATCAGGACCCTGGACTGCATTTATCAAATAAAGGTACAGAAATTGCACCCCGCTGTGTCTTTGTCTGCTTCCTACCCTTCCGGCACTGCTACATCCCCGTGCCAACCACATCTACATTGCCCTGGGACTACAGCTCGACCTGTGGGGAGCTTCACCATCTTGGCTGCAAGCCACCACCAGTCCCAGAGGATCTGCATGCAGCGTCGGCCTAACACCTCACTTGCCGAACACCACGGGTGGCGTCACGAACTATTCCATTAACTACATTCCACCATTTCAATTCCCTCATTACTTGGGTGCCCAGGTCCACGGACCGGGTCACCGCTGCTGTGACACATCCCCGACATCGGCCCGGTACTGAGTACCCCACAGCCCTAGGAGGGCGACCCAACTTGGCGTCACGAACAGGATTACGGAGCCCGGTATCCCCGGGTCCTGTGTGCCATAGACTGTGTTTGTGTAAAAGACTGTGTGTGAAATTGGCGCCAATTGCCGCCATTGCCGCGCTGCTTGGCGCACGCGGGAACAAAAAGGGACAGGCCTTCAAGGGCGGAGCCTGCCACAGAGCGCGAAGAAGTGAAGTGCGCGAGAAGGGGGGGGGAGCTGAGGCCTACAGCCCGGAGCGTCGGGCCTGCGAAGCGGCCGCCGGTGAGCTCACACAACCCCCGGCCCTGGCTAACGTTAACTAGGGGGGAAGAGAATGTCTGTGCCGAGCAACAATGCAGCGGCGGACGGCGTCGCCAACCCTGCAACGCCGCAAGGAGTAGCGCCCGCCGCAGCGGTTCCCATAATGCCGCTGTCTATGCCTTACCTCCCGGGAGCGGCCTGGCTACCGCAGTACTCGGGTGAGTCACATACACTGAGTGAATTTAAAGAGAGACTGTGCAGTTTGTTTAAAGTATACCCTCTGTCTGAAAGCCAGTAAGTGAACATCCTCATTGGACAGCTAACGGGTGCAGCACAGAGAGAGGTGAAAGCCTGGCAGGACACTGACAAGGAGACTGTTAAAAAGATTCTAGCCAAGCTGAGGAGCACCTTTGACACCTGCACTGCAGCTGAGATCAAGATGAGGTTCTTTGGATGTAAACAGAAAGCGCAGGACAGTATAAGGGACTATGCTCTTAACCTGCAGGAGGCGCTGCGAGCAGTTAAGCAAGTTGATCCTGACAGTGTGAAGGACTAGTATCCAGTACCCACGGAGGACAGTTGCGCATCATAACCCTGCAAAACCCTGATCTGGACTTTGCTGATTTTAAGGACAGGGCTATTCGAGTACTGCAGGAATCAACTGACAGCCGTCCAGCGCCCCCTAGGCGCCCAGCGATCACCTACCATCAGGAAGCAACATCTTTTCCTTCCATCCCTGTGGAGGCTGATGCACAGACTCTGGATAAAGATCCTACAGAAGAGCTGCGTCTTCAGGTCCAGGAGTTGACTAAAGGGATGGCTGCACTTACTAAAACCGTGCAGTCCCTGCAGGTGTCCTCCAAAGAAAAGATCCAGCTTGTTTCCAGCCCAGAGGATGTCCCGTGGCTCCGGAGGAGGAGAGCCCAGCCACTTCAAGGAAGGAACAACGATCGCTATGACCAGGAAGGATGTCCCATCTGTCATCGCTGGTACAAGGCAGGTCATCTTGCAAGATTTTGTCCTTTAAACGAGCAACCCCTGGGGCAGAGTGCCAACCCCCAGGAGTAGGACCACAAGGCCCAAGGAACTGGAGAGCCAAGTATGTTGGAGGGAGACCGATCCTTCCAGTGGTGATTGATGGCATCCCCATGAACGCTTTACTGGACACTGGCTCCCAGGTGACCACTATGCCGTACATTCTTTACAAGAGGTATTGGGATGATTCTGAATGTGGCCCAACTGATGAACTGACAGTAGTTGCCAGTAATGGTCAGTCTTTGCCGCAGATAGGATGTAAAGAGATTACTGTTAAAGTGGGTCGGGTAGAACTAAAATCTCAAAGTCTGATAGTTGTGGATATTGATCGACGAGAATGTAATCCCATGATGACTCTTGGTACAAATGTAATTGAAAATTGTCTTTCCGAGGTTATTGTCTTGTTGCAACAGGTGGCTGAGACTGCTGGTTCCAGTGGACGTGTCCTGCAGAAGGAGATCAAGGCCCTGATGCAAAGACAACAAGTAGAACTCTCTGGCGGAGAAATTGGTAGTGTCAGAGTGAGTGATGCTTTCCCCATTGCAATACCCCCCAGATGTGAAATGTTGATTTGGTGTCGGGCAGCCATAGGCCTCAGAGGGAAGGATTACCAGGTATTGGTAGAATCAGTATACTCTGATAGCAGGCCCACTGTCCTGACAGCCAGAGGGGTGGTTGATGTACGAAAAGGGAGAGTACCTGTACGCCTCTTGAATTGTGGGGAGGAGGAGGCCACAATACCTCGGTACGCCACAGTTGCTAAGCTGCTCACTGTTAATAACAACTCTTTGCAGGCAGCAGAGCAGAGCCCTTGGTCTCATCTGACCAGGTGGAGGACAATGGCTCTGGAAAGAAGCTAGAGGAGTGGTGCCAGCAACTGCAAGTGGGGACTGACTCTACACCTTCATACCAGAAAAATGGGGTTTACAGAGTGACACAAGAATATGAGCGGGTATTCAGTAAACACCCACTAGATTTTGGGCAGGCAAAAGGGGTTGAGCATCATATCCCCACTGGAGATCATCCACCCATTAAAGAAAGGTACCGGCCTATACCCCCAACACAATACCAATGTGCAAAAAGTATGTTGAGAGAGATGAAGGAAGCAGGGGTTATCAGAGACAGTTGTAGCCCCTGGGCAGATCCAATAGTTTTTGTAAAGAAAAAGGATGGTACCATGAGAATGTGTGTTGATTACAGGAAAATTAACAGCATTACACATAAAGATGCCTACCCATTACCCAGAATTGAAGAGTCATTAGCTGCACTTAAAACTGCTAACTACTTTTCCACCTTGGATCTCACCAGTGGGTATTGGCAGGTTCCTGTGGCAGAGGCAGACAAGGAGAAAACAGCATTTACCACCCCAATGGGTCTCTGTGAGTTCAACTATATGCCATTCGGGCTCTGCACCGCTCCAGGAACATTTCAACGGCTGATAGAGTGCTGCCTGGGACACATGAACTTTGAGACAGTCCTGTTGTACCTTGATGATGTCATTGTTTTCTCCAAGACTTATGAAGACCATCTGGAGCACCTGGCTGAGGTGTTTGAAGCCTTGTCCAATTTTGGCCTAAAGGTGAAGCCTTCTAAATGCCACCTCCTGAAGCCCAAGATACAGTACCTCGGTCATGTAGTGAGGGCAGAAGGTGTGGCACCAGACCCTGACAAAGTGACAGTCATCCGGGACTGGCCAAAGCCCAGCAACCTCCATGAAGTACGCCAATTCCTTGGACTGGTAGGCTACTACCGAAGATTCATCAAAGGCTTCACTGAAATAGCCACTCCTGTGCAAAATCTCCTGGTGGGGCAGTCCAAGAAAGCCAAACAGAAAAGTTCCTCATTTGAATGGACTGAGGAGTTGGAGAGGGTCCTTCACCAGACTGAAGATGGCTCTGACAGGAGATGAAGTTCTGGCCTACCTAGATTATGACAAACCATTTGTGTTGTATACGGATGCCAGCAACATGGGACTGGGAGCTGTACTGTCGCAGGTACAGAATGGCAAAGAAAGAGTGATCTCCTACGCCAGCAGGAAGCTTCGTCCCACTGAAAGGAACTCTGACAACTATAGTTCCTTCAAGCTGGAGTTCCTCACCATAGTCTGGGCTGTGACTGAAAGATTCAAGCATTACCTAGCTTCAGCCAAGTTTACCATTTTCACGGACAACAACCCGTTGACTCACTTGGACACTGCGAAACTAGGTGCACTGGAACAGCGATGGATGGCTCGGCTGTCTAACTATGAGTTTACCATCAAGTACCGGGCAGGGCACAAGAATGCCAATGCTGATGCACTGTCCAGAATGCCTAATCTGCCAGATGCAGGAGAAGACCCTGAGGCTCTTGAAGAAATAGAGTTGCCTCCCTTCCACCGGCCACTTGCGGCCCAACATGCTCAAGGAGTGAGAAACAGATGGTCTGGCTTGAAAGAGGTCACCCTAAACCCATTGCCCCATCATGACTGGGCAGAAACTCAGGATAATGACCCCGCAGTCCACCTGGTGAAGGAGCTACTGTCACAAACTGACTCACGCCCGGAGTCGAATGCTGAGGAAACCCAGCAGTTGTGGAAGGAGAGAGGCCGGCTGTTCATTTATGAAGGAAAGCTGTGTCGGAGGAGTATCAATGCCCGCACTCATGAGCTGGTCTGGCAGGTGATAGTCCCAAAGAGAGAGGCATCAATGGTCCTGGAAGCATACCACAATGGAGCTGGACACTTCGGATGGAAGAAGTTGGAAGCATTGCTCCGGGAGAGGTTCTACTGGGCTGGTATGAGGAAGGCCATTGAGAGGTGGTGCCGAGAGTGTGGACAATGTAACCTGCGCAGAAAAGATCGAAACAGCCAGAGAGCTCCTCAACAGCCAATCATCACCAAACAGCCACTTGAGTTGGTCGCCCTGGACCACGTGAAGCTGGTCCCAAGCCACTCAGGCTACATCTATGCTCTTACCATAGTGGACCACTACTCAAGATTCCTGGTAGTTGTGCCTGTCAAAGATCAAACAGCCAGGACAGCAGCCAGAGCATTCCAACAGCACTTCTGTAGACCACATGGGTATCCTGAGCGAGTGCGAACAGATCAAGGTCCCGCCTTTGAGGCAGAAGTGTTCCAGGAATTCTGTAACTTGTATGGTTGCAAGAAGATCCGGACAACACCCTACCATCCACAGACCAAAGGCATGTGTGAGAAGAAGAACCAGGTAGTGATTGACCTACTGAAGACATTGCCTTTGGAGGAGAGAAATCTGTAAAGTTGCCAGATCTGGTGGACCTCTACAACCATATTCCAGTGAATTCCACCAACTGTACCCCAGCCTACTTAATGAGAGCAAGACCTGGTAAACTGCCTATTGATTTGGACATGGGAGTCCTTACGCCTGAGGTAACGTCACCAGATGCTGACTGGGATACAGAAAGACAACAACAGTACAGAAGAGTTCAAGAATGCATGGAAAAGAGTCTAGCTCAGGCAAGACAAAAGCAGGAGAAGCTTTACAATCAAAATGCGCCTGCAGTTCCCTTGTCACCAGGAGAACAAGTCCTCAAGAGGAAAAGAAGACTGCATAAGCTGGATGATCAATGGGAAGCTGAACCCTACACCATTCTATCCTCAAACTTTGACAATACCAAGGTGTGCCTTATTAGTAAAGATGGAGGAGAAACCTCAGCAGCCGTGTCAAGGGATCATTTGAAATTATGCCCTGACCAGTTAAGAGAAAGAGTGGAACAACAAGAAAACATCCAACCCATAGAGGAAGAAAAGGTCAGCACCACACTTGGAGAATTCCCTGCTAATTGGACTAAAGTAAATGATGCAATAGTGGTGCCAGTGTTGACCTTTCCCCAACTGGTAGCACAGGAAGAAGTGACTCAAGAAAATCCTGAAGTTCAGGAAAATCAAGCAGCAGATGCCACACCAGCAGTGGAGCCAGAGAACCCTCGTCCTGCCAGTGGTGAACCTGTTATGCCCATGGTGAGTCTAAGAGTACACAGACAGTCTAGTATCCCTGTGCCATGCAGAACCACCAGTAGTGTAATCAGTACGTTACACACCACACCAGTATTATGCAGGTCTACCCGTACTACACAAGGTATACCACCCATTAGATATCGAATATAGCTAAGTTAATGTGAATGTTGAAATTGTATATTATATATATATATATATATACACACTCACTGGCCACTTTATTAGGTACACCATGCTAGTAAGGGGTTGGACCCCCTTTTGCCTTCAGAACTGCCTCAATTCTTCGTGGCAGAGATTCAACAAGGTGCTGGAAGCATTCCTCAGAGATTTTGGACCATATTGACATGATGGCATCACACAGTTGGCGCAGATTTGTCGGCTGCACATCCCTGATGCGAATCTCCCGTTCCACCACATCCCAAAGATGCTCTATTGGATTGAGATCTGGTGACTGAGGAGGCCATTTGAGTACAGTAAACTCATTGTCATGTTCAAGAAACCAATCTGAGATGATTCGAGCTTTATGACATGGCGCATTATCCTGCTGAAAGTAGCCATCAGATGTTGGGTACATTGTGGTCATAAAGGGATGGACATGGTCAGCAACAATACTCAGGTAGGCTGTGGCGTTGCAACAATGCTCAATTGGTACCAAGGGGCCCAAAGAGTGCCCAGAAAAAATTCCCCACACCATGACACCACCACCACCAGCCTGAACCGTTGATACAAGGCAGGATGGATCCATGCTTTCATGTTGTTTACGCCAAATTCTGACCCTACCATCCGAATGTCGCAGCAGAAATCGAGACTCATCAGACCAGGCAACGTTTTTCCAATCTTCTACTGTCCAATTTCGATGAGCTTGTGCAAATTGTAGCCTCAGTTTCCTGTTCTTAGCTGAGAGGAGTGGTACCCAGTGTGGTCTTCTGCTGCTGTAGCCCATCTGCCTCAAAGTTCGACGCACTGTGCGTTCAGAGATGCTCTTCTGCCTACCTTGGTTGTAACGGGTGGCAATTTGAGTCACTGTTGCCTTTCTATCAGCTCGAACCAGTCTGCCCATTCTCCTCTGACCTCTGGCATCAACATGGCATTTCCGGCCACAGAACTGCCGCTCACTGGATTTTTTTTCTTTTTCGGACCATTCTCTGTAAACCCTAGAGATGGTTGTGCGTGAAAATCCCAGTAGATCAGCAGTTTCTGAAATTCTCAGACCAGCCCTTCTGGCACCAACAATCATGCCACGTTCAAAGGCACTCAAATCACCTTTCTTCCCCATACTGATGCTCGGTTTGAACTGCAGGAGATTGTCTTGACCATGTCTACATGCCTAAATGCACTGAGTTGCCGCCATGTGATTGGCTGATTAGAAATTAAGTCTTAACACACAGTTGGACAGGTGTACCTAATAAAGTGGCCAGTGAGTGTATATATATATATATATATGTAACTGTTTTCAAGTTTTGTACCTACAGGTAACCTGTAAGAGTTTCCTTTGAATTTTCAGGTTTCTTTTATGAACATTGTACCACAGGACTTGTGTCGTCACCAACTCGTATATAGTTCACCATTTGCCCAGGAATGGACCATGGTCATTGATGCTTGGACTTGTCATCATAGGACTATTTTTGGAGCTTTTGGTTTTTGTAAATTTTTCCCTTTTTACAAATCTTGTACAATTATAATTGTTCACATTGTCTAACTGTTTATATGTTTTTTTATGTTTTGTTCAGCCCAGGAGTGCTGACTTGCACTAGGGGGGAATGTGGCGCCCCCAGGAGTATGGTCGCCACAGTGGCTTTGCCTTCCCCCAGGGAGGGTAATTCCAGGCTTGGAAGCAGTGACGGGTCTCTCTCGCAGTTATCC
This sequence comes from Dendrobates tinctorius, assembly GCF_039654945.1. Classification (NCBI taxonomy): domain Eukaryota; kingdom Metazoa; phylum Chordata; class Amphibia; order Anura; family Dendrobatidae; genus Dendrobates; species Dendrobates tinctorius. The sequence goes on along the minus strand of NW_027361684.1, from coordinate 4,715,242 downwards.
TACACATGCAACACAGTTCCACTCCAGGCCAGCAGGGGGGACTCTGAACTGGAATTGAGGGGAGGAGTGCTCTCTGAGGGCCAAGAGAAAGGAGTGGTCAGTTAGTGTGAGGAGGTCCACGTGTGCAGACGTGTGGAGAGAAGCTGGAGGTTGAGCTGAGGAAAGAGAGCTCCCTCACAGTGAGAGCGCATGAACTGGAGTCTGGTCTCCACGGTTATACGGATACTAACGGTCCTGCAACAGATACCAGAGGAGTAGGAGGCTGTAAATGCCCTACTCCCATCTAAGACTTGGAGGCACAACAGCACGGAGTGAGCCAAGGGAGGAATACGGCTATAGCTGTCTGCCATACAAGGTAGTTCTAAGAGATAATAAGAGAAGTAGGAAGAACTTCAGTGTAACTCAGTACTAGGAGTACTTCACTCAAGTAAGCGCTAGGAAGGAGACTGCACAGCCCATCTGCTGAGAGAGAATCGCTGAGCTGCTTCCAGGCTAGCCGGCTCCAGTACCATCTGTAATCAGGACCCTGGACTGCATTTATCAAGTAAAGGTACAGAAATTGCACCCCGCTGTGTCTTGTCTGCTTCCTACCCTTCCGGCACTGCTACATCCCCGTGCCAACCACATCTACACTGCCCTGGGACTACAGCTCCACCTGTGGGGAGCTTCACCATCTTGGCTGCAAGCCATCACCAGTCCCAGAGGATCTGCAGCGTCGGCTTAACATCTCACTTGCCGAACACCACAGGTGGCATCATGAACTATTCCATTAACTACATTCCACCATTTCAATTCCCCCATTACTTGGGTGCCCAGGGCCACGGACCGGGTCATCGCTGCTGTGACACATCCCCCTGACACCGGCCCGGTACCGAGTACCCCACAGCCCTGGGAGGGCGACTCAAATCTCACACACATAATAAAAACCATTCACAAGAAAAAAATCTAACAGAGATAATAGTGAAAGGCAATATATAATGGCTTGGACAATAGGATCTAGCAGTTTATGAGGTGAACTGTGCCACACGTCAGTGTGATGGCCACCATGCAAATGCACTATTGAATGGAATCAGCAAACACAATGACATAATCCTTAGTGAAGTGCCTGGACCGTTTCCACACATTTATCACACAGGGACAATATATACTGCCAGCAGCACAGAGCTCCTGATTCCAGGCACTTAATCATGTTATATAGGAGGAGCCATAAAAATGGATTTCTGGCTCCACCATACAAATAAATGATAAGTTCCTTTTGGCATCTAAATCCCATGAAATTGCTCTCATCGCCTGTGTGAAGTGGCCATTTAAAAGCATTTAATTGCTGATGACTGTTGTAAAGCAGGACAATTGTCTACTGCTGGAGAGACAGCAAGTCCTCACGGTCCAATGCTGAGAACCCGCACATTATGCCGAAAACTTCTCTCGACTAACGGCGCTCCGCTCCATCGAAACAGATGGTCTGGATGCAGTCGGCGTCCTACTTCCAGGTCCCGCCTGTTCAGTTTATTTTTCATGTGCGCCATTTTACACGTCTTCCATCCACCCTAACAGGCTGTTACTATAGTGAAGGCTGAGAAATCACTGCCATAGTCCCTGTATGAGGAGCTGTAACCCAACTATAATGAAGAAACTGACTGAGAAATTTATAGGTCTGTTATTACCAGTAGCAGCTCTACAGCTTGTGCAAAACCACAACTCCCATAATGTCCTGAGACCAACACACTGATCATCTACATGACAATCGTTATTTGGTTTTATCATCCATAACCTGACCATCACCTGCACCTACAGGCTGCCACAGAACAAACATGCAAGCACACTCTGTAGTCATCAAGTGTCCATTAGCCCCACACAGGGCACCCGTTCTCATGGTCAAAGGAAATCCCAGGTGGGGTACATGACTTATCCTACTATTATGCTGGGTGCAACTCCTTCACCTAGCTGGTTGTCCTGCTGCTTCTAACACAGATACCACAGCACACTGCTGCTTGTCTTTTCTGCTCTTTCTGATCTCTCCCTCTCTTCCCTTAGCCTTAAAGATGGCAGCAGGCAGGTATCAAAGTGCTAAATGGTGTTTCAAAGTATGGAGAGGAGGGAAGGCATTTATGTCCTCTCGGATGGCAGACCACACAGGCCATCAGGGCCGGCCCGAACGTATAGGCGAACTAGGCGGCCGCCTAGGGCGCCGACCCAAAGGGGGCGCCAGAGAAAAAATAGAAAAAAAATTATAAAAAATCTTTTCAAAAGGCAAAAAGTTTTAGGGATGGAAAGAAAAGTGTACATATTTAAGGGCAAATATGACGCAAGAGAGGTTGGTTGGGTTGGCAACAATTTCGATAGAATCTGAAGTTGCTAAACAAATTAATCTCGGTGACTTAGTGTCATCCTTTTAAAAAAAAAAGGCAAGGAAACAAAAATTTTAATTACCTATGGTCGTTTTTGTTTTGTGTTATTGATTACTTTGTATATATTTGTCCTATACAACGTCTCAGAAGATGAAAGAGTTAGGAGAGAGTTAATTAATCATTGTTGTTGTGGTTCATTTTGCTCCAAAATTTATATCCCAAGTTTTCATCTACTGCCAAGAATAGTAGGGGCGCAACAAAATAGTTTCGCCTAGGGCGCCGTAATCTCTCGGGCCGGCCCTGCAGGCCATACTGTAATACAGTGTAGATAGGGAGGAAAGAACACATGGAAAATCTGCAAGGGGAGAGATTTCACCAAATGTGTGCTATCATAAAAAGAAAAGTAAGGAGAGCACTCACTGCATACGCAGGTGTTACACACCTGTCCCGGGTGTGGACTCTCCTCCCTTCATCTTGGTCCCCTTCTCTCTTTTGTGCTCCACATCAGGCTCTGCAAGTTGCCCAGCATGTGATATCATGTCCCTAGACCTTTTAAGGCCTACTTGGATGCACACCTGTCTTTTAATTGCTATTCAAGACTCTAGTTCTGTTTATTTCCACCTCCTGTGCACATCGTGCCTTCCTTGGCTTCTATTCCTGCACATTGCACTTCTTTCGTCCTGCTGTTCCCAACACTTCTATGTGTGCCAAGCCCTCGCTCCCTATGTGCCATCAGGCTAACTGCACCAACGCATGGACCTTGTGTTCCCACCAGGACCTGGGGCTTAGCGAATTCACTTTACAAGGTGAGCCTAACAAGAGTAAGCCACAGGCGCAAGAAAATGTGTACAAAAAAAAGAGCCAAGTACTGCAGTGCGCAGACGCCGGGCCTCTCTGACCTTTCCCAGCGCATGCGCACTGCAGTACTTGGCTCTGCCCTCAATAGGGCAGATCAGTATGCCTGCGCAGGAGCCACGACATGAAGCAAGCAGGATGACGATATCGCTTGTAGATGGGAACTGCGACACCCATCGGACCAGATCCCCCCCCCGTGTGAGTATAATAAAACTTGTTTTTCTTATCTTTCAGGTTAGATCGGGGGCTTATTTACAGCATTATAGAATGCTGTAGATAAGCCCCTGATGGCTGTGGCCGCAGCTTATAGCTGAAAAATGAGGTGACAGGTTCCCTTTAAGTCTAGATTCACATCTGCACTAATTTTTGACAGAAACCTCATGTCATGGTCAATGAGGTCCACCATGAATTTGGAACGGAACGGAAGTAAAACTTCTTATCGCCCAGTGCTCAATCTTCCCCTTTATCCTATATTGTCCTCCGATAGAAGATCCGAGCTATCCACGAGGCGTCCGTCTGCTGATGGCCGTCCTTCATTTTCATGGTACCCTTGTAGGTAAAATCCAATGTAATAATCGAGCCACGATTACACATCAGTGCCCTGTTAGGCTCCACTGTGTACATGGCTAGACTGCTCGCCATGGCTCCTCTCGGTACCCGGGGTGAGGGTTTTATGGTCCATTTGAGCTAGATTTGCTTCTGGCTGAATAAAGAAGAAGGTGAAGTCCTATGGGGGGACGTACAAAGCACGGTCATGAGTATTCAGTCTGAGAAACGCCGGAGCAGATGCATCCGGGAAACGCAATGATGCATTAAATAAAACTATTTCATAAAGAATTAAGTCGGGAGGTAAATGATAAAACAGAATTGTCTCGATTTTCCCTGCTGCGAGTTCACACAGTTGGAACTGATGTTTCTGCAGTCGGAGAATGGCATTGTAAGGGAATACTAAAGAGCGGCTGGTGATTTGCTATTTAATGCTCGCTGCTTGGTTTTCGGTTAGATATAGCATAAATCACCCCGGAGCGAAGGATTTTCAGAAACAATAAAATCATCTTCCAGCAGCTCGCTATCCGGTCTAGTACTGAAAATAACACGCACATCTGTCGGCCAACCGCACAACGCCGGTGTGCCGAAACATCAAGGAAAGGCCATTGTCTGGGAAAAAAAGATGAGAGAGGCTGATACGAGAAAACGATCAGCTAGTTAGCATGCTGGGACTTGTAGTTCCTCTGCCACAGAGCAATCTGGGTATTTTTTTTAAGGTAGAGTAGGACAAACAGGATATATTTTAAAATTTCAGGAAAAATATAAAACTAAGATAGAAATGCGATATGATTTTTGCCTTTTTACGTCACATCAGGGACCTCCAAATGGTGAGTTTTCTTGCATTTGTGATATTCACACTGCTATATCCTCTGCTACCTACGTGAGGCGACTGACCTAATCTGCAACCTTCATTGTAGATGACTGTTACATTGGACAAGCTGATCATTGTGGCGCCACCATGTGGTTACACAGTGTACTGCACTTTTCCATGTAAGTGAAAAAACTAAAGGTCAGAAGTCAGAACAAGTTTTGTAAAAATCAGTCTAAATTTACTAATTCTGATATGTCAAGGGTTGTACCGGAGAGTTCCATTGATAAAAGATGGGAACCATTCTAGGAGCCATTGGTGGTCCAACATACCCCATAGGTGTTATATTGTGATATTGATTCATTAAGCGATCCCGCAACCCAGGACTGAAAAGTGACTATAAATTTCTCATTTATTATCACCTCGCTGCATTGGTTCATCAAAGTAAGGGCTCATTCAGACGTTCAATGTTCTGGTACAAGTGCTGTCTGTGGTTTTCACAGATAGCAGCACTCATACCTGTGATAGTCTAGGGGGCCATTCACAGGTCCGTCATTTTCCAGTCACAGAGACACGTTGGATTTTGATCTGAGTGTCAGATCAAAATCAACAATGAAACTCTATGGGTCCGTGAAAACAAATGGGACCGCACTCGAATGACATCCGAGTGCAGTCTCTTTTTCACAGACCGTCAGAAAGGAGAAACGGTGGAGAAACTTTTTTTATCTTTTTGTTTTCACGTAGGAGAAAAAGTGATGACACTCGGACCAAACTCTGATAATCTGTCTGTTTTTCTCGTACATGGAAAATACTGATGTGTGAATGAGGTTAAATGCACTGAAATAAACAGAGATCCCATGATTTGGCATTTTGGCATGGTGCCAGGGCTTAGTCGTAAGGGCTTGCTAACACGCTCAATTTTTGCCATTTTTTTCCAAGTGTTTTTCAAGATTAAAAATAATACTACACTTTACAGTATCAAAAAAATGAATGAGAATTATGAAATTTCCTGCATGCGCTGCTTATTTTTTCCTTGCACTTTTGAACCATCCAAGCGATTTTTCTAAAACTAAAGCACGACAAATTCTTTTAACCATTCAAATAAATGGGATTTAAAAGCATGCAATAAAGCATAAAAAGCATGTAAAAATGCATCAAAAAGCATATACAGTGCATCAAAAAAGCATGTAATAAAGCATAAAAAGCATGTAAAAATGCATCAAAAAGCATATACAATGCATCAAAAAAGCATGTAATAAAGCATAAAAAGCATGTAAAAATGCATCAAAAAGCATATAAAATGCATAAAATAAGCATGTAATAAAGCATAAAACGCATGTAAAAATGTGTAAGAAAGTGCATATTTTAAAAAGTGTTTTTCCTTCCAAGACTCTTTTTGGGCATATAATAATCTTAGCGTGTGCACATGGCCTTACCCATCAGGGCGATGGCATCCCCCGCCAGCTCGCTCCCATGTGACTCATCAAACAGAGTACAGGCAGAAAGCGCCACCGGAGATCATTGGGAATAATTATCCCCTCGCTCTGTACACTATTGATCCAGTAATATTTTATAAGCGCACGGTCAATACAGTCTTTATACGTCGCTTTTTTCTATTACATGATAAAAGGGTAAATGATGAATTAGTTTCCTTGCTATGACAACACATCCATCAATGTGCCGCTCCATGTTCCCGCCACCCTGCCATGTAATTTCCACCGCGGCACATGCATTTGTCAATGTGTTTACAGAAATATCACAAAACAGCAGGCGGTACTCAGCGGCCACATTCACCGCCACAGTAATGAACCTCTCAGCCCCATCAGGCGGCGTCCCACCAGCTCAGGTGCTTGATTGCAGTGGAGAAATTAACCCTTTTACGACCCAGTTCAGACACAATTACGCTTCTTATTGCCTTCAGGCTTTCTGTAGTAAAACTTTAATAAAACATGGAATATTATACAGTCAGAATGGAGCGTCTGTTTATCTGTTTGCATGTGGCACCAGAGGTGGACATATTGGTGAAACCTGTGCAGCCACACAGGGGCCCTAGAGGTAAGGGGGCCACTACTACCTCCAAAACATGGCGAATTGTACATTATGATGAGCTATTAGATGGCCACATACTGTTCTTGCACAGGGGCCTCTTCTGTCTGCGTCCACCACGGGATAGGCTTTGGATGACCCTTGAGACCAAGGTCAAGCTCAATAGCTCCAATACATTCCCATCAGTATTCGTCTTCGTTGATGGGCCCCCTAACTTTCAGGGGGAAACTTATACCCACTATAATTACACCCGTCTGTGACCTGTATTTCCTGTAAGATAAGGAATCAGGAAAGGAAAGAGTTATAACATACTAATGAGGTCAATGAGCCAAACTGGAGCGATACCTGTTTGCAGAGTGTGGGTCTTTTTTAACGCTTTTATTTCCAGAGTGCACAGCTTGGATAAAACAGTACCTGTGACCCTTGAAAAAAATAAAATAAAATGAATATGTCATCAGGCTTTTGTTACATAATTTATGAGTAGCATGATGTAGGGGCAGAGAGCCTGATTCCAACAATGCATCGCTTACTGGGCTGTTAAAACAGCAATTTTATCAAAACTACAGTTATCAGCAGAGGAACATTAAACCTGCTGCCAGGTAGTCCTCCATATTCATGTGCTGTGTATAACTCCACCCCCACCACCAATTGGTAGCTTTCTGCCCATGCACAGTGTACACAGAAAGCTGCCAATCAGTGATGTGGGTGGGGTTATATAGAGCTCAGCATTCAGAGAACTGCTAGATCTGCAGCAGGGAAAACAGGGATTTTATCAATACGTCATCAAGCAGCCCAGTAAGTGACACATCACTGAAATTGGGTTCTCTACCCCTACATGAGACTGCTCCCAGATCAGTGAATAAAAACCTGATGACAGATTCCCTTTAAAACCTTTTCAACCCTCTATGTTTTGCTGTTCAAATGTCTGGAAAGCCAACATGCGTTCTTTAGCATTTCCTATCATCTGGCCCTCGGCTGAAAGGTGTGATTGCGCCAAGTATCAGGGAGAAGAAGCAAAAGGCGATGACAATTGTCTTTTCTTCCCTTGATTTTCATTACACACTGGCCAAGGCCAAGTCGCCAGTTGACACCCAACCTGGCACCCCGTATCTAAACCCGCTCAGCCTACACCCGCCAAACTACCACCAAAAGAAATTATTATAGATGGCAAAATATATTACAAGTCACTTGTTTAATTTGTTTATGTGATATGGCTTTACTGTAAGAACGAATGGAGGGTCAATATAGATTAATGGCAATTACCAATCAGCACCTGCCTCCTGTGATCCCAGGGTTATTACTGACCACTGCACAGGGAGGTAATGATGTTGTGACAGTACTAAGCAGCTGTAAGTGGTGCCGCTAACATTCCTCCAGCCTCCAATCATCCCCCGCCGTCCTTGCTGTTGCATCTGAATAAAAAGCAGCCAGAATTCTTATCTTCTATCTCAAGATTAACGACAGAGCCAAAATGCTCTTTATTCCTTCCGTTATGGGGTAAAGCAAACGCAATGATCAGATTCTCTGTGCTTAGCTGGCACATTGCGGAAGAATATACATGAATTATATTTGTCATTCCAAAATAGAGCGTATGGGTACCGTAACACATAGCGATGCACCAGCGATCCCGACAACGATATGGATCGCTGGTGCATTGCTAAGTGGTCGCTAGTGAGCTGCTACACAGGCAGATCTCACCAGCGACATCGCAGGGGTCGGGGGTCACTACTTACCTGTCAGACACGGCGATCCTGACGTCCTCCCGCCCGCGTCCACGCGCCGCTCGTCGGCGCCACAGGAAGCCCAGCAGGAAACGCCCGACGAGAAATCATCCAGGACGTTCTCGCGCGACCAGCGATAACCAGCGGGGGAGCCGGTCGGAGGTAAGTATCACATGTAGCGATATCGCTAGCAATATCGCTGCTGCGTCACAAAATCGGTGATGTTACAGCAATATTGCTAGCGATATCGCTATGTGTAATGGGCCCCTAAGATCACAGATGGTTTCCTGCGTAGAATCATTTGTTTGTGGCGCATAAATAATTTGGAGATTTTCATAGACTTTTCCATTTTTTCCCACCTCTATAAATTGCGCAAGTGCAAACTCATACAACAATAAACCATGCAAATGGTAAAAAAAAAATGGATAATTCTGCAGTTATCTAACTATGACAACACTTTTTAGGAAATCTGCCGGGCAGGCAATCCCGTGATCATAGTGGGAATATCTTCTTGGAAGTTGTAACTGTCACAAGTCTGTCACACCAACCTGGGATATCCGGGGGTAGAAGATCACTGCGTATTGTGAATCCCAGATCTTCCATTTAGACTGTGTATTTGGATCCTGTATTAAATGTATTTGGTTTCCTTTGGTGCTGAAGACGTAAATGACCCTTTCTATGCTGGTCAGAAACATGCAGCTCCATTTCAGCTGCTTCTGATCTGGTCATTAACTCTTCTTATAAAACCTGGTCAGACCCTCTCTGTCCTGCCGGTGAAAGCTCTGCTTCTTGCTCTTAGGAGATGCTGTGCTGTGTCCTAAAGCTCAGTAGTTTAAGTTTGGAGCTGTGGTGTTCTGCAGTTTGTTACTGCTCGTCTGTGTTTATCTCCTGGTCCCTTTTCCCATTTAGTTTATTCCTCCCAGTCCCTATCCTCCTCCCTATTGTTGGTTAGTGATTTTGTTTGATAGAGATTTTCTTTTATCTCTGTTTTGTCTTTGAGTCTGGTTTACCTTTCATTTCTGTCCAATGCCTCATGGGGTGGGGGAGGGGAAGATTAGGGTTTTTACAGAAGCATGGAAAGGTCAATGACACGTGCCTCTTTACCTTTAAGAGTACCCCCAGGACATGGATAGTTAGGGTATGTGCACACGTTACGGATTACCCTGCAGATTTTTCCGTGCGGATTTGGCTGAATTCGCAGGTAAGTCTGCAGGTAAAATGACCTGTGTTTTCCCTGCGGATTTAGTGCGGATTAGCCTGCGGATTTTCCCTACGTTTTGACACCTACGGATTTCTATAATGGAGCAGGTGTCAAACCACTGTGGATCTGCACAAAGAATTGACATGCTGCGGATTTCAATCCGCAGCTAACCCGCGTGGAAGAATCTGCAGCATGTGCACTGCGTTTTTTATTTTCCATTGACTTTAAAGGTACTGTACAACGCAGCAGAATCTACTGCGGATCCGCAGGGTCTAATCCGCTGCGGATCCGCAGCAGAATCCGCAACGTGTGCACCCCAGCTCCAGGGACAGCGTGAGGCCCCTTTTCCTTATTGAAGATCATCACAACATGACAGTCAGCAGCTGTAGATGTCCAGTTTGGTATTACCAGTAAACTATTTACAGTAAATACTAATACTTACATGCTTTTGGTTCTGGCTCATGGAGGGGGATCCCAAGAGAGGTGCCCCCTTTTATAATGGTAGACCCCTCTCCGTCTTTGTTGAGATTAGTTTCCATTTTGAAGAAAAGAAAGTTTTAGAGAAGAAGGATCTTCCAACCAAAGTGTGGAAAGAGCACTATAGACATGTATGTAAATAGCAGTACAATAGGAGGAACACCAGGACCATCACAAAGATGCATCACCTCACAGGCTCCAAAATCTTAGATAATCAAACATGAACACTAGCTTTATATAAATCTGCCCACATGTTGTGTGTAGCTTTGCAGCTCAACCCAGAGCTGTAGTTCGGCTTTCTTGCATCCAAGGCATAGATTGAGTTTGGAGTCCCGCAGGGGAAGGCAACTATCATTTTCCCACGCTCCAGAGTTCAGCGCATGTCAGGCTGTGAGGGAACGCGGCATCAGTGAAGCCACTGCTAGTCACTGAAGCTGCGCCGGCAGCGTCTCATTCATTCACCAGTAGTTTACAGCTGGGGCAGTCACATCTTGGAACCGTCCTGGTTGTAAACTGTATATCCCCCAGGTATGGATTACTGTGTGGGACACAACGACGGAGAGGTATGGTATATTGTTGGTTTGTTATTTTTTTATTACAAGACTACGAGAGCGTCGCATGGATTAGCTGTATAGTAAAGATGGGAAACTGTGTTGTTTTATTTCAATAAAAGACTTTATTCTGGCTGTGTCTTTATTTAACCTGTAGCAACTATAGGATTAGTAATGGATAGGTGTCTTACTGACACCTCTCCATTACTAAGCTGTGGGCTTGATGTCACCTTACAATACAAAGGTGACATTAACCCCACAACTATTACCCCACTTACCACCACTACAGGGCAAGTGGAAAGAGAGAGGCTAATTGCCGGAATTGGCGCATCTTAGAGATGTGCCATTTCTGGGGCGGCTGTGAGCTGGTGTTTGTAACCAGGGGGCGGCCAATATCCATGGCCCCTTCCTAGGCTATGAATATCAGCCCGCAGCTGTCTGCATAGCCTTTTCTGGTTATTAATTATGGAGGGACCCAACGTCATTTTTTGGGGGGATCCCCTATTTTAATAGCCCATAAAGGCTAAATATACAGCTGTGGGCTGATATTAATAGCCTGGGAAGATCCATGGGTATTACCTGCTTCCCAGGCTATAATCATCTACCCCCAGTTGCTGACTTTCCCTCCCTGGTTTGGAAAATTGCGCGGGAGCCATCGCAATTCTTTTTCCCCGGAAAAAAATCTTTTATTACATACATGTCCCATAATTTGCACACACATTACTAACTGTATTGGTCACTGACATCTATATATCTAACTATTCTGCATGGATTTACTGTATGTAAACCATGTCTTTCATCCTGTCGGCTCCTGCACTGATTTTACAGAAGCCGACAAATGAATTACTGGCTATTCTTCTAGCTATCTCTGTATGAAAAATAAAGATATACAGTTAGGTCCATATATATTTGGACAGAGACAACATTTTTCTAATTTTGGTTCTAGACATTACCACAATGAATCTTAAACAAAACAATTCAGATGCAGTTGAAGTTCAGACTTTCAGCTTTCATTTGAGGGTATCCACATTAAAATTGGATGAAGGGTTTAGGAGTTTCAGCTCCTTAACATGTGCCACCCTGTTTTTAAAGGGACCAAAAGTAATTGGACAATTGACTCCAAGGCTATTTCATGGACAGGTGTGGGCAATCCCTTCGTTATCTCATTCTCAATTAAGCAGATAAAAGGCCTGGCGTTGAGTTGACATGTGGTGCTTGCATTTGGAAGGTTTTGCTGTGAAGGAAACATGCGGTCAAAGAGCTCTCCATGCAGGTGAAACAAGCCATCCTTAGCTGCAAAAACAGAAAAAACCCATCCGAGAAATTGCTACAACATTAGGAGTGGAAAAATCTACAGTTTGGTACATCCTGAGAAAGAAAGCACTGGTGAACTCCTCAATGCAAAAAGACCTGGGCGCTCACGGAAGACAACAGTGGTGGATGATCGCAGAATAATCTCCATGGTGAAGCGTAACCCCTTCACAACAGCCAACCAAGTGAACAACACTCTCCGGGAGGTAGGCGTATCAATATCCAAATCTACCATAAAGAGAAGACTGCATGAAAGTAAATACAGAGGGTTCACTGCATGGTGCAAGCCACTCATAAGCATCAAGGATCAAAAGGCTAGACTGGACTTTGCTAAAAAACATCTAAAAAAGCCAGCACAGTTCTGGAAGAACATTCTTTGGACAGATGAAACCAAGATCAACCTCTACCAGAATGATGGAAAGAGAAAAGTATGGCGAAGGCGTGGTACAGCTCCTGATCCAAAGCATACCACATCATCTGTAATACACGGCGGAGGCAGTGTGATGGCTTGGGCATGCATGGCTGCCAGTGGCACTGGGTCACTAGTGTTTATTGATGATGTGACACAGGACAGAAGCAGCCGAATGAATTCTGAGGTATTCAGAGCCATACTGTGTGCTCAGATCCAGCCAAATGCAGCCAAACTGATTGGTCGTCGTTTCATACTACAGATGGACAATGACCCAAAACATAAAGCCAAAGCAACCCAGGAGTTTATTAAAGCAAAGAAGTGGAATATTCTTGAATGGCCAAGTCAGTCACCTGATCTCAACCTAATTGAGCATGCATTTCACTTGTTAAAGACTAAACCTCAGACAGAAAGGCCCACAAACAAACAGCAACTGAAAACCACCGCAGTGAAGGCCTGGCAGAGCATCAAAAAAGGAGGTAACACAGCGTCTGGTGATGTCCATGAGTTCAAGACTTCAGGCAGTCATTGCCAACAAAGGGTTTTCAACCAAGTACTAGAAATTAACATTTTATTTACAATTATTTAATCTGTCCAATTACTTTTGGTCCCTTTAAAAACAGGGTGGCACATGTTAAGGAGCTGAAACTTCTAAACCCTTCATCCAATGTTAATGTGGATACCCTCAAATGAAAGCTGAAAGTCTGAACTTCAGATGCATCTGAATTGTTTTGTTTAAAATTCATTGTGGTAATGTCTAGAACCAAAATTAGAAAAATGTTGTCTCTGTCCAAATATATATGGACCTAAGTGTGTATATATATGTGTGTGTGTGTGTGTGTTACTGACATAAATATACAGGGTGGGCCATTTATATGGATACACCTAAATTAAATATGAATGGTTGGTGATATCAACTTCCTGTTTGTGGCACATCAGTATATGGGAGGGGGAAAACTTTTCAAGATGGGCGGTGACAATGGTGGCCATTTTGAAGTCGGCCACTTTGGACTGCATTTATATAAATGGCCCACCCTGTATATATAAATATATGCATCTATTCTATGTGTATATATCTATTCTATTATAACTTATTCTATTCTATACTGTACGCGGCTGATCATTTGCCATCTTTTAGTCTATCTAATATATATATATATATATATATTGGTTTTAAAACGATGTGTACAGTTGTGCATTACAATAGAATTTTAACATGAGCTTTTACATACAGAGAACCGCTGTATGTAAAAGCTCATGTTAAAATCGCATTGCATACGGATGTCATACGGATACTAGATGCGAGCAAATCGCATCATCGCATTGCAAACTGATTACATACAGAGAACATTGGTGCGATTCTCGGCCGTCAAAATCGGACCGATTTTTTAATACGTTGAGTGTGACTCCGGCCTTATAATGATACCTTGGTTGGTGATTATTCTTTAATCTTTATTTTCAGTTATGTGTTAATGATATTCTCATGCCCTAAGGCGGGTTTGGTGTATTTGGTGCTCTGACTATATATTCATAATGCAGCCCGCTGACAGGTCAGGGCTCCCTCTCGGCTATCTCCGAACTGCTAATGCGCATCTTCAAAGAGGAATTTTTTTTCTTCTCCAGCAAGATGGTGTCGCCGGCACATGCGCAGTAACAGCTATTGGATCACAGCTAGACACCGATAGCAGCTACTGCGCAGGCGCCGCGGGCGCCATTTTCAAATTGTTTTTTTTTTGTTCCCTAGCTGAATAACCTGAATATTATTAGCACACAAAACATGTGATTTTGCTGCAGAGCAGGTGCCACAGCTAGCACCAGCCTGCAGAAACATTTTCTTTTTTTAAAGTATATACAGATACTCATTATGCAAACTAGGGGGCAGGACAGTGAGGGAGCAGTGACCTGTCCGCCGGCTGCATTATGAATATCCAATCAGAGCACCACCCCATACATGAACCCCGCCTTACGGCACGGGAATGTCACTAACACAAAACTAGAAATAAAGATTAAAGAACATCCACAAGATGGATTTCATCAACCAAGGTATCATTTTAATCAGTATAACGATGCCGACCTGGCACTGTGTGTAAGTTACTGTGCACAATCCTGCTGACAAGTTACCTTTAAAGTGAAAAAAGGATTGTTCCAGCTTCCAAATAGTCCAAAAAGAGTAATTTATTTGCTTGCATGTAAAAACCAGACTTGTAAAGGCAAGTTCACATGACCAAATAGCAGTGTATAGAAGCTACGCGTTTCTTTGTCAAAGCTCAGACCTCATCATCTCCCATCGCATCATCACACCTCTTTAGTCTGTTGTTACTCTGCTGCCCTACTAACCTACTTCTGTCCTTGCTACTCATCTGCTTCTCCCCTCTGCATATACCTTCATTTTCTCCCAATTCTACAACGTACAGTGGGTACGGAAAGTATTCAGACCCCTTTACATTTTTCACTCTTTGCTTCATTGCAGCCATTTGGTAAATTCAAAAAAGTTTATTTTTTTTTCTCATTAATGTACACTCTGCACCCCATCTTGATGGAAATGTAGAAATGTTTGCAAATTTATTAAAAAAGAAAAACTGAAATATCACATGGTCATAAGTATTCAGACCCTTTGCTCAGTACGCTGTTTAGGTGAGCAGGGAGGCGCTCCCTGGAGATGACTGGGAGGATTGCATCTCACCTGATTAGGACTGACATATTAAGATCTGCTTCAGTTCTAATCCAGTTCAGTGCTGTTTATTCAGTTCCCTTGCATAGGTGTATGCTGAGTGCTTCCTGGTTGAATTCTGCTTGCTTCTCGGTAGTTTCTAATGGTCATTATTGGTTCTTCTTTATTAGCTATTAGCTCTTGTCCTGGGGTTTCCCTTTGGGTTTTTTGCTAGCTTTGGATTTACTCTTGTCCCTGACTCCACATAGTCCATATCACTAGACACTAACTATCCTATGACAGCAGTCTGGAAAGGACTCTGTAAAGCCCCCTTTCCCTTTGGCAGTGGGTGAAGAATATCCCAGCCCTTAGGCTACTTTCACATGTCCGTCGGTGGCATTCCGGCGCCGTGCGGCAAAAAGATGGAGTGCCGGATCCAGCCGTGAACGGAGGGACCGGAAGTATATGCGGCGCATCTTACGGCGCCTGACACGGCTATGTAGCAAAGGAGTCGCCGGGGAAGAAAAGGATCCACGAGCCGGTGAACGGGGTATGAAAAAGAGAGAGAGAACGGGGTATGAAAGAGAGAGAGAACGGGGTATGAAAGAGAGAGAGAGAGATATCTGGGCATGCGCACAGGGTAAAACCGTGCATGCGGTGGCCGGATCAGGTAGAAGCCTGATCTGGCGGCCGGAATGTGCCATAGAGTAACATTGTCCCACAGAGCCGGAAGGGCCGCATACATCCATGTCCGGCTTTTTTCGCCGGACAAAAAAAACGCTGCAGCACCCGTTCTGTCCGGCCGCCGGACAGAGGAATTCAGCCGGATCCGGTAAAAAACGGAACAAACGGAAGCACATGCGGCGCGATCCGGTGCATGTGCTTCTCAATGACAAAAAAAACGCATCCAGCGGTAAAAAAAAACGGATCCGTTTTTATACACACATGCCGGATTGTGCCTGACGGCACAAACCGGATGTGTGAAAGAGGCCTTAAGGACTTGCCTGGCATTGGTGGCTTGAGCAAAGTGCATCTGTGACTGCGCTTTTGCTGGTCCAATGTGAGTCGCTACAGAGTAGCCATTCCTGCACATAAGAGTATCCACTTCAAGCTACTAACACTGACCTACAAAGCCGTCCATAATCTGTCTCCCCTAAATATCTCTGAACTAATCTCCCTACATCTCCCACCATGTAATTTCTGGTCCTCCCAAGACCTCCTTCTCTCCTCCACAATCGTACGTTCCTTATCCAATCACCTTCAAGACTTCTCCTGAGTATCCCCCATCCAGTAGTATTCTGTGACCCAACACATCTGATTATCCCCTACATTTGGAGATTTCAAGCGGATCTTGACAATCATGTCTTCAGAACAGCTTACAGCCTGCTTCCTTTTGCAGCCCCCTAATCATGACAATGACCATTTTACAGCCATTTTATAGCAATGAAGTTTGGGTCCCCATTGACTTCTATTGAGTTCGGGTTCGAGATCAAGTTTGAGGCCAAGTTCGGACCCAAACCAAACTTTTTACTGAATATTCGGCAAACTCAAACATCCACTGGTTTGCTCATCACTACTTTTGACTGAGGTGTGTAAAAACTATGGCATAGACAGACAATTTTTTAGTACGTCATGAGAAGTACTGGTTTCAGTCACTCTGAAGAACAGGATGAATGACTATGATGGCTGGCACCACAAATGGCTTTCTCTACTTCTTTTGTTCAATTCCTTACTCAGAAGCCTGCTGCATCATCTTTAAAAAAAGGAAAATCCCATGTCCTCCTAAACATCAATCCATTCCTTTACTACCCTAATTAGTGAGCCTGCTGTTAGGATTTACCTCTGGGACATCTGGTAGATTTGCCACAACATTGCCGGAGGAGCCTCTTGGCATGTTCAACTCTTCCGATTCTTTGTATTAGGAATCATCAAAAAGCACAGAAGCAACCCATCCAGGCATTTCATTACACGCAAAACATCCTCCCTGCCAACACAGCAGCAGCTCAGGGGAATCCTCAAAACCGTGGACGCTGCTATGCGAATTCACCAATATGCAGACAAAGCTTCCTCTGAAAATCTGCTAAAATTCTTTGAAATCCTCACTGAGCGCAGACACAATTGTCACAACTGCTGGAAGGATTGCTTCAAAGTTGTTCTCAGAAATGTCACCTGAAGATGGTGGCTCCTGAAAGTATGCTGCAACCGGGCCACCTTGGAGACCACCAGCAAATCACTAAGAAATCCCGTCATTATCTGCTTTCAACTCTTCATTAATAATATATGTACAGCAAGAAAATAAAAAACATGTCTTCTACAGTCATGGAGTGACTGTACAATACTCATATACTCTGTTCTTATAATCATTTTTCTTGAAAAAGCCTTATTTTAGTGTTATCAGACTATAAGACATATCTGAGATCATATAATGGGTTTTGGGGTTTACCATTGGAGTTCCAAGTAGTGAACACTGGGCATCGAACTTATCTACTAAGCTAGAACACAATCATCTGATGTGTACAGCACAAGGACTGAATGGATGACTCAGCCTTGATAAACATTTTACTCTATCTCAACCCACCTAACACCACCTTATTGACCGCTCCTCATTGTCCCTCCTCCCTGCTGAGGCCTCACATTGCTCAGTACAAGATGCAGCTGTCAGTCAGTCTGTGTACATGTGAAGATGAAGGGAAGTGGGTTGGTACTTCTTGTGATGCAACTTCCTGCCACACCACCATGACTCACATTGCCATCTGTGGTTCACCCCCTGTTCTGGGGCCTTAAAGAGAACATGTCAGCAGGATTTTGCTAAGTAAAGTGCACACATGGCCATATTAGCACTGTGATATTGATAAAAGTGATACCTGTGGTGAAGAAATACATTTTGTGGATTTTGTGCAATCAGGGTTAGAAGCTTTCTTATCCCGGAGCCCCTTCCCTATCCCTAGGGCCCCCCCTTGCTATCCCTGATCCTTGGATTAATTCTGATGGTGAAGATGCCGGGGCCACATGCCTTGCTAAGCTCCTAAATCAGCCCTTAACTGTCACTGCCCTCACGCAGGGAAAGTGTGGAGTTGTACTGTATAAGAATACACAAGCCAGACTAACAAGGGAACAGGTACTGGGATAAATGAAAACACAAATATGCACTCACGAACAACAGACTGGAACATCAGGAAGTAAAGAGAGGAAAAACAAAATAGGAGAGGATGAGGATATGCAGACAAATCACCAAGTCTTCTTAACAACACTCCAAATGCCTCCTCAAACAACCAACACCTTCAACTCCAGGACCAGGCAATATGAAACTAAGGCTGGTTTCACATTTGCGTTTTTTAGCGCTGGAAAAAAACGCACACCTGCGCATGCGTTTTTTCCCCTATATTTAACATGGGTGCGCATACCTGCGCGCTGGTAAGCGCATGTATGCGATTTTCATGCGCTGCGTTTTTTTGGGGTGTGCGTTGGGATTTTCCAGACGCAGCATGTTGCATTTTTTGGCCCTGCAAAAAAGCGCATGCGCACATATGCGCACGTTTTGCGCTAAAAATGGCCATTATAGCCTATGGATGCGCATATGTGCGCACTGGCATGCTCATGTATGCGTTTTTTTGCATATGCGTTTTTTTTTTTAAACCATGGAATTTAGGGGTTTGGGTTAGAGTTAGGGTTAGTTAAGGGGGTTTAGGGTTAGGGTTATGGTCAGGGTCAGGGTTAGGGTTGGGGTTTGGGTCAGGGTTAGGGTTAAGTATGGTTTTGTTAAGGATTAGGGTCATGGTTAGGGTCAGGATTAGGGTTAAGTATGGTTTTGTTAAGGGTTAGGGTCAGGGTTAGGGTTAGGGTCAGGGTTAGGGTCAGGATTAGGGTTAAGTATGGTTTTGTTAAGGGTTAGGGTCAGGGTTAGGGTTAGGGTCAGGGTTAGGGTTAGGGTCAGGGTCAGGATTAGGGTTAAGTATGGTTTTGTTAAGGATTAGGGTCAGGGTTAGGGTCAGGATTAGGGTTAGTATGGTTTTGTTAAGGGTTAGGGTCAGGGTTAGGGTTAGGGTCAGGGTTAGGGTCAGGATTAGGGTTAAGTATGGTTTGGTTAAGGGTTAGGGTCAGGGTCAGGGTTAGGGTTAGGGTTAGGGTCAGGGTTAGGGTTAAGTATGGTTTTGTTAAGGGTTAGGGTCAGGGTTAGGGTCAGGGTTAGGGTTAGTTAGGGTTTAGGGTTTGGGTTAGGGTTAAGTATGATTTGGTTAAGGGTTAGGGTCAGGGTTAGGGTTAGGGTTAGGGTCAGGGTTAGGGTTAGGGTCAGGGTTAGGGTTAGTAAAGTCATGGTTTGGGTAGTGTGAGGGGCCACCTAAAAATGTTGGAAAAAAACGCAAACGCGGTAAAAACGCGCTAAAAACGCATACAAACGCATAAAAACACTGCGTTTTTTTCATGCATGCTCATAAAAATGCTTGAAAAAAACGCAGCAGTTGTATGCTTATGTATGCGTTTTTTCAATGCGTTTTTTTGCGGGAAAAACGCGCTGCAAAAAAAAGCAAGTGTGAAACTAGCCTAACACTGGCAATTCCCAATTGCCAGAGGCGAGTATATATAGCAACAGGGAGTGGCCAACACTGAACAGCTGAGACCATCAAAGCAGGAAAACCCCAGAAGCTCTCAACAGAACAGATTAACCCCTACACTGCTAGCAGAAACCTGCATTGTTTAATATGATGGTGAAGTGCTTCTAATCAGTGCAGGAGTACATGGAATCAGGCACCGTGGTCTTCCGGCCCCTCTTTGTAGCAGCAAGCCCATGACATGGGGTCTTCGGGTCTGCCACAGCCTCTTCGCTGCTCCTGTTGTCTTTATTGTCCTCCTGGCTTAAACTGTATACTGGCGCCATAGCAGCAGCAGGCAGCGCTTGGGCACAATAATGTCAATCTGCACTGGTGCTACCACAGACGCCATTTTACTGAAGACCCCCAGGAGGTCCGGTGCCATTTTCCTGAAGTCTGCCTGGAGATCAATGTGTGCAAGCTCCGCCCATGGCTAGGACTGTACCGGCAAAAAAGTTTAAACCAGGAGGACGATAAAGACAACGGGAGCAGCGAAGGGGCAGTGGCAGAACCAAAGTCCCTACCCACAGTCCCGCCTCACAGTCCTGCCCTGATGCACAAAGCTATTACTATAAGAAAACTTCAAACACTCATTACTCAAACAACAAAACAGATTTCTTCACCACAGGCATCATTTTAGTCAGTATCACAGCGCCATTATGGCCAAGTGTGCACTTTACTTAGCAAAATCCCGCTGACAGGTTCTCTTTTAAAGGAGTTATTCGGGATTATTTATTAACAATAGGAGGATTTTCAATAGAGGGCATGTGAAAAAAAGTATTGCTAGAGGAAATGCCCACTATGTTGCCATACAGGGACAATAACCAGACTAGATCAGACTCTGACCACCATGCAACACATGCATGAGGCCCCTGTTTATGCAATTCTCAGCCACAAACTGCAAAAATAAGCTAATTTTCTTCAGTTAACTAAAATGTCCTTCTTGACACTTTCTATTTATGCATTTAAAAAATATAGTTATAGGTTTTTTCACATTTTATTGAAATTGTTGCGTATGTAGGTGAAAAACAATGTAAAAAAAATCCTCCATACCCGTATGTGACTCCTGCCAAATGCAAATCATTCTACCGCCTGAATCTGACAAAAAGCAACTCGAGATTGTTCTGACTTTCAATACGGTGTGGCGCCCATTGACGTTATAACAAGCGACACACGCTGGATGCCATACGTCTTCTTTACCGCATGAGACTCGGGTGTAAGTTATGAGATGTGTTCTAGATGATCATACCGCGCTGCTCGCCGCCTCATACAAATTGCTCCTTCTCTGTAAAATCCAATTTCCGTTGGGGAAGACAATTTCCAGAATTTCAGCCATAAAACATCGAGGCTTTTAGTCACCGCTTCTCTGACATTTAGCGGAGAAATAGCATTTTACACTTTCTGACAAATCTTTGCACTTGGGGAAATCTGATTCAACATCAATATGATTTCTCCAAGAGATAATATCATATGAGATAGAAATATACTCCGATTACATACAGGAACGTATCTGAGATAAGATCTGTAAACTATTCAGTTAGCTCTGGGGCCATTATATATATATATATATATATATATATATATATATATATTTATACAGTTGTGCTCAAAAGTTTACATACCCTGGCAGAATTTTTGCTTTCTTGGCCTTTTTTCAGAGAATATGAATGATAACACTAAAACGTTTTCTCCACTCCTGGATAGTGGTTGAGTGAAGCCATTTATTGTCAAACTACTGTGTTTTCTCTTTTTAAATCATAATGACAACCCAAAACATCCAAATGATCAACAGTTTACATAGCCTATTTTTTAATACCGTGTATTGCCCCATCTAACATCAATGACAGCTTGAAGTCTTTTGTGGTAGTTGTGGATGAGGTTCTTTATTTTCTCAGATGGTAAATCTTCCCACTTTTCTTGGCAAAAATCCTCCAGATCCTGTAAATTAATGGGCTGTCTAGCATGAATTGCGCTCTTGAGATCTCCCCAGAGTGGCTCAATGATATTGAGGTCAGGAGACTGAGATGGCCACTCCAGAACCTTCACTTTGTTCTGCTGTAACCAATGACAGGTCGACTTGGCCTTGTGTTTTGGATCGTTGTCATGTTGGAACGTCCAAGTACGTCCCATGTGCAGCTTAGGGACTGAGTGCAAATTTGCCTCTAGTATTTGCTGATGACATGCTGCATTCATCTTTACTTAAATTTGGACCAGGTTTCCTGTGCCTTTGTAGCTCACACATCCCCAAAACATCAGTGATCCACCTCCATGCTTTACAGTAGTAATGGTGTTCCTTTCATCATAGGTTTTGTTGACCTCTCTCCAAATGTAACGTTTATGGTTGTGGCCAAAAAGTTAAATTTTGGTCTCATCACTCCAAATTACCTTGGTCCAGTAGTTTTGAGGCTTGTCTCTGTACTGTGTATGTATTTCTATGTAGCTGAGTGCTCCAGTCCCGAGTGCCGGCGGCGGTGCTGGGTATAGAGATGCTAGACTCGTGCGAGTTTTTCGCATGTGTGACCCTGGCCTAAATCAGGTTGAACTTGATGGACTTTATTTAATTTTTACTATCACTGTTCATTTACTGCATGTTACCTAGGTTACCAACTACTTCTGCTGTCTATCTGAGGGTAGCCGGTCTCCTAGGAAAGGAGTGAAGAACTTGCATGCAATCTGCTGTACAGTGCTTTAGCTCTGAAGTTGAATCTGACCAGGCGCTATGAGCGCCGACCACTGTTATAGGCACATGTCAGCTGTTCAAAAAAGATCACATGTGCCGGGAAAGATGTGGGCTCAGCCCCGGAGCCCAAATCAAAGGGGGGGATTCCAACTTGGGCGTATTATTACGCCCAACGTCAGAAAGGGGTTAAAACACATAGTTGTCTGCACTTTTTAATTAGCAAATACTCCAATAGAGTACTGCAGAGAGGATGTAAATTAATTCTCTGCTTAAAGGGAATCTGTCAGAAGGTTTTTGCAATGATTCCAGCAATGTGTCACTTACTAGGCTGCTAGTTGTAGTTTTAAGCATAT
Organism: Dendrobates tinctorius; assembly: GCF_039654945.1. Classification (NCBI taxonomy): domain Eukaryota; kingdom Metazoa; phylum Chordata; class Amphibia; order Anura; family Dendrobatidae; genus Dendrobates; species Dendrobates tinctorius. Next base: position 4,692,694 of record NW_027361684.1, on the reverse strand, counting down.
TAGTGTTTTATTAGCAGGAGATTACAGATCTGTATATCCCCACCCACACCACTGATTGGCTGCTGTCTGCCAATGGAGAGTGTACACAGAAATTTGCCAATCAGTGATGTGGGTGGGGTTATACAGAGCTTGGCATTCAGAGGACTGCTAGACCTGCAACAGGAAAAACATTGATGTTATCAAAAAGACAGTGTGCTGACCAGTAAGTGATACAACATTGGAATCAGGGTCTCTGTACCTACATCATGCTGCTCTCAGATTACATACTAAACACCTCTTACTAGTTCTTCTTTATTTTTTGTCCTTGTTTACCCTTTTATAAGTTTGTGCATTTCTACTTGTTTGTTTCCCAAGTGACTAAGTACTCCATAGAATGTCTTTTTGCTCTTGCTTTGGGGGGTTAGTTCTATAATGTTGTGTTCTTATGGGATGTTTTTTTTTTAATTCCAACAGGGTACTACAGCAGAGCCCCATTCACTCAAATGAAGCTACATTGCATTCTCAGGATTCTTTGGGCATCCTAGTGATACTGGTATTGGCGAAAACCCCCTTTAAGGTGCCTAATTGACAATCACCGAACATATTTTGATGGGTTGCGCTGACAATCAGTTGTGGGCCGTCACGATCAGTCGATCTACGACACGATAGATGGCTGACAGAATACTTACCGTATTATCTTGCTTACTAATTACAATTTTCTCCCCAGAACTCCGATTTATCAAAATGGTGTAGTAGTCCACGGCAGCCAATCAGGTTGCTGTATTTATTTTCTAAAAGGTCTTTATAAGATAAAAGGTAGAATCAGATTAGTTCCACCAGTTTCGATAAATTTCGGAAAAAATGAACATTCATCAGACGTCTTATTCAAATCTTCTATTTTATATGTAAATGATTGCAGCTCTTTCTTTCTCCTTACCCTGACACAAAGGCTTGTGTCCTACATACGGGGAAGAAATTCTCCACTTTAAGAAAAAAAAAAAAAGCCGAAAGACTTATAGATATTAAAGGGCAAATTTCCCATGCTTTTCTAGACTGATGTAGAAAGATGAGGGACGGCTAATCATACGCTGTCGTATTGAGACGCGCTCTTTGTGTGAGCCGCGCGAGATGAAAACCCTAAGAACGGGGGGGGTTTTAAGTCGCACTCGAGGGTATATAGAAATCCGGCTTTATTATGCCTGCCAACAGAGCATCGGGGCGTTCTTACAAAGCTGTTCTCTGCGCAAGCATCCAAGAGTAATTCCGACCATTAACCGCCTGAGCAGAGTTAGCCATCTGCTGCGGGTCTGTACAGGGCGCCTCGCCGTAAGTCAGAGCCATAAATACATATAAAGGCGGCCCGTGTGACCGGCTGCTAAGTCATTGTCACAGTCATTGCATTTTATGTGCCACCAGGCTCCGGGCTCTGTTTGTATTATTTTCCTCTTAACCAGAGCAATGATCTGCGGCAGCTGTGCGCGGAGCAGAGGAGGAAGCCACTTTCCCTGGATAAACACGAGATGCTTTAGTGTTCTGTGAGCTATATATATATATACATCTGTGGTGTATAACATTGTGAAACGGTGTCTGGCCTGGAAACATATGTTTAGCATTCAGCATAATAGACCTGCTCCTGTTCTTTCATCTTTTAAACATAAAATATCAATGTATATACAGATGTGCGCTATCGATTTGACGTATCCTGGGATGCGTGGCATAAGACATTAAGCTTTGGGAGAAAAAAAAAATTTCTAGATACTCTGTAGGGAGACGTTTATGGTATAGGTGTCCGAGTGTGGCCACCCAGTGGTCGTTATGAAAACTGCAGATAAACTAGGGTTTTTCTAGAATGTCAGGACAATTTATCACATTGTCATTCTGAGAAACTGGAATCCCCAACAATAAATTGTGCATATATATAAGTGGACACTTCTGTATTAATCCTGAGTTTATTTCCTGTTGGTTATTGACCCATAGATAAAACAGATTTGTATTCCTTACATCAGTATCGGTCATCAATAACACTATAAATTTCCTTACCAGACGTGGAAGTCGATGTAAGAGAAGAATGATATTACAGCATGAATGAAAACTCCATGCTCAAGTTGTTCTTGAACCCAAAACCACAGCGCTGCACAGCAACAATGCTAAGTACTGAGCTGCAAAGCTGAGATGACAATTGTGGCCACTTTTCCCAATATGGTCATTTTTACAGTTAGCACCAATACTTTTCCAGAAATATTAATGATCTATCATTGCATTGTAGTAAGGGCCAGATTGGGGGGTGGTCCACTGCTTACCGCGCACAGACTACACAGACACGAGACGGAGGCAGATTTTCGGGTACAACAGGTCCAAGTTTATTGGCCGTCCTCATGACGACGGTAGAAATACACCGCAACAACTTTACAGCCCTCTGTATTCAGGCCCGGGTACCTGCACTTTCCTTCTGTCGTAGTGACGTTCCTCGCGGCTCTTTCGCTGGGGCTGCCCTAGGCCTATCTACCGCCAGCGCTTCACCAGTCCGAGGTCGTCATCAGTTTGGTACCCCCGGGGCCTTGTCTGTTCTGCGGTTCTTCGTGTTGGGTGTTGGGGCCACCCCCCTGACTATCTCTTCTTCTCAGTCCCTTGGTCAAGCTCTCCACCGCTGTCCGTTCTCTTGACTGTCTCTTCTCCTCCTGAGCTCCTCCCGGGACTGGAACCCTGTCCTGTCCTATTTATCTCCCTCCTCCGGAATTTCCCTCCTGGGTTCCTATCTCCCCGCCCCCCATGACTAAACGTTTTCGTAGCCCTAAGCTGCTGTAAAGTCCTGTTCTCACGCTCCCCCCTGCCATCTTGTGGTCAAACTAGGCTACTGCACTCCTTTTCCATATTCCCCAGCTGTTTCCCTTCTGTCATTACAAACATCCGTCTACAGTGCACAAACCGTCCCTTCTCCCTACAGACAAGTCCGGCGGTCAGGTCACCTTCCCTACAGCATAACAAAACACATGTGCCATTCATGATGGTGAAAAGTGTCTAAAACGCGTTTATTGCTCTTATACAATGATGTCAGCTTGCAGTGGTATATCGCATATTATGTGTCCCTATGGAGTTGCATAATGGTCTGTTCAATAAAAACAGTGAAAATATACACTACATATTAGAGAATTAATAAAAATACAATTCCTGGAAGTATGATTTGAAATGAGGTATAAGAGAGGGACCTGAAATTACATAGCTATTCAAAATCAGCGTTTGAATTTATACCAAGTGGATAAGTAGATCTAAAGCCTTGGTCACTCCAACTCTTATTCCTGCCCAGCGTCACTTTCTCCTGCTGCTTGACTGACAGCTCCTTTGAAGTCTCAAAGCATAGAGACTGTAAGTCAAACAGAAGGAGGCGGCGCTGGGCGGGGAATAGAGGTGGAGTGACGGAGGCTTCAGATCCACAGCTCATCCTGCCTCATTTACATATCAACTCAAACGCTGATTTCTCTGTAACGGAGGAGCGGACTGATCATGTAAAGGTATTGATGGACTTATCTTTGAAAGAGCTATATACTGTAAGCATATAGTTTGGAGTGGGGGGGAAACTTGCTGACAGATTCCCATTAATTTGCATGCTGCCTTTTTTAGTGCATGATCTGCAGAAATTGTCTTGGGTTGCATGTTTGTAAATGCCTAGCATGTCAATTTCTGTTGTGGAAACACACGATTTTGGTGTGGATTTTACTCATATGTCTTACTTGAGACTAAATTCGCAGCTTAAGCTGCTGACCTGGTATTGCTGCATTCTACATTGGTGTGCTTGTCTCAGCAGCGTGCTGTGCCTGTGCTCCCTCTTTCGCTGTGCTGCTGTGGCAGCGTGGTCATCTCCTCTTCCTCTGAACTACACACCTCACTAGGATGGCCTCTGCTCCATGTGGGGTCTAGGACCTAATCATCCCCCGCATCACCTTCCACCAACTCTTCACCCCTGCCATCTTTGCCAGTCTGCACACTGCAGAAAGACGCTGTAGTTGACAACTGAGTTTCGTCATGGTCATGACTAGAGATGAGCGAACAAAAAAATGTTCTATTCGAATCTAATTTCGAATCGAACTGCAAAAAGTGCGGTTCGATTCGAAAATGTTCGATTTCATTTCGAATTCAAATAGAACATTGTTCGAATACACTTTTATCTGCGAGTGCGTTCGCGTGTGAACGCGCTCGCTAATTGGACCGCATTCGCGAGCGCGAATGCGGTCACTTCCGTCACGCATAGACGGGTACAGAGCGAAACCAACGCTCGTTCTCGCGAGGGCTCACGTGACCGATGACGCGCCGCTCTGAGCCAATCAGTGTAATGCCAGGAACGAACATGGCCACGGCACCCTTCCCTCGCTTCATGATGATTGGTTCTATTCGCGGTGACACAATGTCGGGCGTGGCGGCGACACTGAAAGTGCGACGCAACAGCCATTTCGAACACAACAGCCATTTCGAACACGATTTCGAACAGTATTGGACCACACAACCAGTTCGAAATCGATCGAACCGCACAAAAACCGCTAATGTTCGATAAAAATGTTCGAAATTCGAACATGTGCGGTTCTATTAGCTCAACTCTAGTCATGACATGTGCTGCAGTGATCAACTGACAGTGTGCACTAGCCGTCCCATGTACTCGTCATCCAACCTAACAAGTGTTTGGGCAACAGTGCACTCAGTCTCTTCCACTTCTTGGGCAGGGGCAGGTAGATGGGCCACAGAACCCCAGCCATCAGAGTAATCAAAAAGTAGAAGTGATTGCTGCATGACTTAGGGCCCAGACTGCTTGGATGATTTGCAAGGGGGGTGAGGTGGAAACTGGATGACCATGGTCCTCAAGATAATGCGAAGTAACTGGAGCCACTCTCAGCCATCCAATATAACAGCTTTTCAACATCTTATTGTCTCACCATTCGCGCAGCGGTATTCAGACCTATGAAAGGACGCATGACGTCCTGTCACCTGCGTGCAACAGAGGAAGGTGTTGTATTTGGGCATGTAGCAGGTACAAAACGACCAAGTCGTCTCCCTGCATCAGCTACACCACCACCACCATCAGCAGTTACACCTCCACAGCCACGTCCACATCCCTTACTTGATACTCTCCTCAATTTTTTGAAGTGTTTTTTCTAAACACTACTGGCAGAAAAGTAGATTTATTTCCAACATTACTACAAGACACACAGCGGTCCTGAAAAATTATTTCTTTGGCCTAGAAATGGCAACTTGACAGCTGATGCCAAATATTTATTTCCCAGACTACTAAAAAGACACACCAGTCCAGAAAAAATATTTTTGGGGGCCTGGGCCTAGAAATGGTAAGATTCGTCTGATATATTTCTTTGCAAAACTACTAGAAAGCACACAGAGGCTTAAAGCGCAGTACTCTCACAGGCGTGCGTGTGCAGATTACACACAGGTGCTTAAAGGACAGTACTCCCACAGGCAGGGGTTTGCAGAGTACACAGCAGCTTAAAGGACAGTACTCCCACAGATATGGATGCAGAGTACACACGGCGGCTAAAAGCACAGTACTCCTACAGGCAGGGGAGTGCAGAGTACACACAGTGTCTCAAAGGACAATACTACCACAGGCGGGGGTGCAGAGTACACACAGCGGCTTAAAGGACAGTTCTCCCACAGATATGGGTGCAGAGTACACACAGCGGCTTAAAGGACAGTTCTCCCACAGATATGGGTGCAGAGTACAAACTGCTGCTTAAAGCACAGTACTCCTACAGGCAGGGGAGTGCAGAGTACATACAGCGGCTTAAAGGACAATACTTCCACAGGTGGGGGTGCAGAGTACACACAGCGGCTTAAAGGACAGTACTCCTATAGATGGGGGGGGTGCAGAGTTCACACAGCAGCTTAAAGGGCAGTACTCCCAAAGGTGGGGGTGCAGAGTACACACAGCGGCTTAAAGGACAGTACTCCCATACGCGGGGGGTGCAGAGTACATACAGTGGCTTAAAGGGCAGTACTCCCACAGGTGGGGATGCAGAGTAAACACAGCGGCTTAAAGGACAGTACTCCCACAGATATGGGTGCAGAGTACACACAATGTTTTTGTTTTTTTTGCAACGTGCGCACTCAAAATCTATCCCTCACTCCAGCTGCGTCCTATCCATACACTAATAAAAGCATTTTGGTGGCGGCACTCGTCACCCCTTTACACAGGCCGGGTCACATGCTGTGAAGGCCAATCACATATATGCCAATGCTTGGCATGACTGTGAAGTTTCTGGAAGTGCCCAGTGTAAAAGCACGTTGATTGGCTGCATTGCAGCCTTTGAACAAGTTTATTAGACTGGTAAACCCTAACAGGAAAACGGACTGACAGTAAAGAGTTCGTGTTCGGGATTCGTAAAGGACAGCAGGTGTCCAGTACGAACCCCAAACTTTCCTGTTCAGGTTCGCTCATCCCTAGTGGTGAGGTTCACTGCCTGCTTTCTTCCGAAAAGGGTTCATCTTTGTAAGAAATATATGTAACATAATGAGGCCATAAATTATAAAATCAGCATAGTAAAAAGGCACTAAATGGATTTTTATCTCTTCCTTGAGTCTAGCAACTCAGCAACCTATAAAAACGCACAAAACTGAGGCACACACAAAAACCACAGGAATAAGAATCAAAACAGTCATTATGGCTATTTTATGCTCCATAACTAACAATATCTCAAGGAGCCTGTAAGCCCAGACTAATGCTTCCCCTGGAGCACAGACGCCTGCTTCTTGTCAAATGTCAAAACCATGCAGAATAAGCATCTGCGATCTGCTGTAATCAGTGAGACGTGCCCTGTGCAACTCGCATTTAAAAGAGAAACACACAATTCTATGGGGACTGAAACGCCAATCGATACCTCCAGCTTGTGAATGGGGATTTGTATCTCTTGTACATCTATAATGCTATCAATCACTGTGTTAAACACAGAAAGGTCAACTGCCTAACTATAGAGAAACGCGTTATGCTCCATTGTACAGCTGAGGCTGCACACTTCTTATTAGTGCGGTAAAGGCATTTATCCAGGATATTAAAATTGCTGACCTACTAGTAGGATGAAACATATCTGTGCCACTTAAAGTGTACTGAGTAATTTCAGAATAAGCTGTCATGTGTGTATCAGTTGTATCTGAGCTAGTAAGTGCATACTAGCTGGTTTGATGTCTCTTCTATAGCAAGTAGCACATGTTCTATGACCGGGGGGGCGGGGGTAGGCAAGACATTTTTCAGACGCGAGTATAATACACCGTTGACATAACCTGCCGGCGCATAGAGTCATGAAGAACGTTGGTGGTAAGTGCTCCGGTGGAGAAGAAGACACCAAAATTTAAGTGTAATGGAGGGGGGTGGAGATTTAATGTGTGGGGGGAGAAATGGGGGAGATTTAATGTAATGGGGAAAGATTTGAGGACACAAGTTTGGGGAGCAATGAAGGGACAAGTGCCAACACAATATGGGGAGTGGGAGAAATTTGAAGACAGTATGAGGATCAAGGAGGATGGGAGGCATGTATGAGGAAACCTTATGGCTGATGGGTGCAGATACAGTACAGTGAGCGCAAGATGGGTGTGGTCACAGCATGGTGAGTTTGGGATGGGTGCGGACACAGTATGGTGAGTGGAGGGATGGGTGTGGACACAATATGGTGAGTGGGGGTGGGTGCGGACACAGTATTGGGTGTGGACACAGTATGAGGAGCGGGGGAATGTATGAGGAGGGGTTGGGTACAGACACAGTATGGTGCGTGGGGGGATTGGTGTGAACACACTATGGGGAGCGAGGGATTGGATGGGGGTATACACAGTATGGTGAGTGAGGAAATGGGTGCAGATGCATGATGGTGAGTGGGGGAGAAGGATGCGGACAAAGTATGGTGAGTGGGGGATTGGTGCAAACGCAGTGTGGGGAACGAAGGGGGGAATAAATGCAGACATGGTATGGGGAGGGGGGATGGATACAAATACAGTATGGTGAGTGGGGGATGGGTGTGAACACAGTATGAGTAGCGAGGGGAAGAATGTTTGAGGACACAATATGGGGAGCGAGGGTGATGGGATGTGTGCAGACACAGCATGGGGAGTCGGGAGATGTGTGAGGAGGAAGTATGGAGAGTGAGGGGGTAAATATATGAGGAAACAGTATGGTTAGCAGGAAGGATGGGAGAGGAGACAGTATGAGGGAGGGGGAGACATGTGAGGAGACTATTGATGGGAAACATGTGACGAGACAGTATGGGGGGAAAAAAAGTGTGAGTGGGCACAGAATAGAGACTGAGTACTGTGTGGGGTAGCATGGAGGACAGTTTAAGGGCACAGCCAGTAGGGGACAGTAAGCCAAAGAAATGTAGTGTGATGAGGGGGCACAGTATAGAAACTGGGCCCTACAGGGGGGGAACACAGTGTGAGAGAACATGGTGAAGAGAGGGCCCAGTATGGAAAGGAGGAGGCAGTGTGGAGGGCATGTACCATAAGAGGAAAAGTGTGTGGAAGTCATATTTTGTGAAGGGAACACAGTGAGGGGCAATTATTTATTCAGGGGCTCAGCATAGGGCAGATAGTTTTACTGTAATGACACTATTTTTTAGGGCATCATGTGGGGATATGCTGCACAAGGCCAAAAAAGAGGGAAGTCTGCAGAGACAAACTGTGGATGAGAAAAGTCATCATGGAGTCTGGACAAGATGAAGAAAAGAAAAAGAACTACAATCAGAGATAAAGTCATCTGTCAGGCACCTGGATGTAATTTTTTTTTTGTGATACTGACTAAATATCATATTTTGATTAATGTTAGGAGCCTCATTTTTGACCTATGAGATGTGACCACAGCCATCAGGGGCTCATCTACAGCATTCTGTAATGCTGTAGATAAGCCCATGATGTAACCCCAAAGATAAAAAAAAACACGTTAGATTATACTCACCCAGGGATCTGGTCCAGTCCGATGGGTGTCGCGGTCCGGTGCCTTCCATCTTCATTTGATGACGTTCTCCTTCTTATGCCGGAGTCACACCAAACGATTAAAAAATCGGTCCGATTTTAACGGTACAAAATCGCACAAAAATTTCTTGTCCAGGGATCCGTCTGTCATCCGATTTTCCGGCGATGAACCGATTTTATTCGCATCTAAGCATCAAATTGACATTGAATGCCAATGCCTGATGCTCTTTCCTGTTGACCTGGAGAAGTCTTTCGATTTAATCGCAAGTCACACGTGTGGTGCGCTTTCAATGCGATTTTTAATTGCATCCATAGACTTGCATTGGCGAATCCGATCCGAAAATCGGTGACAATCGCAGCATGCTGAGATTGTCTCGGTCCGAGGAACGGATCCGATAAAAAAAACGCATGATGGGAGCAGCACCATTGAATAACCTTTGGGACGAATGCAATGCGATTTTTTATCGCATTGCATTCGTCCGATTTAATCGCTAGTGTGACTCCGGCCTTACTTCTGCCGCGGCTCCGGCGCAGGCGTACTATATCTGCCCTATCGAGGGTAGAGCAGAGTACTGCAGTGCACAGGCGCCGGGAAAGGTCAGAGAGGTCCAGCGCCTGCGCACTGCAGTACTTTACTCTGCCCTCAACAGGGCAGAGCAGTGCACCTGCACAGGAGCGCGCGCAGAAGTAAGAAGGAGGACGTCATCGCTAGAAGATGGGAGGCACCGGACCGGAACACCCATCGGACCGGACCCCCGGTGAGTATAATCTAACTCATTTTTCTTATCTTTCAGGTTACATCGGGGCTTATGTACAGCATTACAGAATGTTGTAGATAAGCCCCTGATGGCTGTGGCCGCATCTCCTAGGCCAAAAATTAGGTGACAGATTCCCTTTAAAGGGGTTGTCCAAGTTTGTGATGAGTCAGCAGTCATTCTATGTGACTGCCAACTTCTAAAATCTCACAGTGTGCACTGCATTACAGCAGGATTCTCTGGTGCCAGCGACTTGCATACATTTAGTCACATGCCGACTAGACATGTATGGCCTCAATCAATGAAAATGAATTGAGCGAAGCCAGACACGTCTAGTCGGAATGTGGCCAGAAGTATACAAATCTCATACTTGTGCTGACGAGACCATCCACTCTTGCCACCGGCAAGGGAGAATCCGAAAAGTGTGCAGTGTATGTGCTGTGAGAATTGAGAAGATTGCAATTCACATAGAGTGACTGCAGACTTTCATCACAAGACTGGACAAGTCCTTTAATTATAAAATGAAACACTGTACCATGCCATTCCTAACAGCATGTAATATACTCACTGTCAGGATTTAGCTCTGCCGCACTATGGTGTATATTATGCAGCAGTTCTGAGCAGTGCAGCTGTGAATCCAGTTTTGGTAGAGTTAAACATTTACTAGAAAGTATTGACACAGGTCTATGTTTCTTGCTTTCATTCTTCTTGCTCTGCTTGTCCCTCCTACTCTTCCTCTATTCTCGATAGCTTTCAATACACAACTGTAACCTGATCCCTCAGTTAACTGGTAGTCCATTTTGTTTTAAGCAGGACAGATTTTAGTTGTTTTTTTTTTTCTAGAGTAAATGATGAGGCTGGGCAAAGAAAGAGTGGCTTATTAATTGAGAAAGAACTTTTCTCTGAGGAGATATATTACAAACTTTGTTATACTTGCTCATCATATTAATATATCTAATGTTTGTTGAAAAGACAGCGGCCATTTACAGCTCAATGACGGAACTGTTTCTGGTCTGATGGTTGCCTGGGGTCAACGCTTCAGTTGTGCATAATGAACCTTTACATACACACATTTTAGGAGCTAACAGAAGAGTTGTTTTTTTTTTCAGAAGCAGCGCCACTCTAGTCCATGGGTTGTGTCTGGTATTGCAGCTTAACCACATTCACTGTCTAAAGTTACGATATCTCGTGCATTCTCAGCCAATAATAGATTTCTTGAGGGAGGAAATGCTGCGTAGGGAAAATGTGTATTTATATGATACTGCCAAGCGGGTCAGCAATATTCTAACAAGATAAATAGTGGACAAATAGTGGAGGTAAGCAAAGAAACCACTGCAAGTAGCATTGTTAAAGCTTAAAGGGATAGTACAGCTTCAGTCAATGTAACATATTCTTTATATTATATATTATAAATAAATTTACAATTTCCTACATAATTGAAGACTCATTACTTATACAGCGCAGGAATCTAAGCTGTGTAGGCGAGAAAATGAGTGTGCGTCCCATGACAAGGCCAGATTGTTATCCAGGGTCCTATCGGATGAACGCACACAGAGGTCCTACAGTTTTTGAGGAATTAATATAAATATAAAAAAGTACAATATGAAAATTGTTTAACTTTTTATTATACTAAGAAAACGCTGTGATATCCCATAACCAGCACCCAACCCAATCCTCGGTGAGACTCATCACGTCAGATTCCATAATACACTAATTCTAGGGAACTGAGCATGAAATCATCGGTTTCCCTATTAGAATGTTTATATAGACCGGAAGCGTCAGATAAACATTGCAGGACACAAGTATATACTGCGAGGAAAATGATGTATACACTAAGGCCTGTTTCACACATCTGTTTTTCCCCATCAGTCAAAATCCACCGTTTTGCAAAAAAAAACAGATCCGCCATTTTTCTTGGCGGATCCGTTTTTTTCCCCATTGACTTGTATTAACGGCGGATCTTGACGGATGGTCATCTGTTCGATCCGTTTTTTTTACGGATTCGCCAAGATTTTGCCGTCCGCTGAGCGGACAGGACGGACAATGAAACGTTTTTTTCCCCGGCCGGATCCGCATTTTCTATTGCGCATGCCCGGGAGAAATGCCGGTGTCGGAAATTTAACCCTAAACTCTGGTCTGGCGTCTGAAAAAAATTCTCTCATTCTCTCTCTCACCTTTAAAATTCTTCCTTCGCCGGATCCGTTAAAACAACGGTCCGGTGCCAAACGTTGTGCTCAGTACAGGAACGGATCCGTTGTCCGCCATTTTAGCGGATTTTAACTGACGGAAAAAACTGATGTGTGAAACAGGCCTAATCAGTTTATAAATGTCAAACGTCCGATGTTTAAAAAAAAGGAATAGTTGTGTTTCTAGTCAGAGATGTAAGTAAATACATATTTCTAATCTACACCAATCTGCACTATAAATTTAAAAAGACACTAAGGCCACGTTCACACGTTCCATATTTGTATACCCAAACCAGGAGCAGATGAAAAATGCAAAAGTGGTGTATCAGGATCCTTACAGCGGTGGCGTACAGCCTCCGCTGAGCAGGGACTCACCCGCACTGTAGGGACCCCTGGGGACAAGAACAGCCAGAAAGTACAGATGTACAGGACCTGAACGCTGAAGTTTAGCAAGCTGGCACAGGACCTACGGTCACATGACTGCAAGGGGGCGGGGCTTATCGTCCTGCTTTCAGAGAAGGTAGAAAACTCAGAGTTGGGCAAAACGGAGGTCATACACAGTATGGGCAAACGAGGTACAGGAGGGATAAACAGACAGGAGGTCAGACAAAGCCAAAGGTCAAACACAAGAGGGCGGTGCGGTACCAAAGGGACGAGCAGAGAGCAGTCGAGTCACAAGCAGAGAGTCATACACGAGAGAGCGGTGCGGTACAAGAGGGGCAGGCAGAACTCGTAACAGGGACAGAACCGGATCACAAACAAACAAGCAACAAGTTATCAGGCACAAGGCATTCGTATACAAGAGGTCAACTAACTCAGCCGAGGGCAGGAGTATAACTGACACCGGACCTAGGTCCAGTGAGCTTTAAATAGCCACCCTCTGCCAGAGAGAGGCAGAACAATTAACCCCCAGTCTGACCAGGACAGGCCAAAGCGAAACCCCATCCTGGATCATGACATGGTGCATGTGCAGGACCGGCATTAGGGACAGGCAGACTATGCACCTGCCTAGGGCCCCCACTAACCCAGGGGCTCCCGGATCCCAGCGGCGTCCCGCTAATAGCAGCAGACCAGCACTCACCCTCCCCCTCACATTGTGCATCCAACTTTATTGGCATCATAGACGATGGAAGAAACAGCATCACGGGACACTCCCTCTAACATCATGCACCTCTGCCTCTGACACAGCGGGTGCACAATGGCAGTGGAGCTGCTAAAGTGAGTAGAGACGCTGCAGAAGGGAACAAGGAGAGGTGAGTATTGTATTTATTTATGGGGGTTGCATTACATTCTATGGGGGCTGCATTATACTTTATTGGTCATGTTTTACCAATGTAACTGGGGCCCTAGTTACAGGAGAAAACAGCCCACTACAGTGAAATAAGTCACTAGCAGAGCTAATCTGAGTCTTCTAGGACCCAGCATGCGGTCAGGCGCCTGTCGATCATGAGGTCACTAAGTCTATTAGAGGTATCAGCAGTGCCAATGCTGCTTCTATATATCACATGGCACTCTCTGAGTGCTGTGTAGCCAGCAAACCAGCAAAATAGAAGACAGAAGCGGGAATAAGCTGCTTCTGTCTGCGGCTATGTCTGACAGCCAGAGACCAGACCTGCTTCTTCTAGTTTTCAGGAGCTTTAACCTTGCACTGTAAACTTACAATAGCATCATGGGATTAAAGCCCAGGACCAAACACCATACATTTATGGCGCTTGATTGTTATGGAGTTGATACGAACTGCTGTCTGCATGGATACATATCCTGCAATTCATATGGGGAAATGGATTGATTCAGGTCGTGTTTTAGTTTTCAACTTATTTTAGTTTCTTACATAAAATACTGACCAAATACTGAATGATGTGTGAATGTGGCCTTAAAGTGACAACTACGAGTCTTCTGTCTTGAAGTTGTACATTTTGAACCAACTCTCCCTAATTGGCAATAGTTCTCCAGACATCTCTTGCAGAATAGGCAAAAACTGGAGTTTGTCACTGACTGCTCAAGCTACATGACAGCATTCTCCAGCACTGATCTCTGCTAATGCAGATCAACTAGTTGGCTGCTTGCATATCACTTTTTGGAAGAGAGTGAAGATTATTGGGGGGTACACTATTTGTATAGACAGTCCAGGTAGCATGACCGCATATGGCGACTTCAGTTTTACCTTCTCCTCGATACCTTGCCGCCTCCTATCATCCCCCTCTTTCCCTTCTCCTGAGAAAAAGACACGGTACAATTTAATTCTTTGGATAATTTTGGCCACAGCGGCCAATTTTATTAACAAACATTAACAATAAACATTAAATAATTCAAAATTATGAGGGGAGGGTTCTTGGAGCTAGAAAGATCTGGCTATAAAGTTATTTCCACCATGTTACCCCCAGCCGTCCAGCCCAGCTCGAGGGCACCGTAACTCCCCTTCTGGGAGACCAACCACCATAGCTCCCGAGGTAAAACCCCGTCCAGAGCCCATAGCCAAAAGCCAGATCCCCCATACCATTTTAAACTGTCGGGAATGTTACTTCCGAATCCTTCCCCGACCAATCACCGTCAACTCCAAGAACCCCACCCCCCGCCCCACAGCCACTGTGACAACAGCAACAACAACGCCTCATATAGACCCTGACAAGAATCTATATACTGATCACCCTTTTTTTTTTTTTTTTAAAACGTACATCCCCTAGCAACCCTAACATGCTACCCAAAAACAGGGAGGGCGGGTGGGACTTCTCTCCTCTGCTCCTGGCGGTGAGTGCGGTTTTTCCCGCACTTTTTCCCTAATACAGGCTGCCCCCCACCTTAAACCCCTCCCCCGGCCCCCGGCCCAGCCAACCATTTCAAAAATGGCACCACACTAGTTCTAAAACTTCCCGCCCATAGCAGTCATGGGGGGCTTCCCCTAGGCTGTGCCCTTCCCCAGCCCCCTTCTTGACCGCATATGGCGACTTCAGTTTTACCTTCTCCTCGATACCTTGCCGCCTCCTATCATCCCCCTCTTTCCCTTCTCCTGAGAAAAAGACACGGTACAATTTAATTCTTTGGATAATTTTGGCCACAGCGGCCAATTTTATTAACAAACATTAACAATAAACATTAAATAATTCAAAATTATGAGGGGAGGGTTCTTGGAGCTAGAAAGATCTGGCTATAAAGTTATTTCCACCATGTTACCCCCAGCCGTCCAGCCCAGCTCGAGGGCACCGTAACTCCCCTTCTGGGAGACCACCATAGCTCCCGAGGTAAAACCCCGTCCAGAGCCCATAGCCAAAAGCCAGATCCCCCATACCATTTTAAACTGTCGGGAATGTTACTTCCGAATCCTTCCCCGACCAATCACCGTCAACTCCAAGAACCCCGCCAACCACGAACAGCCCTGACCACCTCAGGCTCGTGAGTGCCCCAAAACCACCAAGGCCCTCTCGATCCCCTCCTGTATTGACAGTGCCCATAAATCAATACCAATAGAATTTAAATTAACCCCATCGGCCAACCAAAAATTACCGGCACCTGTCTCCAATTCAAAGTGACGAACACTAATGCCCCCATTCCTGGACACAAATGCCGACACCGCACGATTCAATTTTACCCTTGCCCTGTTAATCCCTTTCAACGTTCTCGCTTGCCTCTGTCTGGGTACTACATCCGACCATACCGTCACCACGTTCGGGAACGATGTCCACAACCTCAAAAAATCGGAACGTATGTCCCTAATTAATTCTCTCACCGGCCTGACACCCAAATCATTGCCCCCTACATGGAAAACAATAATGTCGGGGGTTCTAGCCAAGCGAGCGGACTTGGTTAACTCCAGGAGCACCCTGCTCCATACCATTCCTCGGAAACCCAACCAACGGACCAGCACCTGCTCCCTCCCAAAGCCCAATTGCCTACCATCTGGCCTCGCGTCGGCTCGCAGCGCACCCCAATAAACGTAAGAGTGTCCGAATATCCAGGCAAGAAAGGGGTCGCCACCTGAAAAAACACAACAGAATATAGAAAAAACACATCCCAGGACATGCAAACCACACAGTTAACGCCGAACATACAGTAAATACCGATCCGACTGCCACCTGCCAATTCTCCTAATCACATCAGCCCCCAACCCAAGGCTGTCCGCTTCGGTCGCAGCACCGATCCGAAATGAATGAGACCCATACATGTCCTGGGGAAGGCCCAACTCTACCAATCCCTTCTTCAAAACCGCAATGAACTGGAACCGAGACAAATACGTGCCGTCCGCATGGCACAAGAGAGGACCCGTCCTACCCGCCCATACGCCCCAATACGTTTCCAAACAGCCACGCGGGCACATTAATGCCCCTTCAACTCGCCCCAAAACTACCCGCCTGCCCCTACCTTGTTGATCAGTTTTTGAACGCCGAATCCAAAAAACAATGCCCCCGCCCAAAATTCCACATCTTCTGCCAACACCCCTCCCGCCGAAACCCTGCTGCCTGACACCACCTCGCCAATGCGCATTGCCCCAAAAAAGGCCAAAGAAAAAGCCAGTCGAAACAGGGCCAACTCAAAAACTGAAGTGCAAATACCCCCAAGGACTCTGCCTAAGCCTTCCAACGTACTAAACGAAATAGGCCTTCGTTTGTCGCCGGCTTTGTTACCCCTACGAAACCCTTTTAACGCCTGACTCACTAAGAAGCTCTTCGTAACGTCCCCCACCCCTTGCAACTTGAAACCGAAAGCTAAACCCGCTACAAACTTGTTTACCTTAGCAGCAGACCAACCGCTGTCAGCTGCCTTCCCAATTAAAAACAATACCGCCAACATCCTATCCTCATCACTGTCAACCCCACCCCACTCTGCCAACCAACTCTGCCATACTCGCCACGAAGAATCGAAGGCCGACCATGTCTGCTGCGATAAGGATTCCCGAATCAGTCTTCCTGCTCTTCCGTAATCACCTTCCACAGAAAGGAAGGGCATTCCACGCCCGTGGCATCCGCTCCTGGCGCCAATTCTCGAAAACGCCCCCACTGAAAACGAGACAAAGAGTCTGCTATTGAATTCGTAACCCCGGGCACATGCACTGCAGAAATCCCTGCGTTCAACTCCAGACATCGAAGAACCAAAACCCTAACCAATCTAACTACGGGGGGAGAGGAGGCCGACAAACTGTTAATGACAGCTACAACACTCGCGTTGTCGCAATGAAAGCGCACTCTCCTATTTTCGAACATGGGACCCCACACCAAAACAGCTACCACGATAGGAAACAGCTCCAATAGAGCCAAGTTTTTGGTAAGGCCCAACAACTTCCACGCCTGAGGCCACCGCCCCACACTCCACCGTCCCTTACAGTAGGCGCCGTAACCAGAGCCGCCTGCTGCATCCGTAAATATTTCAAAATCAAAATTGCTCAATGTCTCCTCCTGCATCAGCGACCGCCCATTGTAATTCCGCAAAAACTGCTGCCAAACCATCAAATCATCCCTATGCACCTTTGTCAAGCGAACGTAATGGTGCGGAGCCTTCACTCCTGCCGTCGCGCTAGCCAAACAACGAGAAAAAATTCGACCCATAGGCATGATCCTGCAGGCAAAGTTCAATCTCCCCAATAGGGATTGTAATTCCTTGAGGGTCACTTTGCGCAACTTCGAAATCCTATCTACCTCCTGTTTCAACAATGCCAACTTGTCCTCTGGTAGGCGACACTCCATCCTTTCCGAATCGACAACTATGCCCAAAAAACTTATAACGGCCTTAGGGCCTTCCGTCTTCTCAGATGCCAGCGGCACCCCAAAATGCTCCGCCACCCAAACCATGCCTGCCAGCGCGTTCCTACACAACAGCGAATCCGGGGGGCCAATAAAAAGAAAATCATCCAGATAATGAATGATCGACTGCATTCCTGTAACATCCCTTACCACCCACTCCAGGAAAGTGCTAAACGTCTCAAACAATGAACAAGAAATTGCGCAACCCATCGGCAAACACCTATCGAGGTAGAAATTCCCCTTCCAAAAACATCCCAGCAGCGGGATACTATCTGCATGAACCGGTAGTAACCGAAAAGCGGACTCAATGTCTGTCTTTGCCAACAAAGCCCCTGACCCATAACGTCGCACCCACTTAACCGCCGTATCAAAAGAGGTATACTCCACAGAACACAACTCCCTATCGATACCGTCATTAACTGACAAGCCTTTTGGATAAGACAAATGCTGAATCAAACGAAACTTATTCGGCTCCCTCTTAGGCACAACCCCCAGCGGGGAAACAATCACGCCCGCAACAGGAGCCGTGGGGAACGGACCGGCCATCCTGCCCAAATCCACTTCCTTTTTTAACTTCTCATCTACTACCTCCGCATGCGTTATTGCCGACCGCAAATTTTTAACAAAAAAGGAACCACATGGCCAGGAGGTGGAATCCTGAAACCGTCGACAAAACCATTCAAAAGCACGCTGGCCTCTGCCCGAGCCGGGTACCTACTTAGAAAGGGGGCCATCTCTTGAACCCTCACCGGGCTCTCCCCCTTGACCGGCACCCACATTTGGCTTTCCTTTCCCTTTTTTAAAACATTTGGAAGCGCCGTGTGAGCTACCGTTGCAGTGGGAGCACACATGCTTGAACTTGCAGCCCGCCCCGTACTTACACTGCCCGTCATTGAATTGCCAGCACTTCTCCCCTATGACACTAGCCAAAATAGCGAATGCCTGCATCCAATTCACAAAAGTCTGCGGGATCAGACGCCACCTCCTCTTTTCTTCCTCCTCTTTTTTACTATCGTCCTTCTTTCCCTTATCCAGGTTAAACTTTTCCAACGGCAGCAATGAAAATATCTCCACATACTCGTCCCGCCAAATCTATTCCTTCACTTCTTTCTTTAAATGGGCCCCCGGCGGCCCCTCAAAGCACACATAAACCTCTCCCTTAGCCCTATCGTCCAGTTTTATCCTATCCCCCTTATCCGTCTCCGTCTGCACTGAAACAGATACTCCTGCCGCAGCTCCTTCATCGCATTCTACCGCGCGTGACACGTCACCACCCGACTCTGTGCCCGAACCGCGACCCACTAACCATGCCCCCGCTGGGGACGGAGCTGCCTCCCCAATTACCCCCCCCTCCAGTCTCCTCAATATTTGCGACATGTTCGCCAAAATGTCCCTTAGCCCCGGCACCTCGGCCCCGCTAGGCCCGCTACGCCCCATCCACTCCCTACCATCTCCCTGCCTGCCCCCATCATCCTGCAATACAGCCCCTGCGGGCGACAAACACGACATGGAGCCATACTCACATAGCTGCGCGGGTGCTGTGTCCCCGCCAGCTGGAAATCCGGAATCCTGACGTCCTCGATGATCTTGATGCAGGCTCCGCTGCTCAAGGCCCGCGCCCCTGGCCTCCTCGTCACCAGGGGGGACCCGAGCATGCGATACCCGCCGCTCCCGAGAACTCCCGCTTGAACGGGAACTGTGACAGTCCCTGGACCCGTGCCCGACTGGCCGGTCCGTAGCACCCTCCGGGCGACTCCCGGAAAAATGCCCCCAGTTGCCTGGTGACCCGTCTGCTGCATAGGGGCCAGGCAGGGTGACCACACTAAGTCGCCTCCCGCCCGCCGACCGTTCCGGGCTCCACGCGTTGCTAGGACCGGGCAGGGCGTCCCCGCTGAGCCCCCTCCCGTCCGCAGCTCTCTCGCTATGGACTGCAATGGGGGCAGGCAGGGCGGCAGCAACCGGCACCCTCCCGCCCGCCTCACCTCCGGTTCTTGTGCTGACGGTGGGGCCAGGCAGGGCGCTGCCGCAACGCCCCCTCCTGCCCGCCGCGCCACGTCTGGCGCCCTGGCTGGCAGACACCCCCGAGCGGTCCTCAACCCCGGGGGCGCCCTCGATCCTGCCTCCCACCGCTGTGTTGCCCGGCGCCGGCCGCCGCCGGCCTCGCCGCTGTGAGGGCCTGCCGCGGCCTTCACTCTCTTCTCTGCTGCGCGACTCTTCGGCTCCTGCCCGCGACGACACTTCCGGTCCGGCCTGCTGTTCCTGTCCGGCTCCCACACGCCTGCCGCCCGTGCTGACCGGCCGGCTGAGCGGATTCCTGCCGGGACGGGCGCAGGGAGGGGATGCAGCCCCATCTGTTGTGCCGCCCGCAGAGTCCCTGGAGGAGCTCCGCAGCCGCCGCCTGTTGCGGGCTGACAACTCCGGTGACAGCCTTTCGGGGGGACGGGTCCTCCTTCCACGCCGGCTGGTTCCCTGCTCCGCAGCGCTGAGGAGGGAGGAAAGCTGGGTCTGTAGCCATCCTCCCCTCCTGGACCTGGCCACATCCTGCAGCCTGGCGAAAAGTTGCTGCTCGTCGTCCATTAAGTCAAGTGGGTCTTCTCTCCTCTGCTCCTGGCTGTGAGTGCGGTTTTTCCCGCACTTTTTCCCTAATACAGGCTGCCCCCCACCTTAAACCCCTCCCCCGGCCCCCGTCTCGGCCAACCATTTCAAAAATGGCACCACACTAGTTCTAAAACTTCCCGCCCATAGCAGTCATGGGGGGCTTCCCCTAGGCTGTGCCCTTCCCCAGCCCCCTTCTTTATGTTAGCACATTTTAGCAATATTATTGGAGACCTACATTTGGAGCATTTGGCTTCCACTGTCACAGATGGAAACCTACAAAGAAGAAAAGTGGTGAACTTGTAAAGGTGAAGAAGAGCTTGTTCACACTCTCTGAAGACGCTGCTATTATATTTTATGTGGAGTGTATTTTACTGTTTGCATTTTACCCCCTTGTGGGCGGCAGTGTCCTGTCAGGCAGAAAGAACAGGGTTACCTGTAGGGCTGGTCCATAGTTGGGGAGAAGTAATAGGAACCTGTGTGTTAGTTCCTGGCTGAGAGTGTTGGAAGTGGTGAGTGAGCAAGAGAAGAGACTCTCAGGCCATGTGCACACGTGCAATATTTTACATCAATATTTCCAAGCCAAAATCAGGACCAATCCGAAGAAAAGTATAATAGAAGCCCGTCACCACATCTGTATTTATCACCCACTCCTGGTTTTGGCTTACAAATACTGATGTAAATCACTGATTAAATACTGAACGTGTGAACGTGGCCTCCGAGCTGTATCCGAGTGTGTGCTGAACACAGGCTGTATTAAGAAGTAGCAAACTTTACAACAGACAGGCAGCAGGGGCGGCAGAATCACTTCTCAGCAAGTTTGGGAACCTAATAAAAGAGTCTCAGAGTGCAGGTGAAGTGTTCACCGGACCAGGAGATCTGCAGTGAAGGAAAACGGGTCAGCCGGGCTGGAGCACATCAGTAAGGTGGTAACTAGAGAGTAAATGGTACACTAACAATAGTACATTACTCATAGTAAATAGTACAAATTATACACCAACAAAACTCAGACAATAAAGGGGTCAGATCATAAAAAATACAGTACAAATGTTAAAGCCGTACACTGAGTACATCTAATGAACTGCACATTGGCTAAATACATACAGTACAGGATATACGACCAGCAAAGCACTAATCAACAATTCCACTAATTCATATGCCAATATACATGTAGCACCAACCCTACTGGCTCTCTGCACCCTGTGTGGATTTTCCGTGCTCTTCTAAAGGGATCAGATGTTCTTCCAAGGACTTACAGATGGTAGCATTCCAGCTTCAATAGTTAAAACATTTTTAAGACATTTAAGATGAAAGAGGAGCAGCTCTCCTGACATTTCTGTTTTAGTTCATGTTTGTCTTCTCCATTAAATAATTCCACATCATGTTCTACAGAGGTGCCACTGAGGATGAACGGAGCAGAGGTTCGCATGTTCGACTACCGCTCCATTCGACCAGGGTTCTTCAGAGTCCTGATTCTCAGCATCAGTGGGGGTCCCAGAAAACTTGGTACACACCTTTCAATTAATATTCATAGATTTCTATAGTTATAGAATATCTTTTTTGCTCAGGACTCAACAGTCTTTTTCAAGGCTTACCTACCAACATTTAACAGGGTTTTGCTAAACAATTTTTTGGTGCGGTTTCCTGGAATATCCCCACAAAAATGGAACTATTGCAACGATGTTTAAGGCCCCATCCAGACGTTCGTGTTTCCACTACTTGTGGCATCCGTTTCTATCACGGATACAACACGTCCCCATTATATAACCTATGCTGTTATGCACATGTGCCCATGAAAGTCACACCTAAACATGTCCGTTTTTCCCAGTTAGGCCTCATACCCATTGGCGATTAAAAAAACGGTCCAATTTCTGGACTGGAAAAAAGGGTGGAGTGTTATGCCAGTGTCATGCGATTTCTTTGCGATTTTTTTTTTCCATCCGTTTTCCCATCCATTTTTCATCCGTTTTTTTTCCCAGCCACTCTTTTTCTACAGTCATTTACAGGACCATTTACAGTGTTCTATACCACAGAATGGTGATGGATCCGTTAAAAACGGATGGAAAACAGATGGTCCGTTTTTTTAATCGCACCCTTTGACTTCTATTGTCAAAAATCGCTGCAAATCGCAGCATGCTGCGATTTTTTTCTCAGACCGATTTTGGCTGAGAAAAAAATCGCAAGTGAGATGTCACCCATTCACTAACATGGGTCAGAGTGCAATCGTCCGATTTAATCGCCAGTGAGTATGAGGCCTAAGGATGATAATGGTCAAAACAAGTCTATGGGTCTGAGCAAAACACGTCCAGCACAAGGTCGGCATCTGTGTGTCGTCCGTGTGTAACATTGCAATGTATAGGAGAAGCTTTGTCATTAATTCATTTATTTATATATCCATACGTTAAAAAAATACTGATAACACACGGATAGTAAAAACGGACACACAGACCACACACTGATGACACTGATGGTAAAAATGGACATACAGACCATACACTGATGACACTGAGGCTAAAAACGGACACACAGACCACACACTGATGACCCACTGAGGATAAAAACGGACATACAGACCATACACTGATGACCCACTGACGGTAAAAACGGACACAAGGACCAAGCACTGATGACACTGATGGTAAAAATGGACATACAGACCATACACTGATGACACTGAGGCTAAAAACGGACACACAGACCATACTCTGATGACCCACTGACGGTAAAAACGGACACACAGACCACACACTGATGACCCACTGAGGATAAAAACGGACATACAGACCATACACTGATGACCCACTGACGGTAAAAACGGACACAAGGACCAAGCACTGATGACACTGATGGTAAAAATGGACATACAGACCATACACTGATGACACTGAGGCTAAAAACGGACATACAGACCACACACTGATGACCCACTGAGGATAAAAACGGACATAGAGACCATACTCTGATGACCCACTGAGGATAAAAACGGACACACTGACCACACACTGATGACCCACTGAGGATAAAAACGGACACACAGACCACACTCTGATGACCCACTAACGGTAAAAACGGACACACAGACCACACACTGATGACCCACTGAGGATAAAAACGGACACACTGACCACACACTGATGACCCACTGAGGATAAAAACGGACATAGAGACCATACTCTGATGACCCACTGAGGATAAAAACGGACATACAGACCACACACTGATGACCCACTGAGGATAAAAATGGACACACAGACCATACTCTGATGACCCACTAACGGTAAAAACGGACACACAGACCACACACTGATGACCCACTGAGGATAAAAACGGACACACTGACCACACACTGATGACCCACTGAGGATAAAAACGGACATACAGACCACACTCTGATGACCCACTGATGATAAAAACGGACATACAGACCACACTCTGATGACACACTGAGGATAAAAACGGACATACAGACCACACACTGATGACCCACTGAGGATAAAAATGGACACACAGACCATACTCTGATGACCCACTAACGGTAAAAACGGACACACAGACCACACACTGATGACCCACTGAGGATAAAAACGGACACACAGACCACACACTGATGACCCACTGAGGATAAAAATGGACACACAGACCATACTCTGATGACCCACTAACGGTAAAAACGGACACACAGACCACACACTGATGACCCACTGAGGATAAAAACGGACACACAGACCACACACTGATGACCCACTGAGGATAAAAACGGACACACTGACCACACACTGATGACCCACTGAGGATAAAAACGGACACACAGACCATACTCTGATGACCCACTGATGATAAAAACGGACATACAGACCACACTCTGATGACCCACTGAGGATAAAAACGGACACACTGACCACACACTGATGACCCACTGAGGATAAAAACGGACACACAGACCATACTCTGATGACCCACTGAGGATAAAAACGGACACACTGACCACACACTGATGACCCACTGAGGATAAAAACGGACACACAGACCATACTCTGATGACCCACTGATGATAAAAACGGACATACAGACCACACTCTGATGACCCACTGAGGATAAAAACGGACACACAGACCACACACTGATGACCCACTGAGGATAAAAACGGACATACAGACCATACACTGATGACCCACTGACGGTAAAAACGGACACACATACTCTGATGACCCACTGAGGATAAAAACGGACACAGACCATACTCTGATGACCCACTGAGGATAAAAACGGACACACTGACCACACACTGATGACCCACTGAGGATAAAAACGGACATACAGACCATACTCTGATGACCCACTGATGATAAAAACGGACATACAGACCACACTCTGATGACCCACTGAGGACAAAAACGGACATACAGACCATACTCTGATGACCCACTGATGATAAAAACGGACATACAGACCATACTCTGATGACCCACTGAGGATAAAAACGGACATACAGACCACACTCTGATGAACCACTGAGGATAAAAACGGACATACAGACCACACTCTGATGAACCACTGAGGATAAAAACGGACATACAGACCACACTCTGATGACCCACTGAGGATAAAAACGGACATACGGACCATACTCTGATGACCCACTGAGGATAAAAACGGACACACTGACCACACACTGATGAACCACTGAGGATAAAAACGGACACACTGACCACACTCTGATGACCCACTGAGGATAAAAACGGACACACGGACCATACTCTGATGACCCACTGAGGATAAAAACGGACACACTGACCACACACTGATGAACCACTGAGGATAAAAACGGACACACTGACCACACTCTGATGACCCACTGAGGATAAAAACGGACACACGGACCATACTCTGATGAACC
This sequence comes from Dendrobates tinctorius, assembly GCF_039654945.1. Lineage (NCBI taxonomy): Eukaryota > Metazoa > Chordata > Amphibia > Anura > Dendrobatidae > Dendrobates > Dendrobates tinctorius. The sequence goes on along the minus strand of NW_027361684.1, from coordinate 4,667,598 downwards.
ACTGAGGATAAAAACGGACACACGGACCACACACTGATGACTCACTGAGGATAAAAACGGACACACGGACCATACACTGATGACCCACTGAGGATAAAAACGGACACACAGACCATACTCTGATGACCCACTGATGGTAAAACAGACACACGGACCATACACTTATGACCCACTGATGGTAAAAACAAACACACTGAACACACACACTGATGACCCACTGATGGTAAAAATGGACACACGGACCACACACTGATGACCCACTGAGGATAAAAACGGACACACAGACCATACTCTGATGACCCACTGATGATAAAAATGGACACACAGACTACACACTGATGGTAAAAACAGACACACAGACCATACACTGATGACCCACTGATGGTAAAAACAGACACACGGACCACACACTGATGGTAAAAACAGACACACAGACCATACACTGATGACCCACTGATGGTAAAAACAGAAACACGGACCACACACTGATGGTAAAAACAGACACACGGACCACACACTGATGGTAAAAACAGACACACAGACCATACACTGATGACCCACTGATGGTAAAAACGGATACACAGACCACACTCTGATGACCCACTGAGGATAAAAACGGACATACAGACCATACTCTGATGACCCACTGATGATAAAAATGGACACACAGACTACACACTGATGGTAAAAACAGACACACAGACCATACACTGATGACCCACTGATGGTAAAAACAGACACACGGACCACACACTGATGGTAAAAACAGACACACAGACCATACACTGATGACCCACTGATGGTAAAAACAGAAACACGGACCACACACTGATGGTAAAAACAGACACACGGACCACACACTGATGGTAAAAACAGACACACAGACCATACACTGATGACCCACTGATGGTAAAAACGGACATACAGACCATACTCTGATGACCCACTGAGGATAAAAACGGACATACAGACCATACTCTGATGACCCACTGAGGATAAAAACGGACATACAGACCACACTCTGATGACCCACTGAGGATAAAAACGGACATACAGACCACACTCTGATGAACCACTGAGGATAAAAACGGACATACAGACCACACTCTGATGACCCACTGAGGATAAAAACGGACATACAGACCATACTCTGATGACCCACTGATGATAAAAACGGACATACAGACCACACTCTGATGAACCACTGAGGATAAAAACGGACACACGGACCATACTCTGATGACCCACTGAGGATAAAAACGGACATACAGACCATACTCTGATGACCCACTGAGGATAAAAACGGACATACAGACCACACTCTGATGAACCACTGAGGATAAAAACGGACATACAGACCACACTCTGATGAACCACTGAGGATAAAAACGGACACACGGACCATACTCTGATGACCCACTGAGGATAAAAACGGACACACGGACCATACACTGATGACCCACTGAGGATAAAAACGGACATACAGACCATACACTGATGACCCACTGAGGATAAAAACGGACACACAGACCATACTCTGATGACCCACTGAGGATAAAAACGGACACACGGACCATACTCTGATGACCCACTGAGGATAAAAACGGACATACAGACCATACACTGATGACCCACTGAGGATAAAAACGGACACACAGACCATACTCTGATGACCCACTGAGGATAAAAACGGACACACAGACCATACTCTGATGACCCACTGATGGTAAAACAGACACACGGACCATACACTTATGACCCACTGATGGTAAAAACAAACACACTGAACACACACACTGATGACCCACTGATGGTAAAAATGGACACACGGACCACACACTGATGACCCACTGAGGATAAAAACGGACACACAGACCATACTCTGATGACCCACTGATGATAAAAATGGACACACAGACTACACACTGATGGTAAAAACAGACACACAGACCATACACTGATGACCCACTGATGGTAAAAACAGACACACGGACCACACACTGATGGTAAAAACAGACACACAGACCATACACTGATGACCCACTGATGGTAAAAACAGAAACACGGACCACACACTGATGGTAAAAACAGACACACGGACCACACACTGATGGTAAAAACAGACACACAGACCATACACTGATGACCCACTGATGGTAAAAACGGATACACAGACCACACTCTGATGACCCACTGAGGATAAAAACGGACATACAGACCATACTCTGATGACCCACTGATGATAAAAATGGACACACAGACTACACACTGATGGTAAAAACAGACACACAGACCATACACTGATGACCCACTGATGGTAAAAACAGACACACGGACCACACACTGATGGTAAAAACAGACACACAGACCATACACTGATGACCCACTGATGGTAAAAACAGAAACACGGACCACACACTGATGGTAAAAACAGACACACGGACCACACACTGATGGTAAAAACAGACACACAGACCATACACTGATGACCCACTGATGGTAAAAACGGACATACAGACCATACTCTGATGACCCACTGAGGATAAAAACGGACATACAGACCATACTCTGATGACCCACTGAGGATAAAAACGGACATACAGACCACACTCTGATGACCCACTGAGGATAAAAACGGACATACAGACCACACTCTGATGAACCACTGAGGATAAAAACGGACATACAGACCACACTCTGATGACCCACTGAGGATAAAAACGGACATACAGACCATACTCTGATGACCCACTGATGATAAAAACGGACATACAGACCATACTCTGATGACCCACTGAGGATAAAAACGGACATACAGACCACACTCTGATGAACCACTGAGGATAAAAACGGACACACGGACCATACTCTGATGACCCACTGAGGATAAAAACGGACATACAGACCATACTCTGATGACCCACTGAGGATAAAAACGGACATACAGACCACACTCTGATGAACCACTGAGGATAAAAACGGACATACAGACCACACTCTGATGAACCACTGAGGATAAAAACGGACACACGGACCACACTCTGATGAACCACTGAGGATAAAAACGGACATACAGACCATACTCTGATGACCCACTGAGGATAAAAACGGACATACAGACCATACTCTGATGACCCACTGAGGATAAAAACGGACATACAGACCATACTCTGATGACCCACTGAGGATAAAAACGGACATACAGACCACACTCTGATGAACCACTGAGGATAAAAACGGACATACAGACCACACTCTGATGAACCACTGAGGATAAAAACGGACACACGGACCATACTCTGATGACCCACTGAGGATAAAAACGGACACACGGACCATACTCTGATGACCCACTGAGGATAAAAACGGACATACAGACCATACACTGATGACCCACTGAGGATAAAAACGGACACACAGACCATACTCTGATGACCCACTGAGGATAAAAACGGACACACAGACCATACTCTGATGACCCACTGATGGTAAAACAGACACACGGACCATACACTTATGACCCACTGATGGTAAAAACAAACACACTGAACACACACACTGATGACCCACTGATGGTAAAAATGGACACACGGACCACACACTGATGACCCACTGAGGATAAAAACGGACACACAGACCATACTCTGATGACCCACTGATGATAAAAATGGACACACAGACTACACACTGATGGTAAAAACAGACACACAGACCATACACTGATGACCCACTGATGGTAAAACAGACACACGGACCATACACTGATGACCCACTGATGGTAAAAACAGACACACAGACCATACACTGATGACCCACTGATGGTAAAAACAGACACACAGACCATACACTGATGACCCACTGATGGTAAAAACAGACACACAGACCATACACTGATGACCCACTGATGGTAAAAACGGATACACAGACCACACACTGATGACCCACTGATGGTAAAACAGACACACAGACCATACACTGATGACCTACTGATGGTAAAACAGACACACAGACCATACACTGATGACCCACTGATGGTAAAAACAGACACACAGACCATACACTGATGACCCACTGATGGTAAAAACAGACACACAGACCATACACTGATGACCCACTGATGGTAAAAACGGATACACAGACCACACACTGATGACCCACTGATGGTAAAAACAGACACACAGACCATACACTGATGACCTACTGATGGTAAAACAGACACACAGACCATACACTGATGACCCACTGATGGTAAAAACAGACACACAGACCATACACTGATGACCCACTGATGGTAAAACAGACACACGGACCATACACTTGTAGTGTCGGTAGTGGGGTGCCAAGCTGGGGAGGGTAATAGGGGGTGATCCCACTTCTTACCGCGCAGAGATGATACAGAGACACGATGAGGCAGATTCTGGGTGCAACAGGTCCAAGTTTATTTCACACCGTCCGACTGACGGTCCTCGCGGTACACCGCGATATCTCTCTCTGCCCTCCGTGTTCAGGGCCGCTCCAACACCGTATGTTACACAAGGGACGTACTTACACGTCACGTCCCGTCTCACACTGTGACAATCCTGACAGCTCGGTTACTGTGGCCGCCTTAGGCCCGTACACCAACAGCACTTTACTAATCAGTCTCGTCGTTACACATACGGTGTCTTCCACCCAGAGCCTTGTCTCTGCTGCGGTCCTTCCCTGTCAGGACCACCCCCCTGACGTTTCCTCTCCTCAGTCCCCCTGGTCGGATTCTCCTCAGGGCACACAGACTGGCGAAGTCCTCCTGTCACCTGGGCTCCCCCTGGGGACTGGAATCTTCTGGAACCCTCCCTCAGTATTTATAACTTCCCCGGTTCCTTGAAACTGTCACTAACTGTCACCACGCCCCCCATGACCAACGGTTTCTAAAGCCCTAAGCTGCTGTAAAGTCCTTTGCTCACACTCCACCCTGCCATCTAATGGTCATCCCAAGGTACTGCACGTCCACTACACTTTTCTAGTTGTTTCCCCACTGTAATCACTGTCTCCTACCTACACTGTGCAAACCTATCTTTCTTCACTCTGACTAGTCCGTCCGTCCGTCAGGTCACCTTCCCTACACTCCCCCTTCCTTTGTCCATTGTCGTCCTCGACAATCGTCATCCCTGCCTTCGTCGTTCTGAATCTACACCTACATTCTGTTGTCGGACCAGAAGTTGAGCCAGACCCACTATCTGCGGGGGCCGAACCATACTGGGAGCACTATGCTCTGAGCAGCCTACTGCTACTCACCAGCGCGCACGCCACATGACAACGTCTTTCAAATTGGGCAAGGTACACCCGTATTCTCTCTACGGCGTGTATCTTTCCCCTACTCTCCCCTACTGTTACCTTTCACTATCCGGTACGCCATGATCGAGGCCACTCACCTACCAGATCATTGCCGGCGCCCGCCTTTCCTTCTTCAGGGGTGTCAGTGGTGTTGGGGACCTGACCTAGGACGGCTGTCTTTCTCACATCTTCCCATTCATTTTCCTTCTTTCAATTACATGTCATGGTCGGCGTCCCGGTCTCCCAGACCTCAACTCTTAGATCCCTACCGGATCTCACACTTTCCTTTGGTCCCGCAGACCTTCCCTTACCCGGACCTGTTGCATTTTACTTTGCATATTATACATCATACAACTTTATAATAGCACAAGTACCCCATTTTTTTATAATTTTTTTTTTTTCATTTTTCTTTTGCTTTAAAACTCAACGTTTAACAATAAACATCGCATGTCTTCTTTCCTCCTCCCCCCTTCCTTGGACCTGGACACTCCTCCGCTTTCCATATCCCCGTTCTGTCAGGTAAACATATTTTCGTATATAAAGAACATAGAAAGAAGAAAGAAAGAGAGAGAGAGAGAGAAAATAGTTGCATCAGTTAAACAACAACAAAACTTTTTTCTAAATGCAACTGTCCTTATAATCTGCACAACGGTGCATCGAACTCCTGACAGTCTATACCACTCTCAATGGACAGAGGTGAGGGCTCCACAGCCGTGGAACTCCTGGGGGAACCGAGAGTGTCCATAACAGTCCTTTTTCACGGGGGTCCGCTTTGCTCAGGCTCCGCCAGTACTGCCACCGCATAATACCCGCGGGGGGCAGTATTCCTTATAATAAGAGACCAAGTCCCCTACTTCCAGAGCCCGGCCATGCCGTATAGAGGCCACGTTTACATACACTTTCTGGCCAGTCTTATCACGGATGAAACCGTACCCCTTCTCGAGGTCGGTGTATACCAGCCGCCCCTGCGATCTCTTCTCCGCCATGCCAGCCTCCCCCTTGTCATGCAGCTGTTTCCAAATCGCTTTCTCCCGTGTCTTCTTTCCCTTAATAACCTCCGCAACCCAAACGGAGGGTACCGCACCAGTCCCAGAGTCCGATGGGTGGGACCTTGCCGAGAAAGGGTGTGGGGTAGAGGCGGCCGATGGTATCTGTGGCCCAGCAGCCACTGGGGCCAGGTAGCGGATGGGAGCAGCCGGGACTCCGGAGGGCTGGTCCACAGGGCCCGATAAACAGACCCCAGCCGGTTCCAATACTGGCTTCACCGCGGCCACCCGGTAGGCCGCAGCCACAACTCCCAGCAAAGCCGGGGTAACGGCCGGTTCGGGCGATGAGGCTGACACCGGTCGAGGGAGCGCAACCGCGCTTTCTGTAAATAAGCTCCGCCCTGGGGACTCTGGGCGGGAAGGCTCGGGGACGGGAGCGAGGGACTTGCTCAATTCCGCGTATAGCTTAGGGCCCTCCGCAGCCGGGCCTTCCGATACACTGGAGGCTGCGTGTTGTGGCGAGATGATAGGGGCCGCTTGTGCAGCTGCCGGCAGGGCCGGGGGAACTCTCACCTTCCCCGGCGCCGCGGCCTCCGTCACACCACCGCACGGCTCATCCCGCAGCCTCCGCTCTCCAACTCGTTGCACAGCGGGCCCAGCTTCCAGGCTCAGGGGCTCCGCGGGAAGACTCTCCGCTGGTATCAATGGCGGCCGCTCCTTCTGGTTCCGCACGGGCTCCGCACAGATTCCTCTTCTTGCCCATGGACCCGAAGATGACGTCTTCTGTCTCAGCTCGTTCTCCTGCCGCCACTGCCATTCTAGGCGGCCAATACCCCGACTTCCGCAGCGTCTCATACCGTCCGGTGGGCAGCAATCCAATGGCGCCAAACAGTCGCTCCCAGGCTTTTCTTCGGTGTCACTCCCTCTGCGGGGTGGAGCGTTGGCAGGCCTCTCCACCCACCTGTCAGGGTCCAATGCTTGGAAACGTCGGCCTCCGGACACATACTGCTGTCCACGGGGGTACGTTGGAGGGGGTCCCAATCCATTTGGAACTACTGCGAACACCCGGACCTCGCCTCTGCGTTGAAGGAGCGCTGCCATACTGCACTGTCTCTGGTACCGCCCCGGATCCTCTACTGGCCACACAGATTCGTCACTGCGCTCCTCATTTATAATCCACTGGTAAACAAATTGTAATCCACCGGTAATTATATTCCAGACTGAGTAGACTAAGTCCTTTTCCATTTTTTTGAGGCAGGCCTGCCGCGGAAGATGATGTATTAGCGGCGGCGATCCTGCCGACTACGCCAAATGTAGTGTCGGTAGTGGGGTGCCAAGCTGGGGAGGGTAATAGGGGGTGATCCCACTTCTTACCGCGCAGAGATGATACAGAGACACGATGAGGCAGATTCTGGGTGCAACAGGTCCAAGTTTATTTCACACCGTCCGACTGACGGTCCTCGCGGTACACCGCGATATCTCTCTCTGCCCTCCGTGTTCAGGGCCGCTCCAACACCGTATGTTACACAAGGGACGTACTTACACGTCACGTCCCGTCTCACACTGTGACAATCCTGACAGCTCGGTTACTGTGGCCGCCTTAGGCCCGTACACCAACAGCACTTTACTAATCAGTCTCGTCGTTACACATACGGTGTCTTCCACCCAGAGCCTTGTCTCTGCTGCGGTCCTTCCCTGTCAGGACCACCCCCCTGACGTTTCCTCTCCTCAGTCCCCCTGGTCGGATTCTCCTCAGGGCACACAGACTGGCGAAGTCCTCCTGTCACCTGGGCTCCCCCTGGGGACTGGAATCTTCTGGAACCCTCCCTAAGTATTTATAACTTCCCCGGTTCCTTGAAACTGTCACTAACTGTCACCACGCCCCCCATGACCAACGGTTTCTAAAGCCCTAAGCTGCTGTAAAGTCCTTTGCTCACACTCCACCCTGCCATCTAATGGTCATCCCAAGGTACTGCACGTCCACTACACTTTTCTAGTTGTTTCCCCACTGTAATCACTGTCTCCTACCTACACTGTGCAAACCTATCTTTCTTCACTCTGACTAGTCCGTCCGTCCGTCAGGTCACCTTCCCTACACACTGATGACCCACTGATCGTAAAAACAGACACACAGACCATACACTGATGACCCACTGATGGTAAAACAGACACACAGACCATACACTGATGACCCACTGATGGTAAAACGGACACACGGACCATACACTGATGACCCACTGATGGTAAAACAGACACACGGACCATACACTGATGACCCACTGATGGTAAAAACAGACACACGGACCATACACTGATGACCCACTGATGGTAAAACAGACACACGGACCATACACTGATGACCCACTGATGGTAAAACAGACACACGGACCATACACTGATGACCCACTGATGGTAAAACAGACACACAGACCATACACTGATGACCCACTGATGGTAAAACGGACACACGGACCACACACTGATGACCTACTGATGGTAAAACAGACACACAGACCATACTCTGATGACCCACTGATGGTAAAACAGACACACAGACCATACACTGATGACCCACTGATGGTAAAAACAGACACACGGACCATACACTGATGACCCACTGATGGTAAAAACAGACACACGGACCATACACTGATGACCCACTGATGGTAAAAACAGACACACGGACCATACACTGATGACCCACTGATGGTAAAAACAGACACACGGACCATACACTGATGACCCACTGATGGTAAAAACAGACACACGGACCATACACTGATGACCCACTGATGGTAAAAACAGACACACAGACCATACACTGATGACCCACTGATGGTAAAAACAGACACACAGACCATACACTGATGACCTACTGATGGTAAAACAGACACACAGACCATACACTGATGACCCACTGATGGTAAAAACAGACACACAGACCATACACTAATGACCCACTGATGGTAAAACAGACACACGGACCATACACTGATGACCCACTGATGGTAAAACAGACACACAGACCATACACTGATGACCCACTGATGGTAAAACGGACACACGGACCATACACTGATGACCCACTGATGGTAAAAACAGACACACAGACCATACACTGATGACCCACTGATGGTAAAACAGACACACGGACCATACACTGATGACCCACTGATGGTAAAACAGACACACGGACCATACACTGATGACCCACTGATGGTAAAACAGACACACAGACCATACACTGATGACCCACTGATGGTAAAAACAGACACACAGACCATACACTGATGACCCACTGATGGTAAAACAGACACACGGACCATACACTGATGACCCACTGATGGTAAAAACGGACACACAGACCATACACTGATGACCCACTGATGGTAAAAACGGACACACGGACCATACACTGATGACCCACTGATGGTAAAACAGACACACAGACCATACACTGATGACCCACTGATGGTAAAACGGACACACAGACCATACACTGATGACCCACTGATGGTAAAACAGACACACAGACCATACACTGATGACCCACTGATGGTAAAACGGACACACAGACCATACACTGATGACCCACTGATGGTAAAAACAGACACACAGACCATACACTGATGACCCACTGATGATAAAAATGGACACACAGACTACACACTGATGGTAAAAACAGACACACAGACCATACACTGATGACCCACTGATGGTAAAAACAGACACACGGACCATACACTGATGACCCACTGATGGTAAAAACAGACACACAGACCATACACTGATGACCCACTGATGGTAAAAACAGACACACAGACCATACACTGATGACCCACTGATGATAAAAATGGACACACAGACTACACACTGATGGTAAAAACAGACACACAGACCATACACTGATGACCCACTGATGGTAAAAACGGATACACAGACCACACACTGATGACCCACTGATGGTAAAACAGACACACAGACCATACACTGATGACCCACTGATGGTAAAACAGACACACGGACCATACTCTGATGACCCACTGATGGTAAAAACAGACACACAGACCATACTCTGATGACCCACTGATGGTAAAAACAGACACACGGACCATACTCTGATGACCCACTGATGGTAAAACAGACACACAGACCATACACTGATGACCCACTGATGGTAAAACAGACACACGGACCATACTCTGATGACCCACTGATGGTAAAAACAGACACACAGACCATACTCTGATGACCCACTGATGGTAAAAACAGACACACTGACCACACACTGATGACCCACTGATGGTAAAAACAGACACACAGACCATACACTGCTGACCCACTGATGGTAAAACAGACACACAGACCATACACTGATGACCCACTGATGGTAAAAACAGACACACGGACCATACACTGATGACCCACTGATGGTAAAAACAGACACACAGACCATACACTGCTGACCCACTGATGGTAAAACAGACACACAGACCATACACTGATGACCCACTGATGGTAAAAACAGACACACAGACCATACACTAATGACCCACTGATGGTAAAACAGACACACGGACCATACACTGATGACCCACTGATGGTAAAACAGACACACAGACCATACACTGATGACCCACTGATGGTAAAACGGACACACGGACCATACACTGATGACCCACTGATGGTAAAAACAGACACACAGACCATACACTGATGACCCACTGATGGTAAAACAGACACACGGACCATACACTGATGACCCACTGATGGTAAAAACAGACACACAGACCATACACTGATGACCTACTGATGGTAAAACAGACACACAGACCATACACTGATGACCCACTGATGGTAAAAACAGACACACAGACCATACACTAATGACCCACTGATGGTAAAACAGACACACGGACCATACACTGATGACCCACTGATGGTAAAACAGACACACAGACCATACACTGATGACCCACTGATGGTAAAACGGACACACGGACCATACACTGATGACCCACTGATGGTAAAAACAGACACACAGACCATACACTGATGACCCACTGATGGTAAAACAGACACACGGACCATACACTGATGACCCACTGATGGTAAAACAGACACACGGACCATACACTGATGACCCACTGATGGTAAAACAGACACACAGACCATACACTGATGACCCACTGATGGTAAAAACAGACACACAGACCATACACTGATGACCCACTGATGGTAAAACAGACACACGGACCATACACTGATGACCCACTGATGGTAAAAACGGACACACAGACCATACACTGATGACCCACTGATGGTAAAAACGGACACACGGACCATACACTGATGACCCACTGATGGTAAAACAGACACACAGACCATACACTGATGACCCACTGATGGTAAAACGGACACACAGACCATACACTGATGACCCACTGATGGTAAAAACAGACACACAGACCATACACTGATGACCCACTGATGGTAAAACAGACACACAGACCATACACTGATGACCCACTGATGGTAAAAACAGACACACAGACCATACACTGATGACCCACTGATGATAAAAATGGACACACAGACTACACACTGATGGTAAAAACAGACACACAGACCATACACTGATGACCCACTGATGGTAAAAACAGACACACGGACCATACACTGATGACCCACTGATGGTAAAAACAGACACACAGACCATACACTGATGACCCACTGATGGTAAAAACAGACACACAGACCATACACTGATGACCCACTGATGATAAAAATGGACACACAGACTACACACTGATGGTAAAAACAGACACACAGACCATACACTGATGACCCACTGATGGTAAAAACGGATACACAGACCACACACTGATGACCCACTGATGGTAAAACAGACACACAGACCATACACTGATGACCCACTGATGGTAAAACAGACACACGGACCATACACTGATGACCCACTGATGGTAAAACAGACACACAGACCATACTCTGATGACCCACTGATGGTAAAAACGGATACACAGACCACACACTGATGACCCACTGATGGTAAAACAGACACACAGACCATACACTGATGACCTACTGATGGTAAAACAGACACACAGACCATACACTGATGACCCACTGATGGTAAAACAGACACACAGACCATACACTGATGACCCACTGATGGTAAAACAGACACACAGACCATACTCTGATGACCCACTGATGGTAAAAACAGACACACAGACCATACTCTGATGACCCACTGATGGTAAAAACAGACACACTGACCACACACTGATGACCCACTGATGGTAAAATCGGACACACGGACCATACTCTGATGACCCACTGATGATAAAAATGGACACACAGACCACGCACTGATGGTAAAAATAGACACACGGACCATACACTGATGACCCACTGATGGTAAAAACAGACACACGGACCATACTCTGATGACCCACTGATGGTAAAAACAGACACACAGACCATACACTGATGACCCACTGATGGTAAAACAGACACACAGACCATACACTGATGACCCACTGATGGTAAAAACAGACACACAGACCATACACTGATGACCCACTGATGGTAAAAACAGACACACGGACCACACACTGATGGTAAAAACAGACACACAGACCATACACTGATGACCCACTGATGGTAAAAACGGATACACAGACCACACACTGATGACCCACTGATGGTAAAAACAGACACACAGACCATACTCTGATGACCCACTGATGGTAAAACAGACACACAGACCATACACTGATGACCCACTGATGGTAAAACAGACACACAGACCATACACTGATGACCCACTGATGGTAAAACAGACACACAGACCATACACTGATGACCCACTGATGGTAAAACAGACACACAGACCATACACTGATGACCCACTGATGGTAAAACAGACACACAGACCATACACTGATGACCCACTGATGGTAAAACAGACACACGGACCATACACTGATGACCCACTGATGGTAAAAACAGACACACAGACCATACTCTGATGACCCACTGATGGTAAAAACAGACACACTGACCACACACTGATGACCCACTGATGATAAAAATGGACACAAAGACCACACACTGATGGTAAAAATAGACACACGGACCATACACTGATGACCCACTGATGGTAAAAACAGACACACGGACCATACTCTGATGACCCACTGATGGTAAAAACAGACACACAGACCATACACTGATGACCCACTGATGGTAAAACAGACACACAGACCATACACTGATGACCCACTGATGGTAAAAACGGACACACAGACCATACACTGATGACCCACTGATGGTAAAACAGACACACGGACCATACACTGATGACCCACTGATGTTAAAACGGACACACAGACCATACACTGATGACCCACTGATGATAAAAACAGACACACGCACCATACACTGATGACCCACTGATGGTAAAAACAGACACACAGACCATACTCTGATGACCCACTGATGGTAAAAACAGACACACTGACCACACACTGATGACCCACTGATGATAAAAATGGACACAAAGACCACACACTGATGGTAAAAATAGACACACGGACCATACACTGATGACCCACTGATGGTAAAAACAGACACACGGACCATACTCTGATGACCCACTGATGGTAAAACAGACACACGGACCATACACTGATGACCCACTGATGTTAAAACGGACACACAGACCATACACTGATGACCCACTGATGGTAAAAACGGACACACGCACCATACACTGATGACCCACTGATGGTAAAACAGACACACGGACCATACTCTGATGACCCACTGATGTTAAAACGGACACACAGACCATACACTGATGACCCACTGATGGTAAAAACGGACACAAGCACCATACACTGATGACCCACTGATGGTAAAACAGACACACAGACCATACACTGATGACCCACTGATGGTAAAACAGACACACGGACCATACACTGATGACCCACTGATGGTAAAAACAGACACACAGACCATACTCTGATGACCCACTGATGGTAAAACAGACACACGGACCATACACTGATGACCCACTGATGGTAAAACAGACACACGGACCATACACTGATGACCCACTGATGGTAAAACAGACACACAGACCATACACTGATGACCCACTGATGGTAAAACAGACACACAGACCATACACTGATGACCCACTGATGGTAAAACAGACACACGGACCATACACTGATGACCCACTGATGGTAAAACAGACACATGGACCATACTCTGATGACCCACTGATGTTAAAACGGACACACAGACCATACACTGATGACCCACTGATGGTAAAACAGACACACAGACCACACACTGATGACCCACTGATGGTAAAAACGGACACACGGACCATACACTGATGACCCACTGATGGTAAAACAGACACACAGACCATACACTGATGACCCACTGATGGTAATAACGGACACACGGACCACACACTGATGGTAAAAACAGACACACAGACCATACACTGATGACCCACTGATGGTAAAAACGGATACACAGACCACACACTGATGACCCACTGATGGTATAACAGACACACAGACCATACACTGATGACCCACTGATGGTAAAACAGACACACGGACCATACACTGATGACCCACTGATGGTAAAAACAGACACACAGACCACACACTGATGACCCACTGATGGTAAAATCGGACACACGGACCATACTCTGATGACCCACTGATGATAAAAATGGACACACGGACCATACACTGATGACCCACTGATGGTAAAAACAGACACACGGACCATACTCTGATGACCCACTGATGGTAAAAACAGACACACAGACCATACACTGATGACCCACTGATGGTAAAAACAGACACACGGACCATACACTGATGACCCACTGATGGTAAAAACAGACACACAGACCATACACTGATGACCCACTGATGGTAAAAACAGACACACAGACCATACTCTGATGACCCACTGATGGTAAAACAGACACACAGACCATACACTGATGACCCACTGATGGTAAAACGGACACACGGACCATACACTGATGACCCACTGATGGTAAAAACAGACACACGGACCATACTCTGATGACCCACTGATGGTAAAACAGACACACAGACCATACACTGATGACCCACTGATGGTAAAACGGACACACAGACCATACACTGATGACCCACTGATGGTAAAACAGACACACGGACCATACACTGATGACCCACTGATGGTAAAACAGACACACAGACCATACACTGATGACCCACTGATGGTAAAACGGACACACGGACCATACACTGATGACCCACTGATGGTAAAAACAGACACACAGACCATACACTGATGACCCACTGATGGTAAAACAGACACACAGACCATACACTGATGACCCACTGATGGTAAAACAGACACACGGACCATACACTGATGACCCACTGATGGTAAAAACAGACACACAGACCATACTCTGATGACCCACTGATGGTAAAACAGACACACGGACCATACACTGATGACCCACTGATGGTAAAACAGACACACGGACCATACACTGATGACCCACTGATGGTAAAACAGACACACAGACCATACACTGATGACCCACTGATGGTAAAACAGACACACAGACCATACACTGATGACCCACTGATGGTAAAACAGACACACGGACCATACACTGATGACCCACTGATGGTAAAACAGACACACAGACCATACACTGATGACCCACTGATGGTAAAACAGACACACGGACCATACACTGATGACCCACTGATGGTAAAAACAGACACACAGACCATACTCTGATGACCCACTGATGGTAAAACAGACACACGGACCATACACTGATGACCCACTGATGGTAAAACAGACACACGGACCATACACTGATGACCCACTGATGGTAAAACAGACACACAGACCATACACTGATGACCCACTGATGGTAAAAACAGACACACAGACCATACTCTGATGACCCACTGATGGTAAAACAGACACACGGACCATACACTGATGACCCACTGATGGTAAAACAGACACACGGACCATACACTGATGACCCACTGATGGTAAAACAGACACACAGACCATACACTGATGACCCACTGATGGTAAAACAGACACACTGACCACACACTGATGACCCACTGATGGTAAAATCGGACACACGGACCATACACTGATGACCCACTGATGATAAAAATGGACACACAGACCACACACTGATGGTAAAAATAGACACACGGACCATACACTGATGACCCACTGATGGTAAAAACAGACACACGGACCATACACTGATGACCCACTGATGGTAAAACAGACACACGGACCATACTCTGATGACCCACTGATGGTAAAACAGACACACGGACCATACACTGATGACCCACTGATGGTAAAAACAGACACACAGACCATACTCTGATGACCCACTGATGGTAAAACAGACACACTGACCACACACTGATGACCCACTGATGGTAAAATCGGACACACGGACCATACACTGATGACCCACTGATGGTAAAAACAGACACACAGACCATACACTGATGACCCACTGATGGTAAAACAGACACACTGACCACACACTGATGACCCACTGATGGTAAAATCGGACACACGGACCATACTCTGATGACCCACTGATGATAAAAATGGACACACAGACCACACACTGATGGTAAAAATAGACACACGGACCATACACTGATGACCCACTGATGGTAAAAACAGACACACGGACCATACTCTGATGACCCACTGATGGTAAAACAGACACACAGACCATACACTGATGACCCACTGATGGTAAAACAGACACACAGACCATACACTGATGACCCACTGATGGTAAAACAGACACACGGACCATACACTGATGACCCACTGATGGTAAAACAGACACACGGACCATACACTGATGACCCACTGATGGTAAAACAGACACACAGACCATACACTGATGACCCACTGATGGTAAAAAAGACACACGGACCATACACTGATGACCCACTGATGGTAAAAACAGACACACAGACCATACTCTGATGACCCACTGATGGTAAAACAGACACACGGACCATACACTGATGACCCACTGATGGTAAAACAGACACACAGACCATACACTGATGACCCACTGATGGTAAAAACAGACACACGGACCATACACTGATGACCCACTGATGGTAAAACAGACACACGGACCATACACTGATGACCCACTGATGGTAAAACAGACACACGGACCATACACTGATGACCCACTGATGGTAAAACAGACACACAGACCATACACTGATGACCCACTGATGGTAAAAACAGACACACTGACCACACACTGATGACCCACTGATGGTAAAATCGGACACACGGACCATACTCTGATGACCCACTGATGGTAAAAATAGACACACGGACCATACACTGATGACCCACTGATGGTAAAACAGACACACGGACCATACACTGATGACCCACTGATGGTAAAACAGACACACGGACCATACACTGATGACCCACTGATGGTAAAACAGACACACAGACCATACACTGATGACCCACTGATGGTAAAACAGACACACAGACCATACACTGATGAACCACTGATGGTAAAACAGACACACAGACCATACACTGATGACCCACTGATGGTAAAAACAGACACACGGACCACACACTGATGGTAAAAACAGACACACAGACCATACACTGATGACCCACTGATGGTAAAACGGACACACGGACCATACACTGATGACCCACTGATGGTAAAACAGACACACGGACCATACACTGATGACCCACTGATGGTAAAACAGACACACGGACCATACACTGATGACCCACTGATGGTAAAACAGACACACGGACCATACACTGATGACCCACTGATGGTAAAACAGACACACAGACCATACACTGATGACCCACTGATGGTAAAACAGACACACAGACCATACACTGATGACCCACTGATGGTAAAACAGACACACAGACCATACACTGATGACCCACTGATGGTAAAAACAGACACACGGACCACACACTGATGGTAAAAACAGACACACAGACCATACACTGATGACCCACTGATGGTAAAACGGACACACGGACCATACACTGATGACCCACTGATGGTAAAACAGACACACAGACCATACACTGATGACCCACTGATGGTAAAAACAGACACACAGACCATACACTGATGACCCACTGATGGTAAAACGGACACACGGACCATACACTGATGACCCACTGATGGTAAAACAGACACACAGACCATACACTGATGACCCACTGATGGTAAAAACAGACACACAGACCATACACTGATGACCCACTGATGGTAAAACAGACACACAGACCATACACTGATGACCCACTGATGGTAAAAACAGACACACAGACCATACACTGATGACCCACTGATGGTAAAAACAGACACACAGACCATACACTGATGACCCACTGATGATAAAAATGGACACACAGACTACACACTGATGGTAAAAACAGACACACAGACCATACACTGATGACCCACTGATGGTAAAACAGACACACAGACCATACACTGATGACCCACTGATGGTAAAAACAGACACACAGACCATACACTGATGACCCACTGATGATAAAAATGGACACACAGACTACACACTGATGGTAAAAACAGACACACAGACCATACACTGATGACCCACTGATGGTAAAACAGACACACAGACCACACACTGATGACCCACTGATGGTAAAACAGACACACAGACCATACACTGATGACCCACTGATGGTAAAACAGACACACGGACCATACACTGATGACCCACTGATGGTAAAAACAGACACACAGACCATACTCTGATGACCCACTGATGGTAAAAACAGACACACTGACCACACACTGATGACCCACTGATGGTAAAATCAGACACACGGACCATACTCTGATGACCCACTGATGATAAAAATGGACACACAGACCACACACTGATGGTAAAAATAGACACACGGACCATACACTGATGACCCACTGATGGTAAAAACAGACACACGGACCATACACTGATGACCCACTGATGGTAAAAACAGACACACAGACCATACACTGATGACCCACTGATGGTAAAAACGGACACACGCACCATACACTGATGACCCACTGATGGTAAAAACAGACACACAGACCATACACTGATGACCCACTGATGGTAAAACGGACACACGGACCATACACTGATGACCCACTGATGGTAAAACAGACACACAGACCATACACTGATGACCCACTGATGGTAAAAACGGACACACGCACCATACACTGATGACCCACTGATGGTAAAAACAGACACACAGACCATACACTGATGACCCACTGATGGTAAAACAGACACACGGACCATACACTGATGACCCACTGATGGTAAAACAGACACACGCACCATACACTGATGACCCACTGATGGTAATAACGGACACACGGACCATACACTGATGACCAACTGATGTTAAAACGGACACACAGACCATACACTGATGACCCACTGATGGTAAAAACGGACACACGCACCATACACTGATGACCCACTGATGGTAATAACGGACACACGGACCATACACTGATGACCAACTGATGGTAAAACGGACACACAGACCATACTCTGATGACCCACTGATGGTAATAACGGACACACGGACCATTACACTGATGTCTCTGATGGTAAAAACAAACACAAGGACCAAACACTGATGCAGAACACTGATAACACTGGTACTATTATTTCATGCACGTATTTAAACAAGGACGTGTGAATGAGGCCTAAGATAAAGACATTTTTTGTTTTTAAAAATGTACCAATATGATACTCTTAGGCCATGTTCACACATTCCATATTTGGTCAATATTTCATATCCTACATCAGTATTTGTAATACCAGGAGTGGAACAATCAGAGGAAAAGTATAATAGTATATTCTTCTGCGGTGTTGATATCAGTGTGTCAAGAGTGGGAGAAGAGGGTTGCATTGACAATCCAACACAATGGGCAGCACTTAGAACACATTTTATAAGTGGTCATATACTTGTAAATAGATCATGAAAGAATAAAGCTGGGGGGCGTGGCCATGTAGCGGTGAGAGAGGACGCACTTAGCAAGAGCTCCTGCCATCCTGTGATTATCCGGCCAGCAGACCCTTACCTCCGCGGTATAACTGCGGATTTTCTGACCCCTCCGGACTCTGGGACACTCCTGGGCCCCCGTGGGAGAGCGGGGCTGGACGCCTGAGGGCTTGTGGCGGTGAGGACCGGAGCGGCCGGCGGGGCCTGCACGGGACGGCAGCCATCTTGGAGGTGCGCGCTCTGACTGTGGAGACGCGGCGCCAGACCCCTTGCTGTAGCGCTGGAGGAAGGTTAGCAGGCACCCTGAACACTTGTGAGGGACGAGCGGTGTGTGCCCTGAAAGATTGGGCCCCGCGTCCCCCTCTCTGCTATAATTACCTGCCTGCCGGCGCCATTACTGTGGGACTTGGATCCCTCTGACTGCTGTCCCTGTGGGGTCCTGAGGATCTCTCCCCGGGCTATAAGGACACTTGTCTGCTACTTGGGGCTGGATATTGTTTGCCTGTGTGACTTCGGGTTTGTGCTGCTCCTGGCACCCTGCAGCCACCATTTGATAAACTTTCTCTGTCTATAGCCTTGGGTTAAGGGACTCCAGAGTGCACCGTTTCTGATATCCGGCTGTGCCCTACTGCTACTGCAATGAGTCGTTCCAAGGGGTCTGGAACAGCGGCTGAAAGGCTGAAGGAATATGCCAGAGTAGATCATGCTGACAGCTCAAGATCACTTAAAAATAATCCTTCACAGTCTCAGCGTAAGAACCGCCCCTCTGAGGGTGGGGAGGAAAGTGAGCAGGAGGAATTAACCCTTAAGCAAGCGTCTGAGCAACTCATGCAGGCCATTTCCTTAACCAGGACGTCTCTGTCTGGGAAGATAGAGGACGTGCACACTGAAGTGGGACGCCTCCGACAAGACATGCAAGCTATGAAGGGCCGCATTACGGAGGCGGAGACGCGGGTATCCCAGATAGAAGACACCATCACACCTATGGAAGCCAAACTAACGAAAGTGGTAGGCTCTATGAACGCTTGGAGGCAAAAAGCGGATGACCTGGAGAATAGAATGCGTCGGAATAACATCTGAATTATTGGTCTGCCAGAGCGCTCGGAATGACAACATCCGGAGCAATTCCTAGAAGATTGGCTTAAAACCACTTTGGGAGATGAGTTCTCCCCAATCTTTGTGGTGGAAAGGGCTTACAGGGTCCCTACTAGGCCTCTTCCTCCTGGAGCCCCACCTAGACCTTTTCTGGCGCGTCTCCTCAACTGCAGGGATAGAGACGTGGCTCTGCATCTTGCGCGGCAAAAGAGTCCTATCAAGTTCAACAATGCCACGATCTCGATTTTCCCAGACTTCTCAATGGAACTTCAGAAACAATGGGCGCAGTTTACAGAGGTCAAGAGACATCTACGGGAGAGGAATATTATATCGATGATTTACTCGGCCCGGCTCCGGGTGGTCACGAGGGTTCTTCTTTGTTTTTCACAGATCCAGTGGAGGTGGCAGAGTGGCTACGGTCTCGCAAAGGGTCTGCTGCAAAGGAATCCTAACGTATTTATTGCTAGTTGGTATTTTTCTATTAATCGGCTGATTGGAGCTTTGCTGGATAGCGTCCAAGTTACCAACAATACCGGACACTGGGCTCAGTGATGGTATCCCCTTGTTTGCTTCGTGACGGGAGTACAGGACTCTGCTCCTGCGTTGTTTGTTGTTTATTCACTTTGTTTTTTTTCCATAGTGGTTTTTTGTATTTTTTAGGTAGTAATCGCAGCCGACAACAATTTCAGTCGCTAGGTGGCGTTTCTAAATTTTGCCCGGGTAATATTATGCACCATATTCAGCGGAGGAAAATATAGGGTCTAAGTTGATATGTATGACATGGAATGTGAGGGGTATAAAAATCCTTCGGAAAAAGATCAAGGTTTTCTCACAGGTCAGACATTATCGCCCTCACATTGTGGCCTTGGTGGAGACGCACCTGACTAGGGATACAGCGCGGTGCGTGCAGAAGCCTTGGGTACAATGGTCTGCCCATACATTCCATACCAGCTACTCGAGAGGGGTATCACTGCTGGTACATAAAGACGCCATATGGGAAGCAAGGGAGACTCGGAGGGATCCTGAGGGTCGTTTTATTTTCATCCATGCATTGATAAACACCAGGAAATATGTTGTCTTATGCATTTATAACCCCCCCCCCCCCCCCGGCTCTTATATCCATTCTGCAGAAGACAATGAGTTTTGCCCTTAATTACCCAGACGCGGATGTTATTTGTATGGGATACTTTAACATGGTCATGTCATGGTTTGAACAGGGTTCTTGCCCTGCACTCACAGGGTTAAGTGTTCGTGGCCTCTTTCTGGATCTGGGAGGGGTATTTATACTCACTCTTTACCAGGGTTCTCTGTCAGCTATACTGTTGTTCTGGTGTGTCTGACCCCTGGTGTGCGTGTATTCTGCGTTGCTTGTTTGATTCCCGTGTATGACCCGGCCTGTTCTCTCACTCTGTACTCCGTCTCTCGCTTTGGTACTACTGTCTTCTCCGGTTCTGACCTCCTGGCTTGGCTATCGTTACTCCGTTACAGTTTGTCCCTATTGTACCGTCTATTGCCCGTTCTGGTTTTCTGACCTATTGCTACGTCCTGACTATCCTTTCTGTCTAAACCCCGTGGTACTGTATTGCTATCTGGTGCTTTGACCCTGGCTTTGTCTGGTTTCTGTTTGTCTATGCCCCTTGGTAACATTGCCCCGTAGTTACCTTTCTAGGAGTTTCCCTGCAGCTCCTAGATCTGTGGAGCTTAGACCACGCCCCCAGCAGTCATGTGCTTCAGGTCCTGATACTCTGAAGCACGCATAGTCACCGCTGCTGCCCTGCTCCACAGGTATCTGTGAGTACTGTCTTTGTACTCAGGACACCCGCACTGGCACAGTGAGCAAGTGCAGTGCGGTGTTCCTGACAGCTCATGAACAACAGCCTTGATAAATTAAGGCTGGATGATGGAGTGACTGGGGGGTCCTCTCCATCGACTACAACCCCGTTGTCATTATTTATGGAGGGTGGCGGGTGGTTAGATTTGTGGAGTGTGCGTTACCCTGAGTTAAGGGAATATACTTGCCACTCATCCACTAAACGCTCTCTATCACGCATAGACTATATATTTGGTTCTAGCGGTCTGGCAATGCGGGTGACTGATATAGAGCATGGAAGTAGGGGATCTCAGACCATAGTCCGGTCATCCTAAAACTCAAATATGGGCGAGTGGACAGTGGGATAGCTTGGAAGTTGAATCCTTTCTGGTTAAAATTGATGGGGCTAACCAAACCAGTGGGAACAGGATTGAGTGGTTGGTTGCCCAGAGGTTATATACTCAGCACGTGGACACTAAATCTAAGCGTAAACTATTTTTTACTCGTCAATCCTATTTCGAATTGGGGAATTAGACAGGTAAATTTTTGGCCTATCTGGTGCGCCAACATAACACCTCTAATACAATATTACAGATTCGTGGGGCAGACGGTATATTGGTGTCTTCAACTGAAGAGATTCTTGGCTGTTTTCAGGACTACTACAGGTCACGATATGAATCTAAAAGTGACTTTGACACTTCGGGGTGTTTAGACTATTTGTCAGATGTATCATTCCCTACATTAGATCCTGAGCAGTGAGCCCTTATGGACGCTGTGTTCACCGCAGAGGAGATAGAAAATGCTATGACAGACATGGCTTCTGGGAAGGCCCCTGGACCTGATGGGTTCCCTATTGAATTATATCGGAAGTGCCGGGATATATTGACGCCACTTCTAGTGAAGGTATTTCGGGGAATTTGGTAAGGGAATTCTATGCCTGAGTCCTTTTATGAGGCTAATATCATAGTGCTTAGGAAAGAGGGGAAGGACCCTTTGGAATGTGGACCCTATCGTCCCATCTCGTTAGTAAATGTGGACAATAAAATTTTCACCAAGATTCTAGCTACTAGACTGAACTCAATTATATTGAACCTTGTACATCCTGATCAAACGGGCTTTATGGCTGGTAACAGTACTTCTATTAACATCAGAAGAGTTCAGTCAATAGTCCAATATAGCTCCCTAATGCCAGACAACAAATGGGCATTGGCATCGTTAGATGCCGCCAAGGCTTTTGACTCTCTGGAGTGGCCTTTCCTCTCCGCATGTTTGCAAAGGTATGGCTTTGGCAATAAATTTATAACATGGATCAAAGTATTATACATGAAACCTAAGGCCCGTATTATAATAAATAATTGTATATCTGAGTCCTTCGCATTACACAGGGGAACTCGTCAGGGTTGCCCTCTTTCCCCGGCCCTCTTCGCCCTTGCGATTGAGGCACTGGCAATGCGTATAAGATCCTCCCCTAACATCCAAGGCATAGATATAGCAGGTCGGGTAGATACCATAGGCCTATATGCCGATGATATGGTGATATTCTTGAATGATGTGAAAGAAACTTTGCCACAGGTGATATCCCTTATAGATAGATTCAGTAAATATTCAGGTTTACATATAAACCTGCTGCCCCTGCTCCGACTGGCACGATTAATATGGAGACAAATTAAGAACGTAATTGGGTTTTAAAGATGTTATGGCTGAGATGCCCCTGTGGAATAATAGCTATTTTCCGGGCTTACTGAATCACCCATCTGCCGTTTTTTGGATTCAGTATGGCGTCTCTTCATTGGGAGATTTGTATGACCAGAGGATCTTAAAGTCTTTTGAACAATTACAGGCCACACGATATTCCGAGATCTCAATTTTTTCGCTATCTGCCCCTGAGGTCGGCTCTTCAATCACATATGAGGGATGGGGGTGTGGACCGTACTATTTCATCTTTACCTCTGATAGGAATCCTTAATTCGCAGGGCCCCCAAGGTCTCATATCCTCTTTGTATACATACATGCTGTCAGTAGGGGCAGAATCGGCCATAAGCTCTATTGAGAGGAAGTGGGAACGGCTCATCCCTAATGCGCAAAGAGAGGAGTGGGAGGAGATTCTAGAGTCTCCGACTGGAGTATCACCATCTATTAATAACAGAATGATACAACTATATATAATAAATGAATCATATTTGACTCCGTTGCGACTTTTTAGGATGGGTCGGCTTCAATCATCAGAATGTATACGATGTCACTTGCCAGATGCTGATTTTATTCATATGGTGTGGCAATGTCCCACTATCCTACACTACTGGAAAGAGGTGACTACACTACTGACATCCCTGGTGCAGGCCACTGTCCCTCTAGAGCCATAGGTCTGCTTGTTTGGAGTATGGGAGGAAGAGACTTGAGATCGCTATACTGGGGTCTTCCTGCACGAGACGCTGTTTATGGCACGGAAGGTGCTGGCATTGCGGTGGATGGGGAGTTCATGTCCTTCCCTTAGATTTTGGATCGAGTTGGTAAATTCGATTGTTCCATATGAGCGCAGGTTATACCAAAATAGGGGATGCCCGGGTAAATTTGAAAAGATTTGGGGGAGGTGGAATTCCTCTCACCTCACTTTGCAAGGTTGAGACATCACATGCGACATAATACGATACGGGAGACCAGGCTGCGGAAATAGTAGATATTAGTTAATGTAGTGGTAGTTGTAGTTTAGGAATTTTAGTTAGATTTTATTTCTGAATGGTATGACAAGGCTTGTGAAATTGAATTGAAATACAGTACATGCTGGAAAATGTATAGGCAATTATCCTTTATGTATGCTTGAAGAAGGATAGGTACATATTACCTTGTTTATAAGAGTGTGCAATTTCTCTGCATTATATTTTACAATGGACGGAAACACGTGTGCTATGTATAATGCTTGTTCTCATAAGCCATTGTGTATGTTGTACATTCTTTGTGTCCTCAGGTTCAATAAATGAAATAATAAAGTTACGTTAAAACCAAGCACACCATTGTTTTTCTTGTGAAATTCTCAATAAGTTTGATGTGTCACATGACCCTCTTCCCATTGGAAAAAATAAAGTTGGATTCAAAATGGCCGACTTAAAAAATGCCGCCATGGTCACCACCCATCTTGAAATGTTTCCCCCCTCCCATATGCTAATGTGCCAAAAACAGGAAGTTGATATCACCAACCATTCCCATTTTACTTAGGTGACCCACCCTGTACATCTATTTAGAGCCTTTGTATGGAATCGTAGATGTGCCAAACAGTGCAACATTGCCCCATATATCTGAATAGGCCTGAGCTGCAATTTTTCCAGATTAAAAGGGGTACTGTCCAGAAAAAAAACAAAACAAAAGCTTCCAGCGCTTTACGAGCTTTTTTAACCCTTCATACAAGCAGTGTCGGACTGGGGTGTCAAGGGCCCACCAGTAACCAACTATAGGGCCCCACCTTTCAAATACATGCAAATTTGACATTATCCTCAATCACAAATGTATGTAATAATCAACTGGGTATATTGGTAAATTAATACGAGGCTGCCTCTGTCTGTACATAGTGACTCAAGTATATTGTGCCAAGTACTGCTCATATAAGAGGGTAGTGGCCAACTCTTGCACATGTGGCCCAACGGAGGATTCTCCTGTTATCCTGTGGGCCAGTCCAAGAATGCATACAAGGGACATGACAATGGTCATACATCTACCGATCATTAAGTGTTGGCATATTTTAGCAAAATACCATAATGGCTTATATAGAAGAAAACAAACAACAATAAACACTGAATGGAAATCATGAAGCAAAATAAACTACAAGGAACACCGAACTTCCACTAAAAAGCCAATAGAGGTGAAGCTGGCACTGAACATGGAGTAACCTATCTGTCTCTACTGTATCTTCTGCACAAGGATGAGTCAATAAAAGGGACAGAATTGTTTCAGGAGGCATGAAATTCAGTTATAAGCCACGCTCCATTTAGCTTCAGAAGATAATCAGGTACCTGAGGTGTGCAGAGGAAACAGCGGAGGAACCACTGGGAGGGAAATCTTCCTTCCATAGATCATGAGAACATTGCTATGGTATTAACGCTCCCAGAAAGGTCCCAGTAGGAACGATGCATTTACAAGAAGTGCTAGCATCACTGTCAAGTCAGTCAGCCCCTTGGGATAGGAGGAGCAGGCCATGCATGAAATTATGGTTTTTCCACCGTTTTCATTTCTTCTTCGCTGCTGAGCACGGGAAGGGTTAAGCACTAAGATAATTGAACTATCATCCCGGCTCAGAAGTCTCCTCACATCGTAGTGTCCTTCTAATATAAATTGCTCCCTGCAAGTCATGGAGAACATATACATCAATCCCGTTTACGGTGCTGAATGGCTTGTTAGAGGCGCAGGCTTAAGTACAACTGAAGGCTAATACACATTTCACCTATGGCAGGCAGGCTGCCCACTAGGAGCCTTGCCAGGCCGCCGTCCTTACACAGCTTAATTTAATGAGCTGTCGGGCGCCCATTGTGTCTTTTGCAAATAATGCCGTGTTGTGCGGCTGCTGGCACCGTTCACGTTAGAAAACTTCACGGTCATACCTCTGGCTCGAATGATAGGTTTCCTTACACTATGATGGCCTGTCACTTGTCATAAATAGGTCTAAATGCCGCCATCCCTCCGATTCCGGCGTTGGTTTACTTCTGTTTCCGTGCCTTTCTGTTCCAAAGATATGTACTCCTCCTCCTTGTATGTAAATCTGATCTTGTTAGCTAAGGGGGTGTGGTCATCATCTTGTCTTCTTGAGGATCACGCCCACTTGGCTAACAAAACTAGATTATTATGCATGGAAAAGGGGGTCATATCTCAGGAACGGAGAGGAGCAGATTTAAAAAAAAAAGCAATTCCAGATTCAGGGGAACAGCACAGGTTAGCAGGGGCACTGTCCAGAAAAAAAAGAGAAAAGCTTGCAGTGATTTATGAGCTCTGTTAAGCTTTCATACAAGGGAGGTCCCAATGGTCATACATCAACCTATGCAGACCAGGTAAAAGTTACATATTAATGGCAAGTGTCAGGTCCTCCTTAATGGAGTTTTCTTGCAGTCGACATTTATCACTTATCCACAGGATAGGTAAGAAAATGGGAGCGAAACTGCTGTACCCATAACCTAAAATGTTGGAAATACTTATTAAAGAAACCTGTTTCCTTAAGTGCAGATACAGGGTTAATCTGTAAGTATACAGTGTTATAAAGCTGCGCAAAAGTGCGGCTACCAGGAAAAAAGGACTTACTTCCTCCCAGGAGCTGCCAACTTTCAGCCTTGGAGGCGTGAACGGAGCGGCTACAGTCATCGCTCACTATAAGCACACCTCGGCAATTTGATTCACAGCTAGCTTTAATATATAACAGTATAATAAATGGGTCTGTGAGCGGTAGCTGTAATTGCTCCATTTCCTGGTAAGAAATAACTCAATTTGCTCTCGGTAGCCGCACTTTCAGAAAGGCGGCCATGCAGCATTTTAAACGCTATGAATCTGGATATTAAACGTATGTCTCCAGATAAGTAGTATTTCCCATGGTGACAGGTTCAATAAACCGGTTCCCATCTCCAGGTTTTGGCTGCAGAAAAAAGCAGTAAAAAAAAGCAACGTGTGAACATAGCCTTAGAGAAAGCAAAAATTGAGGCAATACATCTTCTTTTCTAGATTTCAAGGTTGGGCGGTATCATATGGCTTCAGATTGGCAAACTCATCTATGCCATAGTCTGACATATTTTGCTTCGCCTTAAAAATAGAAACGTCAAATTACAATGAGAACCATAAAAAAGTCAAATAAAGTAAAAATAAAAAACAAATCTTATTTTATTTTTTGCTGTACTGTAATTACAGTGGGTGGTTTACGCTTCCAAGGCTGGTGGGTAAGACGGAGCAAACACAAAAGGTCTCTCACTCCGTCCTGACCTCACCCATCACTTACTGCACAGAAAGGAAATCCAGGATCTTCCTTTGGGAGGGGACGTTATCTAAATCGGGAGCTTCACGTAAATATCAAGGATGTGCTCGATGCTAAAGAAGGACAAGGCAATTGTTTTGGCTACAAAGAGTCCTGAAGAAATATTTTTTATGAACCAAAATAAATACGGATGCATCCACCCGCCGAAGAGGCGACGAGAAGTCAACGATGTGCCATAGTGAGAACTTTTATTTTTTTAATTTTTATTAATGTCAAATTTTAGGAAACTACATAAATGGCAATTCCCGTCCTGTGGTGGTCTCATCAGAACAACTTAATGTACAAGGAGAACTTCACCTACAGGTTAGCAAGGGTGTCAGGGGGAGGTGGAAATTATATGTGGCTGCACATAATCTGCGTAGATTCATATTTCTTACTAATGTTAAAAAAGTAGTGCTATACAGAGGCAACGTCAGTATTTGGTCAGTTTTCTACCTCAGTATTTGTAAGCCAAAACCAGGAGTGGGTGATAAATACAGAAGTGGTGACGTGTTTCTATTAAACTTTTCCTCTGATTGTTCCTCTCCTGATTTTGGCTTCCAACTACTGAGGTAAAATACTCACCAAATACTGAACATGTGAACGTGGCCTTAAAGTATAAGGCTACTTTTACACTTACCGCATTTTTTGCGGTCCGTTATTGCGGCCCGTTTTTGCGATCTGCCGGAATAACGGGTTGCAAAAAAGCTTGCGGATCGCACTTTTAAATTTCTCCAATACTATCGAAATAGTATTGGAAAAAAAAAGGCGTTCCGCAAAAACGGAAGTCACGGTGCACCGCAAAAACAAACTTCCGTTTGTTTTTGCGGCACAATTAACTTTCAATGGCGGCTACGTTCGTACTCTGTGAAAAAGATCGAGCACGCTCAATCTTTTTTCACGGCCGCAAATACGGCTCCCCATGGACGTACGACACACGGCGCACCTTTGAATTTTTGCGGGCCGCTTTTGCGGCTCCACAGGCCCGCAAAAACACAGTAAGTGTAAAAGCAGCCTTAGGAGTGCTGCAGAGGTAAAACAGTTTCACCTGGCCCAGGTGACTACAGAGACCTCACAGGCTTCTCTGTTCACCCTCTTGGAAATTTTGCTTCGGTGCAGCTGTATACAGTCGGTATAAAATCTGGGTATTTTTCATCTCTGACTGTGGTATCAACTGATAAAATGCCGTCAAAACATACAAGAACTCCAGTGCAATGATCGCATAGGTTATGAGCCATTAAAGATAATCCTGTAAATTTAGTGACGCACGGAGACTTTTTAATAATTACTCCGTTATGGAATGTATTACTGAAAAATCCAGCAGAGATGAAGATTGTGCGCGGCTTCTTCTCCTCCATCAGCAGAGTCTGCCTGAGCCTCGGACACGTGCTGGGCCGTGATGACTATTTTGTGTAAAAATCTACATTTTTCTTGCTTTGTTGGTCTGTTTTGCTGTTGTGTTAATGATTTTGTTGGTCTTTTTTTTGCAATACTTTTCCATTTACATGCACAGAGAAGAAGCCGAAGGAGGCTTCAATAAAATCGTTCTATATACTGTATTGTAGATTTTTTTCCTTCCAGTAAAGCAACAGTCCTGTTCAGTAAGCAGATCAGACATGTCCAGAGTGATACTCCGGTGTTTTTGAGGTTCCTGGCCTTTAACTTACCGTACATGCATAACAGCCATAACAAAGAGACAGGCATACAGGTCAGGGCAGGCACACCATTGTACAAAGGCAGGAGCAATGCATGCTGGGCAATGAGGGAATTGAAGTTCCAGCTCCTTTAGTGCTGGCAGAATGCTGATGAAGAGAAACCAGACACTTAAAAAAAGCAGATAGCAAGTCATAGAGCCGGAATGAGGATAGCTCTTGGATATACTAGGCAGGTCCTTGCACCAAACCCAGTTTTGTGAGAGAAGAGGGAAGTAAGGCCCTTCTTTTCTACGGATTTTTGTGTAAATTAACAGCTTCAAAGGTTCCACAAATGTTATTACAGATTAGGTGCCTGGTATCTACAGGTGAATGACCCATCAGAAAAAGCTGACTCTCCACTCAATATGTCAAGGGGGTGCCAGATTACAAAAAGATGGCTGCCTAATTTCATGCGCATGTCCACAAGTGATTATGGCTGAACAGCAAAAATAAATACGTCCTATAGACAGTGCTAATCCCCGACATATACTGTGATTTGCTCATTAGCCCCTCCATTCCCTGCATGTAGCAAAATTAGGCACTGTATGACACATACAGAAGAGGGCCCCTGTTGGTGACTAGTATATGGGCCCCTTGTAGTGCAATAGTTCATCATGATGCACAATTCCACCACATTTGTTGGTAGAAATGGGTCCCCTTCGCTTCTTGGCGTCCTCTGTGGTTGCACAGGTTGCACCGGTGTCATGTCCGCCCCTAGTATGGCATATTGGCCTATGTTGGAGTGATACATCCGGTGTGTAGGTGAGCCTATAATAATTCACCTTGTAGGATGGACCTGAAGGCTTTATATATATGTATATATATAGAGTATATATATATATCATTTGTCAATGTTGCAGACACAATCATCTCCCCCGGATTGAGATTTCCGAGAAATGATCTGTCCATATTGACAGCGGCATAACGGAGCGATTCTGCAGCCTCCTTCTTACTATACAGTACATTTCTGTAACAAAAGCAGATTGTTGAACTGAAGCTTCCACATGTTGATAATATTAATGAGCGCTGACATTTAATTAAATGTTTCCATGTTTTGTAGCAGGTGGAGAGAAATTTATATCATCCACCTCTAAGAAGCGGCACTCAACTCCAAGTGTCTCATATCCTGAGCATCTTAAAATATGCTGGGGAGGGACAATATATCACTAATTGCTACACTAATTGCCGTAACAGGATTCGATCAATTTATACTCGAATTAACGGTATCTACAAATTCATTGTTAGGATAAACAGCGCTGTAGCACCTATTTTTATGTTGGTTTTTTTAATGCTTCCTTCTATTTTTACTGTCATTTCTAATTTTTTTACAGCTCCTTTGAAGGAATAGTCATTTTACAATTTATTTTTGTCAGCCTGTCAAGTCGTTCCATCAAACACAATGTGACAAGCGCCGTGGTCCGCTGACATCAGTAGTCACAGTCTGTCCTCCAGGGTTGCCATAGACCTTACTGGTCTGCAAGCTTTAGATAAAGAAACGAGTCATGTGAACTGTAATATTTCTGCATAGTACGTATACTGCCATGTATATATGTATTATTCCGCTATTTTTTTCCAATTATTAAATTATATACTATTACTAAGAACAAGTCCATTGTACAGTGGAGTATTAGCTCTGTATTTCCCGGCCCTGGCTCAATGTACAAGCTCTGACCTCAATTCATCCATAATCTTCTCCCTCATTAACCAAATGGAAATGGTAATTTACAGAGCTACTTAGTGTTAGAGCTTTTAAGGTCACAAATATCCGGTACTCGTAGCGTTCTGAAAGCCAACGGTGGAGTCTGACCCATTATCCTGATCAAAACCACCAGTAAATATTCCGCTGTCGATACTCAAGTGCTCAGTCTTTCTTTTATATGTAATGAGCTATTTTTTCGAGAAAAAAAAAAACGCAAAGTGCTACACTCATATATTCCAAGACGTGTCTCATTTGCTTCAGTGAAGTGAAAGAGTGCCAGAATCAGCAAGACCCAAGATCTGGCACACTCCGCTTGGCAGGCTGTTAAGTCCTTAATATCCGGGAAATGCTTGGGTCCAGTAAGAGATCATTTGGAGGACAGACGTATTGGCACAGTCTGGTTGGAGAGTCTGCAGAAATATGAGTGTATGCCTAGGTGGGAAAGAGCCGTAAGGGGGTAGATGACTGAAATAACAGTATAATATGGCATGTACCTAACAAACTACATAACATTTATACCTCTACTGATACAGTCATGCGCAGATTACATGGATTTTTAGTGCGTTTTTTTTTACGTAAGTAGCAGTGACATTGTGAGCACCGAAAATCAAGGGCAGTGCAGATGCCTCGGACTTCTCGCCTTATGCCCTTGATTTCTTGGGAAGTGCCACTTTCAACTGTATTGACGTGAACTTGACACTGATCTAGTAGGATCCTGTGGTGGAGCAGGGAGCCATAGCCTCCTGTGTAATGGGTCACAGGATCCCTGCCCCACCATACTCCATACTGTAGGCCTGGTTTAGACAAATGTTTTACACCTACATATGCATTAAATCGGATACCACTAGGGCCAATTTCATTGAATAGGGCTGCACAAGTGACAGGTTTACACACGGACTGAGTGTCAATGTGAAAACACATCGCAGCATGAACTATTCTCTTCATTCTCCATATTTCAGATGAAAAGTGCTTATCCAAGTGTATAGGTGCACAAAAAAAAATCAGATTATTTGTACAGAATGCAATTTTTACAGTTATATTGCAATTATTTACCAAGGAAACTGATGGACGTCACATGGATGTAAGCGATAATATTTCTTCTTGTGGAGAGTGACAGGCCTGGCATGTCAGATTAAAGAGACTTACAAGCCATGAGCAATGCTTCTCTTGGAAATTAAATATGCAAATGGCCCCTTCAGAGAGGAAGAGGACTTGAACTCAGTCAGAAGCCTCTCTTACAGCTAAATCAGATCTCATGCTTTGCACTGGAGATTAGCAAAACCTCGAAAAACTGCGTTTGCAAACTGAGATTCTGGTTTGGCTTTTATCCTAAGTCATGTGACAAGGCTTGTTAAGGGTGTGCGCACACGCTGCAGATTCTGCTGCGGTTCCGCAGTGGATTTGGCCGCTGCGGGTCCGCAGCAGTTTTTGCTGCGGTGTACAGTACCATAATATCCTATGGATATTAAAAACCGCAGTGCAGACGGTGCGGATTTTTCCGTGCGGTTTTCCTGCAGTTTCTAAACCACAGAAAGAATTGACATGTTAATTCTTTCTGCGGATTCCGCAGTGGTTTGCCATCTCCTCCATTGTGGAGATGAAAAACCGCAGGGCAAAACCGCAGAGCAATCCGCAGGTAAAACCGCAGGTCTTTTGACCTGCAGATTTACCTGCGGATTTTACAAAATCTGCGCGGCCAAATCCGCACCCCAATTCGCAGCGTGTGCACATACCCTAAAGGTTCAATATTGACTTTTAGAATTGCAACTTCCAATAGGTAGAAAAAGAGTTTAAGTTCTCTTCTTCTCTGAAGAGACAATTTGCATATTTAATTTCCCAGAAGAGCCTGTAAGCCTCCATATACTGGTATGTCAGACAGGCATATCACTTTCCACAAGGAGAAAAGGCGTCCGTTAGATCCCAGGCAGAAGCCTCTCATACAGACGAATCAGATCACATATGTTACACTGATGAGGAGCAACATCCTGAAACACAGTGTCTTCAAATTGAGATTCTGGTTTGGCGTTTATCCTAAGTCATGTGGCAAGGCTCGTTAAAGTGTCGATATTGACTTTTAGGATTGCTACTTCCAATAGGTCGTGTCATGGTTGGATTTTTGATTAGGTAGATACACCCTTGTGCGTGCTGTGGCCTGTCCTAATTAGACAGAGTCTTATTGAGCGCTCAAGGAAGGAAAGACGCCACACCTGGTTAGCAGCAATCCATTCCAGCAGAACTCTGCTGGTTTATTGAAATATACATGGTTTTTTATCAGTTCGTACAAAGGAGTGGTTACTCATTAACATAAAGGCTGAACTTCTTATCTAATTGGTCAGTTTAAATACACGAACATATATGGATGTCCGACCTGGGGTTACTTAGACACCACATGATTTACTGTCCGGAGTCTTGCAATGTCAGCAAGACTCCAATATCGGCTGGACCATCTGGCCTAACTTCCTCTTCTGTATGTCTAGGAGACATGTCACAAGACAATGCTATCACGTTGGTTGTCCAGACAGGCTTCATGGGGTTAGGTCATCTTTAGCCACTGATTATAAAGTTCAAACTGTGAATATGTATCTAGGTGCATATGGCTATATAAGAATACATGAGTATATAGCAGTGTATAGCCTATAGCAGGCAAGTGAGATCTAGAGGAAATACATATATATTTCCATAACAGTCGCACTAAAGTTCTACAAAAAAAAAAAATCAGTATTTTGCTGCATTTTACAAAAAGCCATTCCCATATGGTGGAACAAAAATATGCATGATTCCAGAGCATACAGTAGAGTTTCACATCGTCAGATTTTCTGCAGATTTTTAACTTTTAGCAAATTGAAGGAAAAAATCTAAGATAGATCTGTGGCAGCGTTGTACGAAACTTATTCATTCGTTGTTTTGGCTAAAACTGCACTTGTGTGAACATGACAATGTCAAAGTTCTTACTGCACATAGTTTGTTGTTTTATGCCCAAAGCATTCTTGGATTTGATGGCATGGGAGAAAAGTATAAATGAAAGTTTTCTCCGCTAATCTTTTTTTTCTAGTCTTTTTTAGTTCTAGTAGAAAATACTGCACCAAAATGCAGGTTGTGACCTGGGCCTTGTAATCTTATATCCTTACTAACAGACCTGGCTTTTTAAGGGCCTGTCACACTAAGAGATATTGCTAGCAATATCGCTATAACTAGTGACGTTATAGCGATATTGCTAGCGATATCGCTGTGTCTGATACTTACCTACGACCGCTCCCCCGCTGGTTATCGCTGATCGCGCGAGAACGTCCAGGACTGTTTCTCGTCGTCAGCTTCCTGCGGCGCTTCCTGCTGTGAAGGCGAGCGACGCGTGGAGCCGGGCGGGAGGACGCAGGATCGCCTAGTGTGACAGGTAAGTAGCGACCCCCGTCCCCAGCGATGTCGCTGGTGAGATCTGCCTGTGTGGCAGCTCACTAGCGACCACTTAGCGATGTACCAGCGATCCTGACCGCGTCATATCGCTGGTCGGGATCGCTGGTACATCGCTAAGTGTGACAGTACCTTAAGGCTCATCTGTGAGTGGGAGGTTTATACTAATTTACATTAAATGGGCATTTCTGCTCTTTAGGGGATCTTCACATTCTGAGCAGTGCCAATCATCAACTTTCTTGTAGTTTTTGGACATACATTTTAAGTAAACATGTAATCCAATTTGAAAATCTATTGCACTATTTAACTTAAAGGGAATCTGTTAATTCTGAGAGCGGCATGATGTAGGGGCTGAGACCTTGATTCCAGCGATGTGTCGCTTGCTGGTCTGCATTTTGTCATTTTATACAATCACAGTTTTCTCTGCTGCAGATCTAGCAGAGCTCTGAATGCTGATGTCTGTATAACCCCGACCACACCACTGATTAGCAGCTTTCTGTGTACACTGTGTAGTAACAGGAAGCTGGGGTCAGAGTTGGACCAGGAAGCACGAGACACCTAGTCCTCTAGTGATAATCTCCTGCTGATAAAACACTTATGGTATTGAAACTACAACATGCAGCCCAGTAAGTGACACATCTTCGAAATCATGGTCTCATGCTCCATATTATGTTGCTCTCAGATTACATAGAAAAACATGCTGACAGATTCTCTTTAACTAACTTTACACAACTTTAACTTCTATTCTGACATCTGTCCCCCATGTTCGCAATGTTTGTAATTTACTTAGGCCATGAAATTCACCCTAAACTAAAATTATTTTTCGCAACACATTTAAACTATCGTAGTTAAAGAGGATCTGTAGGAGTCAAGAATAGGGAATATTCTCAGATAAGATGGTGGCTGTTGAAATCTTGTCAGTCTACAAGATGCGTGCTTTTGTTGGGGAATTTTGATTATATGAAATATGGAAACAATCTGAACAAAGTATAAAAAGCAAAGCCATTCCTCCATAGTAGTGTGCCAAGTGTTAGGGGGACTACAAGTCCCAGTGCATCATGTCATCACACTTCAGCTTCAGAGATATTGTGTGCCTACTTGTGAAAAATAAATTAAATCGTTCACATTGAGATATTTTTTCTTTTTTTTTTGGCATCAGTCAGGTGGTTACCTGCGGCTGTCTGCATGTATCCTGCGAGCGTACATAGCCTTCTTTCACACAAGCTGCTGGGAAGAAACAAGGTCACGATGGCGAGCAGACAGCTCATAACCAGGAGCGCACAACCTCCGCAGCAGAGAACAGCGCTTGTCTGGAATGACAAAGAAGAGAGCGCCGAGATTTCATTAGTAAGTCACATTAATGCAGTGGATATAGAGTATTCAAGACGTTACATCTGATGAGCGAGCGTTAGGTGAGATGTATGTGCAATATCCTCTGTACTCGGCAGCACATGTGCGGCTTGTCTCAATCTCCACTTCTATGACAGTGTTGACATCAATGAATGCCTGATGCAACATACGGCAAGCTTATCAACACGAAAGCTTCTTGTATGTGATGAACCTACAACCTGTTCCCCAATGACACGAGAAGAGAGATGGCGGAGCAAAACCAACTAGTCACATACTACATCCTAGCCTGTCAGTGGCTGCAACTTACACCTATTTGTCAATTATCTCCACTCTGAAGAAATGCAAGGCACTGTTCACATTCATCACTTATGACGGCAAGAATAGCACAGAAAGTAGACCTAATTTACTTACTGGGTCTGGGCCACCATCGTAAGGCCTGGGCAAATCTGAAAGGGGCACCACTCACTTTCACATCGGAAGTAAGTGGTGCCTGTGATGTCAGGACCTCACGACTAGTCGGTGTCGGAACGTCACTTCTCATCTCTGATGTGAGCAGCGAGCATTAATGCTTTTAAAAATTAGGTCATTTCCAGTTTCTTTCATCAGACAATAAATCATTATTAAATATTTTTAATTTTCTGACAGTTATAGAAAAGTAAGACGCCTTCCCAAAAATAGGAAAAAAATTAGGTAACTCTGTTCATTCTTTTTCCAAATGATCATAATATGATATGCGAGAAAGCAGTGTTGGCCTATGTGACCTCTGAGGCATAGCTATAAGGCAGGAAAAGGAGACAATTACACCCTGGCTCTAGTGCCTGAGATTCCCTAGGCCCCGTTACAAGTTGCCTAAGTGATAAGTATACTAAGTAGGAATTTGGGAGACTCAAGAACCGAAAGGTACACCATACCTCCCAACTGAAAGAGGGACCAAATGCTGAGTGCTGCTGCAAATTTTGACGACACAGCATTTATTCTTAATTAGGCCAGACAATATTCAGTATGACAGGAGACATAGAATATTGTTCATGTGAGTCTGAACATTGTCTCTTGTTGTAGATTGAATTGATGTTTGTCAATTGTATTGTTGAATGACTGATGTTTACCTATTATATCAGCTCCTACAGTTTATTGTGCTGCTATCCTAGGAGAACAGGGACGCAGGGTCACTGATCAATGTTTGCTAATATGTTGATTACCCATTATATAAGTACATGTACTGTATATATAGGAATATAGGCTGAACCGGATGGACAAATGTCTTTTTTCGGCCTTGCTAACTACGGTATGTTACTATGTAGCTTGCTAAACTGCCAATAGTGAAGGACAAACTATGCAGATTGATTAAATATGCAAACAATGAGATTTTACCTCATTCCACCTTTCCCCTGACCTGTGGATACATGTGATTATAAAATGGGACCTTTATGTTGCTGCAAAGAGACTCTACAGAATAGCATCCAGGACACCATGGCTCCAACCTGAGGGATACGGATTTGAGAGATTCTACAGCTTAAGGGACCATGACCTAAGTTGGAGGAATACAGATCTGCTTCACTGTCCATCACTGAGCCCTCAAAGACATTTAGAGTATCAAGGTTAGGATAATCAGCTTGCCTGGCCCCATCGAGAAGTTTGGAGAAGCCAGGTTGGGACCAAAAAGTCACCTGGCTCTATGGAGATGTTCGAAGAAAGAAGGTTACGACCATCCGGTCACCTGACTCCATGGAGACAATCGGAGAAACAAAGTTGGGACCATCCGGTCACTTGGCTTTATGGAGACGTTTGGAGAAGCAGAGTTGGGAGCCATGGAGCATTGAAGACATTGCACAGAGAAGAGCGTAACTGGAAGATGGGGACAAGGCCCTGACATGGTGGGAAAGCGTGACTGACACCTAAATAAGGACAGACTCACCGAATCCAGGATGGATGGTAGCTATTGGTAAACCTCCAGGTTGAACACACACATTCCTTATTAATAGCTTAGGCTGCTGCTTTATTCTTCCCCCATTCTCTGTACTGCATTTTGTGTTCTCTAACTAGTGGATGTGTATACATGTAAGAAGGTAAGTGCATGCTATAATGATGATTTGAGCCAAATGAGCATCTTCTGAAATTAAAGTAAGACTCCACTCACATGACTGTTTCACATATGTTTTCTATCCATTGTATTACTTTCTGTAGATAGAACATGTGCCCATTGTTCTATGAGTATGTTCACAAGTCGTTTTTTGAGGCTCAGGTGTCCACAAAAACTGAGACATGTCAGATTTGAATCAGATTTAGGAATCAAATTCTGTCATTCATCTCAAGACGTCTGTGGAAACAAATGGACAGCACATGGATGTAAAGATTATTCCATTCAATTGATATCCATTTTTTTCTGTCTAATATACGTAGCAGTTTAAAAAAAAAAAGTGTTTAATTTTGAATATAACAAAACGGATACCACAGTGATGGTGAAACTGACATTTGCACAAAAAAACACAGCTGAAAATCAGATAAAAACACGCTTTTCTTGCATACGAGCCCTAAGCTGCATAACATTGGAAATGAGCTAGCATAGACTTTGCTTGTCACCCAAACCCCATGTACTATAAAACCTCCGATTACAGAAATACTGTACAAAATATTCCGTTATATTTGAGAGATAAAATCATGAACCAATTAATAAAAATAGTAAAACAACGTATTGTAGATGCAACTGTACACCATAAAATTAATTTATAACTAGAGGACAGTAATCACACAATACCTAATTATATGCTGTCTTCTACACCCATAGCGTCTTGTATACCTAAAATATCCTATACAATTTTTTTTTTTTAGAAATATAAGTCACAACTCGTTTTTTAATGAATTCTAACAAATAAAACCTACAAAATAAGTGGATGTTGCAGTAAAGGGACTCCTTGAGAAAGCTACGGCGTAACGTACGTTGGAGTTCTGGGGTTTCCATTTCTTTGGTCAGTCTCTCTTCTTATATGGCATGCTTACATCATAAATCTAGTTTTTTACCGGTTTATGATTATATCTTGTGGTTGTTAATACTATGTGTCCAATGCACGTAGCCCTTTGATCTATTATAGAGCACAATACTGACCATATACTTTATTCCCATACATTTTTTTAGGCTCCCCACATATTTTAATGCAGTTTGTTGTTTAATATTTAATACTTCGATAAAATTGTTTTTGTAGTTATTTATGGCGTGGCTAGTCACTTTTTTGTATTTTAAGTAACACAGCAATGCGCCCATAGCCTAAATCCAATCTATGTGCCATGTAAACAGAACCGAAATAACATAGAAAGTACAAGAAGAAATAACACAGATTGTCTGCCTGCTACCTCTGAGATTAGCAGCTGCTCCTTCCTTTCCATAAAACCAGGGAACAGAAAATGTGATGATATCAGTATGATACCAAATTGGCTTCCTCATAGGGCTCAGCCAGCAGGAAGCCTGGAAAATGACTTAACAACTTGACCTCCAGCATTCGGTGGCAGATAATCCTGACTTCGGGAAGGACACCAAATATCTTCTGCCAGGTGGGAATCGGGAGTAATGAGTAAATGGCATCTAACAATCTGGCTCTTAAAGCACAGTAATCTGCATAGGAAATTAAAGGGGTGAATTAAAATAAATCAGAGTCAGATAGGATGAAACGTGAATGGTTTGGGTCCATGAGCGAGTTTACAGATCTGTGAGGAGCCCTGGAAATGAGACGACAAATCGCTTGTTAATATGTCAATCTCCTAATGTTTTTTCTCCATTAGTCACATGGCTACAGACAGTAAAGTCCAATATTCAGCCAAATGACTGTTAACAGGAATGATCATTTTTGACACTGCCCGTGTAAACATACTCAGCGATCAACCAATGTCACTCATCACATTTTTCTTATATGGACCTAAAAAAAAAATCAATTGTCAGTAGCTATTCCCCTTATGTAAACGGAGATGTGCTGCTGAGAAAGATGTGCGCCAGGGGGAGCAACTAAAATGACTAAGTTAATTTTACTCACTTATATAGCGCCATTAATTCCACAGCGCTTTACAGACATGATCATCGCTGTCCCCAATGGGGCTCACAATCTAAATTCCCTATCAGTATGGCTTTGCAGTGTGGGAGGAAACCCACAGAAACAAGGGGAGAATGTACAAATTCCTTGCAGATGTTGTCCTTGCAGGAATATGAATCCAGGACGCTAAGCAATAGTGCTAACCACTGAGCCACCAAGCTGTTCTGTTCCCGTGTCTGTTAGAGAGTTACATGATTTGTTTGTTTAGCTTTAGGCCTCATACCCATTGGCGATTAAAAAAAAGGTCTGATTTCTGGACTGGAAAAAAGGGTGGAGTGTTATGCCAGTGTCATGCGATTTCTATGCAATTTTTTATTTTTCCATCCGTTTTTTTTTCCCAGCCACTCTTTTTCTACAGTCATTTATAGTGTTCTATACCACAGAATGGTGATGGATCCGTTAAAAACGGATGGAAAACGCATGGTCTGTTTTTTTAATCACACCCATTGACTTCTATTGGCAAAAATTGCTGCAAATTGCAGCATGCTGCGATTTTTTTCTCAGACCGATTTTGGCTGAGAAAAAAATCGCAAGTGAGATGTCACCCATTCACTAACATGGGTCAGAGTGCAATCGTCCAATTAAAAATCAGATTGCAATTGTCCGATTTTATCACCAGTGAGTATGAGGCCTTAGAAACAGACAAATGGAATCCATGCCCCAAAATGGATCAGTCTGCTCCCTAATTCAAACTGAAGATGAGAGACCCCAATGAATATGGGGTCCGTCTGGTTTCTTCTTAGTGTCAGGCCGGAGTCACACTAGCGATAAAATCGGACGAATGCAATGCGATAAAAAAATAAAAAAAAAAAAAAAAAAATCGCATTGCATTCATCCCAATGTTATTCTATGGTGCTGCTCCCATCATGCGTTTTTTTATCGGATCCGTTCCTCGGACCGAGACAATCGCAGCATGCTGCGATTGTCACCGATTTTCGGATCGGATTCGACAATGCAAGTCTATGAATGCGATTAAAAATCGCATTGAAAACGCACCAAACGTGTGACTTGTGATTAAATCGCAAGACTTCTCCAGGTCAACAGGAAAGAGCATCAGGCATTGGCATTGGATGTCAATTTGATGGTTAGATGCGAATAAAATTGGTTCATCGCCGGAAAATGGGATGACAGACGGATCCCTGGACAAGAATTCTTTGGGCGATTTCGTACCGTAAAAATCGGACAGATTTTTTAATGTTTGTGTGTGACTCCAGCCTCAGTTTTCACAATGGAAGAAGAGGTGCAGCATGTAGAACTTTTTCTTCAGTTCTAAGGGTATGTGCACACGTTGCGGATCCGCAGCAGTTCCGCAGGCATTGTACAGTACAATGCAAAGCAATGGGATTTCAAAACCGCAGTGCAGATGCTGCAGATTTTTTTTTGTTTTAAATCCGCAGCATGTCAATTCTTTCTGCGGATTCCGCAGCGGTTTGACACCTGTTCCATTGTCCAGGTGTCAAACCGCATGCAAATCTGCAGAAAAACCGCAGGTCACTTTACCTGCGGTTTTACCTGCAAATCCGGGTGGAAAAATCCACAGCTGAATCCGCACTGTATGCACTCACCCCTAAAACGCTGCGGAATCCGCACAAAGAATTGACATACTGCGGAAAATAAACCGCTGCATTTCCGCACGGAATTTACCACAGCATGTGCACAGAGGTTTTTGTTTTCCATAAGATAACATGGTACTGTACATCGCATGGAAAACTACTGCGGATCCGCAGGGCCAAATCCGCAACGTGTGCACATACCCTAACAACCCGACAACAAAGGGCAACCAGACGGACCCAATAATAATCAATGGGTCCTCCCTGCAGGAAAATGGAATTCCCAAAGGGACATGTGAACATGGCCTGAGAAGTGGTCTGGGTTGTTATATACAAGATTATGGCAGCAAATAGATTTTTTTGGCCACAGTTGAAGGAATACCTAAATCTTTCATCGTTACTTATTAGCCACCACTTATTTTCAGGAAAAAGATAACGGCCAAGCAAAAATGAATGACCGTTATATAATATATGGAAGATCCTTGTCTGCCAGAGCAAGAGCCGCTATTAAGCAGTTTTCTGCTCTGACAAATGG
Source organism: Dendrobates tinctorius (assembly GCF_039654945.1). Classification (NCBI taxonomy): domain Eukaryota; kingdom Metazoa; phylum Chordata; class Amphibia; order Anura; family Dendrobatidae; genus Dendrobates; species Dendrobates tinctorius. Next base: position 4,623,906 of record NW_027361684.1, on the reverse strand, counting down.
GGATGGGTCTCGAGCTCTATTCCGTCTACATGCCTAAATCCAGAGTTTCTCAACGTTCCTAAGCCAATGCCAAGACACCGTGCTGTTTTTAAAACTGGTGCATGAGCATAAAAGAAGTATACTCTAGCAGCATGGTGGCTCAGTGGTTAGCACTGCAGCGCTGAGGTCCTGTCTTCAAATCCCACCAAGAACAACATCTGCAAGGAGTTTGTATGTTCTCTCCGTTTGTATGTTTCCTCCCACACTGCAAAGACATACTGATAGGGAATTTAGATTGTAAGTCCGAATGGGGACAGTGATAATGAGGTCTGTAAAGCGCTGTGGAATTAATAGTAAGTAAAACAAAGAAATGTATGGCATGTACTCTTGGTGGTACAAGAAGCTGGGCCCTGGATCACTTCTTCAAAGAAATATATAAACAGTGGGAAAATGATTTCAACTGGAAACAACAATATAAAGAAAAAAAATAAATGTACATAATAAAGACAAAAACCTAAATATATAACATTTATATGTAGTCCAAGAAAGGTCACATCCCCTTATTTCAGAACCATTTAGAATGACTAGTATAGAGACTAACACAATACAATGAATTTTGCACAATGTCCCTGAAATTAAAGGTGAAGAAATGATAATGTGACCTAGTGGCGGCAGATATATGGGACCGGCCTTGGACGGCTGCTGCTATAACTCATTTTATGTCGCATGACTTTATGATATCCTGTGACGGGGAACGACATGTGAAGCCCAGATGGAGTCCCATCATGGAAAATGAAGCCATACGATATATGACAGAGAATGATATCGATCACATCCCCTTCAACACCCAAATAATATGTTTCAGGCAGAAGTGGGGAATTTCCATAGAGCTGCATAACTTCCCAGGGACAATAGAAGAGGGACTTCCACTGAAATATGACTTGAATATGAACAGTCATGAAATTGGTAAAGTACGGTGTCAGCTTTTATTGATTTTCTTTTAATTTATCGTTTTGCGAGGGTAAAAGCGAAGGTCACTGCTTTGTTATTATGCAAATAGCGCAGAAAACCAATATGTGCCAAATGATAGCAATGGTTTCCCCAACACAGAAAACCGGCGGTTGTTAACATGGGGATAACGTGAACTGTTCTGCCGAAATAAGATTCTACCTTACACTGTATTTCGATTTTATTATCTTTAGCTATATGTAAGGAAATCTAAAACATCAACTTTTTCACTTGTTATTTTGCGGCTGCAGCTTATGTAGCACCACCATATACTGCAACGCTGTAAAGAGGCATTGATGTGAGGGACAATCTATTTTCTTTATCATCATCATTATCACACATACAATTTTATAGGAGGCAGTTTCATCTTTCAGTTTGTTTTATGGCTACGTGCACACGCTGCGGAATGGGGTGCGGATTTGGCCGCGCGGATTTTGTAAAATCCGCAGGTAAATCTGCAGGTCAAAAGACCTGCGGTTTTACCTGCGGATTGCTCTGCGGTTTTGCCCTGCGGTTTTTCATCTCCACAGTGGAGGAGATGGCAAACAGCAGCAGAATCCGCAGAAAGAATTGACATGTCAATTCTTTCTGCGGTTTCAAAACCGCAGGAAAACCGCTAGGAAAAATCCGCACCTTCTGCACTGCGTTTTTTTATTCCCATAGGGAATAATGGTACTGTACACCGCAGCAGAATCCACAGCGTGTGCACACACCCTAAGAGTGCGGAAGAAAACTTAAACTGTAGATTGACAGAAAGCTGCTACTCCGTGCTGGGGGCGTGGTTGGACTAGGAGGCACGAGACACCTAGTCCTAGTGATAATCTCTCACTGATAAAACACGGATTTTATTGAAACAGCAAAACACAGTCCAGTAAGAAACACTTCGCTGGAATCACGTATCTGCACCTACATCCTGCTGCTGTTAGATTACATAGCAAAACCTGCTGACAGATTCCCTTTAAGTGCAATATGTTGTGCAACAATCAGAAATTAGAGACATTCCCCATGAGTTATGTAAGTAAATGATAATTTACATGACAAGATGACACTGATGGCTAGTTAGAGGTCTAAGGTGCTGCTCAGAAAAAGGGTTGACTATGTACTTAGGAGAGTTTATAAAACAGAGAGTTACTGGTGACACAGGTGAGTAATAGAGATATGAGGGGTCAGTGGGGAAATGTGCACCCATACCCCTGGTAATATGACAAAGTACATAAAAAGGTCTTTATTCCGTCAGACAGAGGTATAGACGCCGTATGGGGAAAGGCAGAGGGAATCTGTACGTCTTTGAATAAGGCCAAGTTCACACAAAGTGCTGTCCGTGAAAAAAAATCAGCACTCAGACCAATGTTATTCAATTGGGCTGTTCAGATGTGCGGGTTTTTTCACAGACTAAATGTCCGTGTGAAAAAAAATCACAGCCTGCAGTAATTTCTTCCGTATTTCGGATGAGACTCACCTTGTTAAGTCTATTGGTGCACAAAAAAAAAAAAAAAAAAATCGGAGCTCATAACGGCTAATGTATAAGCACAGATGCCTATGGATTGCGTACGGATGACAATTGGGGTGGAACAATCAGGAAAAGTATAGAAACACGTCTCCACTTCTGTATTTATCACCCACTCCTGGTGTTGGCTTACAAATACTGAGGTAAAATACTGACCGAATACTGAAAGTGTGAACAGAGCCTAAGGCCACATTCACACATTGAGCATTTGATGAGTTTTTTACCTCAGTATTTGTAAGGCAAAACCAGGAGAGGAACAATCAGAGGAAAAGTATAATAGAAACCCGTCACCACTTCTGTATTTATCACCCACTCCTGGTGTTGGCTTACAAATACTGAGGTAAAATACTGACCAAATACTGAAAGTGTGAACGTGGTGTGAACGTGGTCACACAGTCACGTACTTCCAACAATAAGCATGCATTTTTGCTGTGTTCTGCTGCTCACGTGAATTGTTACTTGCTCACCCAGTTTGACATCTCTGTTCATGTTTTTATTTCCATATGTTTATTGGACTTTTTTTTAATGAAAATTAGCTGAAGATCCTTGATAATAATCAGGGCAACATGCAAAGTATTTGTTCCAACGCTGGAAGGATGAGACACAGATTTGTGCATTTGCACCTGATGATGCGTCCGAAACTGCACTGCAGCATGTGTAAGTGCCCGAGTCACACTGCAGGCATCTCTCGAGTGGGAGTATCATCACTTTGTGAATGCCCTATGATTGAGCACAGATGGCTCAGAGACATGCAAGCGGCTTGTAATCACCACCTGGCTGGCGAGAGCCGATTTCTACAGGGATGTCGGACCTAGTTAAAAATGCAAGTCTTCCAGGCTCTGTCTGGCTTTATGATCCAATTCTGTGTCGCCAAGGCAACCATGGAACCCAACCTAATATTAACCTCTCTGCATCTTCTTTATCATTGACTAGGTGATAAATTAGGTTTGCAAATTCTGCAATGGAAAATAAGGATTTATCCCACGTATTGATCCATAAACCCTTCAGTTTGACCTTAACATACTTATTCCTGCCATTATTTATTTTGAGAATTTTTCTATATGCCTTGTACCTCATCCCCTATCCTAGTGTTCTCCGAGATTAACATATTGATGACTTTGGCTGAGAAGAAGTTCTTTGGTACAAACATTAAGAGAACCAACAAAAGAGAGTAGGTTCGGCACTGCTGCACCACCACTATCTCTGCATTATGCATAGCGGTGAAATCACACACATTTATTCAACGCCATAAACCCTCCCTGAAGCAAAACAAGTCCAGTGTACATGAAAAAGAGAAGTGGAGGATGGCACTCACCGCTCCAATATAAACAACTTTATTGCAGGATAAAAATCATCGGCAAGGGATCAATGTGCTGAACGGACTACGGCCGTTTCGCGCTTCTGTGCTTCAACGGGTCCTGTGCGAAACGGCCGTAGTCCGTACTCAGCACATTGCTCTCGTGCTGATGATTTTTATCCTGCAATAAAGTTGTTTATATTGGAACTATAAGTGCCATCCTCCGATTCTCTTTTTCATGTACAAACATTAAGAGGCAGAAAATCAGGGCATAGATGCAGCAGAACCAGCAATAGACTGGCAGCAGCAGGATACCACTCTAAAAGTTCGAGAGAATATCACAGGGGAAGGAAACACAACGTCGGGAGTAAGAAATTGTGACACTACACAACACAATGAATTAGAACAGCTCTGCCAATTAGTTCTAGGTGTGTCTGTCAACCTGGTTTTGACTGTTTCCACTTCCAACAACTAGAAATCTGCCAACTTTAGGCTAAATGTACACAAGCCCATCTTCAATATATTGTGAAAATGGGAAAATGTAAGATGTGGCCAGTGCTGTACAGAAAATGTAAATACCTAATTACATCGCAAAGTTTCCAGGGAAGACCTCTTGTTAGAAGAAATTGAATAAAGCGCTTTGATAATCTGTGGTCTTGTGATGTGTCTTCTTGTCGGGGATCCCAATATAGTGTTTGTTTCTTACTATAGAGGGTGTCCTACTCTTCATGCTCTCCTTCTACAATCAGATAGAGCCCTACAATGCAAAGGAACATTCAGGGGCGTAACATCCAAGCCAATACCTATTCCCTTTATTTCTGCTTTGGTGGACCCTTTTTTTTGGCATTCCAATGTGATCTGCTTATGACATGAACTTCACATTGTGCTGTCAATTTTTACTTGCCTTTTTATACACTGTCTGAATATATAAAAGAAGCCCTCCTCTTCCCATCAAAGTTTTTATTCTCTTAATATACTGAAATCATCATATTATATATCACTAGTTACTTACAATTGCACATTTTGCTTTTCTACCCAGCTAATTCTTCTCGTTTCTCTGCTTTATGTAGAAACAGGAAGTCTCTTGTCCCTGCATTTATCATTCCCCTCTTCAACTCCTGACCCAGCTGCTTCCTCCTCCCTGCTGCCAGAGACTTTTTGTATATAGCAAATTGGTATAGAAATATTTGTATTAAAACTTAACTTTTAATCTTAAATTAAAAACTGTATTATTGCAAATAAAGGTGCCAAAAAAAAAAAATTTTTTTAGTGATAGTGCCTGTGCAAACGTGCCCATAAAAACAAATTATAATGAGACACCTCCTATTGTCCAAATATGAGCGGATTATTATCCTCTTTAGTGTCTAAATATGGCCAGGTATTAATATTACCAAACGCTAGCCATAGAACATCTCAATATAAGCAGCGACACACTTTTTTTAGAGGTTTTCTTAGGTAACTAAACCATTATTATAATTCCTGTTCTCATTTCCATTATTGTGAACACTTATCAATAGAAAGCGAATCATATAAAAAATATCTATTTCTCCAAAATCAGATATCCATTACATTGGCATATTTTACAGGTCAAAATGAACAATATATAGCACCTATGGAGTCCAGTATAGTGTAGTGCCTATATTCCACAAAAATACTGAATATTATATACTCTCATGATGCGTTATTATTATGTCCTTATACTCATCTCATGTGTATTAGTCCTATACACTGATGCCTGTATATGCGCTCTTGTGAGAAAGGCCCCCAGTCTTAAAAGGACTTCATGTCTGCATTCACCTGGACAGCCTTAGTCCAACACCGTTCTCCCAACGCGTTTCATCTAATCAGGACTCATCAGGGGAGTTTATGGAGTTCAATTAGACACATGGCGCGCAAATATCGCCTTTCTTTTATATAACTAGGCACCACATTGTATCCTATCCATTTCCGGACGCCGGGTACCTCATTTCCGGTCCCACCATATGCAATGGCCCATCTCCATCAACATGCCCCACTTCCTGGGCTCGGCTTACGGCCATTTACATCACATCCGGTCTCGGAGGTACAGCGTCATCACAACACCGTTCACATGACCCATGGTGTCCATGGTAACCCGACGCTGCATATCCTTCATCTGGTCGCGCTCTCTACCGCTATCTCCCAATTGTATCAATAAACTTGTTGATCAATCATATTAGAAGCGGCTACATTCAGATTATATATAATAATTTATTCAGACTTTTTCAATTTGCTGAATACCCTATTAACGGACACTTTGCCTGGTTTCCATAACCATCTTTTCATTCACATTTAAAATAGATAAGAGAAAAAACAGGACGTATCTACAGTATCCCTAACCCAGAGAAAAAAATATATTATAATATGAGGAAATCAAATACGGGGAGTCATATATTCAAATGGTATATTGTTACATAATATGAGGGTCAATTAGTAATCTAATATAATGTTGCATGCTAAACATGGGACACCACGGATCTTCTTGTTATTAGAAGTATAGAGAGGGTGCTCACTAGGGCTCTCCCTGATAAACCCTCTCTTCCTATTCCCTACCTCACGCGGAGGTTGGCACCCTAATATCCTGCGCAAGTGGCGCCCACACTCAACGGCGGCTCTCCCTGAAATACCTCACCCTATTGCTCCCTCCCTACAAGAAGGAAGAAAAGGAGAGTATATCGTTTAAGCCTTTAGGGTGCACTGTCGGTAGGGTAAATATCCAGAAAGTTTCTCTTTGGAGGATGTATTTGTCCCAATCACCTCCTCTCTGATTTATGGGTACCTTTTCGATACCTATAAAGCTAGCCATCTTGAGATCTCCCTTATGAAACTGATTAATATGATTGGCTACCGGGGTATCACGTTTATTGATAGTATCCCTATGATGCTCTCCTACCCTTACCCTAAGCTCTCTCTTTGTTTTGCCAACATATTCTAAACCGCATCTGCACTTCATCTTATAAATAACCCCTACGGATCTGCAGTTAATAAATTGGTGTATGGGGTATATTTTTCTTGTATTGTTACTGCAGAATTCGTTGTTTTTTTCAATTGAAGTGCAATATTTGCAGCAACCACATTTAAAGCATCCTTTTGGTTGGGTGCCCAGCCATGTGGTGCTGTCAGCACTTTTTGGGGTAAAATGGCTACGGACTAGCCTATCCTTTAAGGAACGGCCCTTCTTGTATGTAATCTGTGGGTGACTAGAAATAACTCTTGTGAGGTCCTGATCGTACCAATTTGCTATATACAATTTGATCGGTATTGGTAAAGTAGACCCTCGCTTATATTATTGCCAGAGACTTTTGTAGTGACTCATGATGACTCATGCAGGAAAAAGAGACTTCCTGTTTCTACATAGAGCTTAGAAGGATTCAGTTTGTTTTTAATTAAGTTATGACATAGACCTAGTTCAAATTAGAAGAATTAGCTGGGTAGAAAGGCAAAATGAGCAATGGTAAGTGCACAGTGCTATATAATATGATGACTGCAATATATTAAGATACAAATTTTGATAGGTGTACTTCTTTAAAGGGAGTCTTTCACCCCTAAAATGCATTTTAACTGGGCTATACAGTGTTGTAGGGGACTTAACCCCTATAATAACCATACTTGCACTGTACCTGTTAATGGTAGTGCCTGAGAAATTTTTTTTTATTTATATGCAAATGAGGAGGCTTCATTTCATCCCAGTTTGGCCAAGAGTTTGGTGCACCGTTACTCTTAATTTGCATATTGGGGCCCTTCCTCTGCTTTTGATTAACAGTGCTCGCTTCACAGAGAGAGAACTGTTTGAATGGTGCTGGCGTGTGTACAGTCGTGCGCACATGCAGTGGCCATGCGCGTTCTCCTTCCTGTCTCCTTTCTTATGATGCCCCTTGCTATACTAATAGACTTGGAAGTGCAGAGTGGCATCAGAAGAAAGGTGATAGGAAAGAGAAGCGCACATATTGTAAACTACTTTGGTCCCTCATTTCGTGCAGTATCGCGTTTTGTTTCATGTTTGTGTTTTTGGACCCCCCTCCCAATTTGCCCTGGATTATGATTTTTAGGTTTTGAACTGTGGTCTTGTCAAGTAGATTCTTGCCTGGGTTCCCAGTATATTGAGTAATTATAGTGTTCATTTCTGACCATAGAGGGTGTTGTACTTCTCATGCTCTCCTCCTACAAGGCCACATTCTGCAGCGTGGAAGAGTCATGACCTGAAAAAAAGCACTTGCTGTCAGGGAGTAACATCCAAGCCAATACCTACCCCCTCTGTTTTCACTTTTGGTTGCTGGTCGTTGCCACACCTTTGATGCAGGTGATGAGGGGTAGAGACGTGTTAGTCCTGTTTAATTCCTGGAGCTTTTAGTACTGCTCAGTCATGGAGCTATGGGGTTAATTCCTGTCTTTTTATACTTCTCTAGGCCTTGGGAGTGCTGTTTTCTATTTAAACTACTGAACCTCTGACTCCCACTGCCAGTTAAAATTGTATCTACTGTGGTTAAAGTTCTATGCTTTCAGCTTCTGCTTTGCTTGCTTGTATTTCTGTTTCCTGACCACTCTTGAATTCTAACTTTGCACCTTTACTGCCCTCCTGGTACTGACCTGGTTTTACCATACCTGCCAGCCTGTACCATTGGCCAGAAACTAACTCCATGGCCCTAACACAGTGGCCCCTTTTTTTAGAACTGCTAGGCGACTAGTGACAGAGCCTGTTAACTCGGGGAAAAGTTTAGTTGACAATATTCTCTTGGAGAAACATCCCTTTAAGTTGTCAAGTAAGCCCTTAAACAAATTTTCCACTCCCAACAATGCAATATCTGAAGATGGGGGACTAATGCCAGTTCTCAAAACTTAATAGCACAGAGATAGGACCAACAAAGGCCCAGCGCAGACATCGACTACCTCTATTTCATGCATACTGTACTTATGATGTTCTGTAAGCACTGCTTACCCGTGGACGCTTGTAGCTGCCATCAGTAAGATTTCCTGGCAATCAAAGTAGTTTGCAAAGTGTGAGGACTCACTGTTTTAAACTCTATTTGTTAGTCCCTTAGAACCCCTTTAAGAGAATCCCTGGCATCGGCTCATATTAAGCAGATTACTATAAGTAAAGCATTGGCAGATTTGAGCTTGATTTGCTCTGCTTGTCATACAAGGAATTCCAGGAGCACCTGCTTCATAAACTCTCTGAGGTCCAGGCCATTAAATATTCATTCAAATAAATATTTCAACTCAAGAAACACGCGCCTCCATGCTTCTACCACCACGTGAGATAATTGTTGTATCTCCATTATGGTCGGAGCAATCACCACTTTCTCCCCACATATGGATCTAAATAGCTAAATAATCTCCTTCCAGCATCACTGCTAAGGGAGAGACCTTGTGGCTGCTGTGTCCTGATGTATACCCTATATTCATGTTCTACCCCTCCCAAAAAACTTCAAGTTCTAGCCTATATCTTGCTCTATGGGCTTTGTCTTAATTCCTGTTTTCAGTGCAGAATGTAAATTATGTGGAAATTTAATCACATGTTTTGATGAATTCATTTTTCATTCTGTATTTTACTCCCATCAAGCCTCATGATGGATCACAGGCAAATCTGTTATAGGATGGGTGGTGTCCTCTCCTGTGCTCCTTGCTGCCCCCTGCTGAGTAAAGCACTCTGTATAACCTACTTATAAGAGTGTGGGACGGGAAAAGTCGATTCACTCTCAGCACTTTTCTAGTAACTTTTTAAACTTATTTTTGGCCGTAACACTGACAAACTCAGATTTTTGAGACTGTATTATGGAGCTGAAGGCAAATCATGTGCTGCCATTTGATTCTATGTATAATCTCCTATAATCTCTTGTTTTATAGCATCCCATGGGCCATCATTTTCTATTGGAATATCTATACAGTCTCCTGACATTTTCTAAAAAATAAACTTATAAACTTTGTATTACCATAGGGCCACATGGTCGTTTTCTCCAAATCGGAAAAAAACTGATCGATTATTCAGATCAGATTCTCATCAGAGTTTGATCAGAGTTGCATCAGTTTTTCTCGTACACGGAGACAAAAAAAAGTCTTCCACCTTCTCCATTCTGTCAGTTTGTGAAAATTGAATGGTACTTGGATGTTATCCGATTGCGGTCCGATGTTTTTCACGGACTCGTAGACTTGCATTGCCAATTTTGATCCAACGGTTGGATCAAAAGCGTATATGTCACCGATTTTTTTCCAAAGACCACTCTTTCAGCTGAAAACAATCGACCATGTGTCCAGCCCCATAGAATATCATTCGCCCGGGAAAATCGGTCATGTGCACGAGCCCTTAGGAATAGTTTCCATTACCTAAGTATTACTTGGGTACTGTGAGAATTCTAGAAACCAGCCATCTCAATATCAAGTCCAAGCATGACTTAACATGATAATGCTATTCAATGGCTGCCTACTTACATTCCAAATAAAACATGTTTGGGTGACACCCAATGTGTAGGGGAAAGCTTGGATTTTAATCGACTTTGATCCTCTCATCTTTATTTAAACAAACAAAAATGTTCGAAGCCTCAAAAGTTCTTCTGCAGACTGCCTTCTGCCGACACTGTGTGTGGGAGACGTCTATGAGTTTAACCACTCTGAGAACCACAAAATCGGGATGAGCATTACATAGTGTGATATTAAATAGATTAGATTATATTTTATTTATCTTTAGACATATCATCAAGATAAGTCAGAATGTCACACCGGCTGATAGCCACAAATTCTAATGTTTCTATAACTCCCAATTTTTCAGTTTAGGTGAAAATGAGCATGGGACACAAATTGTTGGTGATATTCATGGCTGTCCCTTTTGAATGGAACATCACTAATTCAATTCAGGTATGCAGATGTAATACATTTACCGTAGTTAAAGGGGTTCTCTGGGAAGAACAAAAAAATAGGAGGAAAAAGATAAGATAATGTAACTATGAATAAATTCCTAAATATCTTTAATTAGCAAATCGCGCTCGATTTGTATAGGGAGGTAATTACTATAGAATTAAGATGCCCACCATCGTGTTACACTGACAGAAACCTGTAATAGAATGTTAGGACAGGAGACTGTGAGCATGTGCAGTAGGAAGCCGCTGCATTGACCTAAAGATGGTCTATACCACGTACTCTTCAGCCACAGCAACGGTGCTTTCTACTGCACATGCTCACAGGCACAGATCCTATTGACATTTTTTGAACTGGTTTCTGTCAATATAACTTGCCGGCAGCCATTTTAATGCACCATAGCGATTACTTCCCTAGACAAAATGAATGTGAATTGCTAATTAATTGAAGGTATTTAAGAATGTATTCATAATGACATTTTCTTTCCTTCGTTTTTTTTCCCATTCCTGATCAAATAGAGAAGGGTGAGTGTGCTCTGCACTCGGGGTGTTCGATTTGATCTAGTATCGAGCCATGCTGAGAATCGCGTGCAGCCCAAGTGCCTGTAAGAAGCTCATTTGGACTATCTGAGCCGTGAGTCGCGAGGTATTCCCCTGTTGGGAGCACAAGGACTTCTCTGTCAGCGGGACTCTTTGTGAGCTGTAGAACTCCGGGAACAGATAGACAGAAGAGAGACATAGCGACACCGTCCTCCGGAAAAACGCATGGACCATATTCACTTCCATTATGCTTGTGACTCGAGTCGAGCACGTCTGACCATCTGACGTTCTCAATTCGAGTAGTGAGCACTTGAGCATTTCTGTGCTCGATCATCACTACCAAACAATCTCTTTAAATATGTCAGCCAGTGATAAACCCCATTGAAAAGTATGGTTTACTGTGTTTTCCCACAGAGTTAAAAAATAAAAAGAATTCTGATATACACAACCTGAAGAAATGGCAAAGATATTGTGGACAAATATGGTGACGGACCACCGTTGGTTAGAGTTATCCTTTAAATTCAAAGAAAAATGCTGAGAAGATGAAACTACACACAAGTGAGATGTAAAACGAAAAGCAATGAGCACCTGTCAAAAAGGTAGTGGCCCTTTTAACAATGCGGTGATAATAAATCATGACAATACGCAAGACGCTCCTGTGCGAGCCTCCAGCTGGCGTGGGAAGGGGCACGGAATATTCTTCCTGTGTCTAATTTAGCTTTTCAAAACTCCATGCTTCTTCCTTGCTTTGTCGCGACGTTTCCTGATAATTCCCTCATCATTACGTCTGTCTTCATTAGCGACATATCGAGTTATTTCTTCTCAGCACATCTGGGGCTCATATTTCTATTTTTGGAGACAATATTAGGATGCACCTGCGTAATCTAGACAGCTAAAAGGGGACATCTTAGCATAAATGCACAAACGGCGCGATCATTCAGCGCAGCACTTGGCCTTTGTTTCACTTAGGCTTGTCTTTTGGTGAGAGTACAGATGGCAGACTGTGTGAAAATGAGAGAAAAGGTCATCACAACTGTTCCAGAATAAATGTGTTGACTTTTCACTTCATGCTGGTGATTTACTGCATCCTCCAAAGCAAGCAAATATATGAAGTTAATTCACATTTGCAAACTCTCCCAGAACATCTAGAAGGATCCTACAAAAAAGGTGAAACTTCTGATACTCCTGGGGCAAAACTCATGAAACCTCCTCACACAGAGCAGTCTCCATAAATGGCACCCAGACCCTTTATTATCACAACGATCCAAGGGCCGGGAACTGGGTATTGAGGGAATATACTTTAAAAGGGACATATGGCAAAAGCATTGCAAATTGTGCCACAATCCAGGTTCTCTTGCCAGTGCATTTCAAACAGTTGGTAATTAGGAGTTAACCCATGTTCCTTCAATATATTAGAAAAATTAAGATGGCGGAGCTGCAGTTATTAGTGCAAAGTTCTCAGGGGGAACTGGATTCTAACAATCCCCAAAAAAATAAATAAAAATGAGGCAGTACTTTCAAGCCACTTCTTGACCAATGAGGCCTGTGATTGGTTGTAGTGGTCGGGTGACACCAGGTGAGTATGACCGATTTTATTATTTCAAAGCCAACTATTAATTATTCAAATGTTCTTTTGAGGCTGTACAAGCCCGATCAGGAGATCTACTTGAATATCTATATTTATTCTTATTAATCATGACCCTAAAAGGGGCACATCATAATGATAAAGGGTTTATCAAGGTATTGGGAGCATATTGTTCAGGCTGGCCCGATTCTTGTTCATGAGTAACGTGAATATTTACAGGGCTGTTCTTAGGCAACAGAAAAGAAGGCGAAGAAAACAGTTGCAAGATTTATCATCCCGGTCTCTCATCCAGGGGACAGAAAGAGGGGTACGGGTGCAAGTATCCCCTTGAATAGAATATGCAACTGCAGAAAAATAAACCACTACCACATGGGGGGGCCCATTTTGATTTTGACGTTAGATCCCCCTATGCTTAACATGTCTATTCTAGGTAGACTGTATTTGGGTAAGTCTGACTAACATTGGCTTAATTGGGATTTCTGTCCCTGTTTTGTTGCATTTAAAGTAACATTTGGGTTTTAATATATTGGAAAATCACTTAAATATCAAGTTAACTCAAAGTTACTTGGGGTTTACGATACAGGCTATGCTAGGAATTTTTACAGAATTCTACACTCTTGTCATTCTTCAATATGTATTCTCATAGGTTCACAACCTACTAGAAATTATGGAATCAGCCGCGATTCTAATTGACCAAATTGTGTGGATTTTACAGTGAAATTTTTTGTTTGATGGAAATTGAATGTTCCGTATTAATTGGCAGATCATTATAAATGTAATGTGTAAAAAAAAAAAAAAAAAAAAGAATACTCACCTCACTACTCCCCTGTCCCACTATCTCCACAGTCTGCCATCCAGTTCTCCGCATCTCTTCTTTTCACCTTCCCCCGTTGCAAGCATGCTCTTCAGTCTCGTCTCTCCATCCCATGGCCTGGAGTGAAGTAGCCGAAGACGATTTGTGTGATGGGGTAGACGAGAAGACTTTTAGAAGATGGTCCGTCCGGATGATGGGACAGGATAGTGGTATGGAGAGTATTATTTTGCTTTTAACAGTTTGCCGAGGCTTCTACCCTTCAGCAAAGTGGTGGCAACAGATGGAACAGCATGAATTTCAAAAAAATCTAAATTATGGAGAATATGCTTTGATTTAAAATTCGATAATTCGATTCCACTCAAATGAATTTGCTCATCTATTTGCTACAACCTACCGTATGCATGCATTAATGGGGAAAAAAATTAAGTCTTTTTAGGCTTTTTTAATGTAATTTCCAGTAATAATAAACTGACAATTAGTGACAATTGATTTTTTTTTTTCCCTTCCGTTCCTGAAAATAGTCACATTTTTACACAAATGGATCAAGATTACAACATATCCACAAGGCTGCCGTGATGTGACAGTTCTCCTTAGCACAGACGCTTAATAAACACATCCAGCGCTCAGCATCAAGTGTCTACTGGGATCCCAGGAACATTTGTGCTTGGCAAACTCTGAGACAGAAGTGACAGCCATTATATTTAATTACCATTATTGTTTGGTGTGTGATACCAGGCAGAGATATAAAGTTGGAGGATCCACCAGCTATGAGCTGCTGGTGATTGTCCCACTGCTCAATTACATCCAGAGACTGCAGGAGGGTCACATTGCAAATAGTACAGCCATTTTTTTTTCTCTGTCATTAGAATTATGCATCTGGTCCCCATCACAAAATGCAAGTTAACCTGGTCTTCTCGGAAGCCTGACAAAGTCAATTATTATGCAAGGATCGTGCCGACTCTGGGGCATGGAGGTTAACTGCTACAGTAGGTTAGCAATTATACAGATTTCCATTTGTAATGCTATTGATATTCAAATCTAATGTAACCTTTAATAATGGGTTCACTGCTCTAAAGTAAAGAAAATGCATTTTACATACGATTTCCAGGGAGCAATTGAGAAGTCTGTACAGTCGGACAATTAAACTATCTAAAATTAATTAATTTCCTGAAGCTCTCCTAAAATACAATGCAATATGAATGGAGCTTGTGATAAAACTCCCAGGAAGTACAAAGTACATATTGCAATTTTTTTAAATACGAATTATTGAAAATGTAAGCAATTACTGTATATAGAATAACCAAATTACCATCTTGTAATAGTCACTAAGTTCTTTAGTCTCCATGTGCTGGATGTTAGCTTTGTTCCTTATCTGTATGAATGCTTCCTGTCATAGATAAGTGTACAGCAACTCATGGGGAACAAATAATCTGAAAAAGTTAAACCCTACAAGCCAAAAAAAAAAGAAAATGCCAAAAAACTCCAAGCTAGATCATTGTGCTCCCTGACACACTGGCTACAGTGAATCTACCCCATTACAGCAGTCCCTGTTTTCAGAGATGAAATAGGAAAATCCCAAGCCCCAATGCAAAATCTGTGCCTTGTCCTCCACCTAACATTTATAATGCTGGAACACGTGTTTATTACTTCTGCATCCCTCAAATTGGAACCCATGCCTGTTTACACATGCTGGCAGTCATTGTATTATTTGTTCAGAAATTATTTGTATTTTCCCATAGGTTTGCAGATATAGAAAACAAACACAGCAACACTCTGCGTATCTATGTCGTTGTCTCAGACTTTATTGACAAGCTGCAGCGGTGATACAATAACTATAGTGCACCCGACAGCTGCAGCCAGTCACTGGGCTTAAGGGCCTGTCACACTAAGCGATATCGCTAGCAATATCGTATAACGTCACTGGTTTTTGCGACGTTATAGCGATATTGCTAGCGATATCGCCATGTCTAATACTTACCTCCGACCGCTCCCCCGCTGGTTATCGCTGATCGCGCGAGAACGTCCTGGACCATTTCTCGTCATCAGCTTCCTGCTGGGCTTCCTGTGGCGCCGACGAGCGACGCGTGGACACGGGCGGGAGGACGCAGGATCGCCGCGTCTGACAGGTAAGTAGCGACCCCCGACCCCTGCTATGTCGCTGGTGAGATCTGCCTGTGTGGCAGCTCACTAGCGACCACTTAGCGATGTACCAGCGATCCTGACCGCGTCATATCGCTGGTCGGGATCGCTGGTGCATCGCTAAGTGTGACAGTACCTTTAGTGGCTGGTGTTGTCTATATTGGCATCACTGTTGCGCCCTGTTATTGGTTGCAGAGGTCAAAGACTGCGGAGGACAATGGAGGAGAGACAGTGTTGGATCTGTGGAGAGTGAGTATATAGCTGGGTTCTTTTCCTACACCTACAAGCTTATGGGGAAATAAAAATGACGGCTCACGCCTTTTTATTGCTCGAGATTTTTTTTACATTGCCAAGGCTGAGATCAAAATGGGTTGACACTAGTTACCAATTACATTTTTCACGTGGCATTAGCCGCAAAAATATTCTGCTTCAAAAATGCATCATAGTGGGAACGTAGCCTGAAATAATGGACATGTGGCAGATTTAAATCTGCACCAAGTCTGCAAGTCAAAAATAAGCGATGTGTACATGAGACGTCACGATTCTCATTCACTTTGCTGGTATCGGGAAACCCTTCAGATTTTGTATGAAAAATTAGACAAAAACGCGACAAAAAACGCCCTAAAATGTTTTCGTTATTTTGTGCTTTTAAAAAAAAAAAAAAAAAAAAAATCTTACTTCACCTCTCCATTGCGGAGATAATAGTGATTAAAGTATTTAGCAGCTAAACAGTTTTTTAACTCTAAAGGCCCCGTCACACTAAGCGATATCACTATAACGTCACTGGTTTTTGTGACGCAGCAGCGATATTGCTAGAGATATCGCTATGTGTGATACTTACCTCCGACCGGCTCCCCTACTGATTATCGCTGATCGCGCGAGAACGTCCTGGACCGTTTCTCATCGTCAGCTTCCTGTGGCGCCGACGCCTGGACGCGGGCGGGAGGACGTCAGGATCGCCTCGTCTGACAGGTAAGTAGCGACCCCCGGCAGGGGTCTGCTATGTCGCTGGTGAGATCTGCCTGTGTGGCAGCTCACTAGCGACCACTTAGCGATGCACCAGCGATCCTGACCGCGTAATATCGCTGGTCAGGATCGCTGGTGCATCGCTAAGTGTGACAGTACCTTAAGTGGGCATAACCAGGGAGATTCTAATCAGTGTGGGGGGACGGGCAATGCTGCAGAGTTGAGTCTCATTAAAAACACTTGTATTTTTTTCTCTCAAATTCGAATGCGTTTTATCACCACGGAGAACTATACATTAGTATTGCCAAAGCAAGTATAATGCTGCCAACTCTGCTGTATTGCCTCTTTCTCCACACTGACTGCTGGAAATGAAAGCTGATAATCACACTCAGGTCTGCTGTGCTGCCGCACATGTAATCACTCTGTAGTGAGGAGAGCAGGCTGGATCAATAGGTTTCACACAGAGGTTGTTCTAAGCTATAGTGTGGGTTGTGTTCTTTTCCCCCCATGTACGCACGCATCGACATACATTGCATCACTCTCTGACGAAGCAATGTGTGAAACGCGCGTCGGAGTAGGGGCAGCATTGGCACCACACACAGAATGAATCCTGGCTAGCATACTTACCTTACTTCTATTTTAATGGAGATGTTTACAGCCCATTATATTTACCCTGGTACTTTGCGGTGCTTATAAACATATATACAATGCCTCAAAATTATTAAGCATCCTTTAACTTTTCTTAGTATTTTTCCAATACCATTTGGATTATTTGTATGCACAGCACTTTATTTATTTAATAATACTTACTGATATTTTTGGTCATTAAATTCTCCTATTTTCTACTATTATCCTAGATCATTTCTATATTGCATGTGATGCCCTGCTCCCCTTGTTTTTAATTACGTTATATGTTTTTATCATGTCTAGTCCCCTTTTTTTATTATTTTTTGTCAGTGTATTTTGATTGGTGTTCCTAATAAAATTGTTATTTATGATTCAGATTCTTTGCATTATAGTTTTTTTTACTGATCTTAGTGCTCAAGTAGTTTTTGCATGTGTAAGTTTGAGTTGTCTACTTGAACCAATTGGTACATTACTGATTTATATTAGGGTACCTATACTCTTTTTTTTCTTTTCTGGTGTAAAAGGCATCGACATACGACTTGGAGAATTGGCAGTACTATGAGAGTTAGGCTTCGCTTTCACTTCTGTATAAAAAAAAAATCAGTCCCATTCCCATCCAGAAAAGCAGGGCAATTTTTTACTCACTTGTCATCAGTGTGCTGTCTGTAGACAATCCATTTTTTTTTATTCAGCAGCTATTAATCTTTTACAGAACCATTTACACCTTTTGGAGTGAAATCACAGCATGCTGCAATGTTTTTCCTCAGCTCGACTCCAGCAGAGGAAAAGATCGCAAAAACCAGTGCTATGCAATTTTTTTTAGTGAGAACGAGGCCTGACTAGAAGTGTTTGTAATGAGACTCAACTCTGCAGCACTTCTCCTCCCCCCACACTGACTGCTGGAGGTGAGAGCTGAAACCTGTCAATTAATCACACTCAGGTCTACACAGTGTCAGAAAGAGGAAGAAGTACATTCCTGCAGTGAAACCTCTCTAATAATGCCCATTTAATCTAATAAACTGTTTAGGTGTCAAATACTTTGATTGCTAATATGTCATGTCCAGTTAACTCTGAAATTGGAACCAATAGGCACCAATGTAACAGCTGCCCCAGAAGAAGCTGAAGGTTAAACCCTGGATCAAAGTTGTGTAACGTCTGCTGCTGTTTTAAATGTTTTATTATATTAGATTTATATTTTAATCTTGTGAGTACATTGAATAATTCTCGCTTGTATCCAGATTTTGCAATGCTTTTGCAGTCCGTACAGCTTTATCAACTCAGGTGTGCACAGAAATCCCATGAAAATGAAGAGAAGGGGTGCAAAAGATGATTTGATCAAACAAGTGCCAACAATGTCTGTACATTGCTGTGGAATTAATGGTGCTATATAAGTGAGTAAAATAAGTGCATGCAACCAAAGAAAGGCTGATGAAGAAACAAAAAAATCCTGCTTTGGCGGGGAGACTACAGAAGAGTTTAATGCGACAACTTAGAACAGTGAGGTTTCTTATACTGTATTTATAAAAGTGAATCATTGTCTGTCTGAGGTTCCCAAAGTTAAGTGGCAAATCAAACTAATGCAATGTTCACACGTTGCGTTTTTGCAAGTTTTTTTATGCAAATTTTCAGCTGCTTTTCACAGTACAAGCAAAGTCTATGGGATTTCAGAAATCTCATGCACACATCTAGTTTTTTTTTCCCTGAGGGTGTGTGCATGCGTTGCGAATTCTGCTGCAGATCCGCAGCGGATTTGGCCCTGCAGATGCGCAGCAATTTCTGCTGCGTTGTACAGTACCATTTAAGTCTATGGAAAATGAAAAACGCACGGATATGCTGCTGTTTTAAATCCGCAGCATGTCACCTCTTTGTGCGGAATCCGCAGCAGTTTTGACACCTGTTCCATTACAGGTGTCAAACCGAAGGGAAAACCGCAGGCTAATCCTCAATAAATCCGCAGGTAAAACGCAGGTCATTTGACTTGCGGATTTACCTGCGGATTTAGCCAAATCTGCGCGGAAAAATCCGAAGCAGAATCCGCAACGTGTGCGCACAGCCTGACTGTTTTGTAAAAGTGCTTTTTTTTGCAAAATGCAGCATGTCACTTCTTTCAGCATTTTTCACCTATTGAAAACAATAGATGGTGCGAAAAACTCTGTAAATAATGAAGGTACTCAGTTTTGCTGCGTTTTTGGTACCGAAACCTGACGACGTTGGATCACAATTTTTTTTAATGCGCAAAACTTTATCAGCATGCACAAGAGAAAAATGTACCCTTAACAAAAACGCAAAAAAAACCGCAAAAAAAAACACTGGAAAAACTAATAGGGAATAATGGTACTGTACACCGCAGCAGAAACTGCTGCGTATCCGCATCCGCAGCAGAATCCGCAGCGTGTGCACATAGCCTTAGTGGCAAATCACATCTTCAAAACTACACCCACATTTTACATACATATTTACACATTACAGTTTTGTGAAATTTTGTAGTAAAAACAAAAGCCACAAAAGCAGTGGGAATAATGTATCTTTTGACCTGGAGATAGATCCTCTTTCAGAATGCCTTGGGACATTTTTTTTTACTATTGAAGAACTTAGGCTTGGCCTTCTGAAGTCATCAGGAACGGAAAAAGCTATCGAAAGATCAAGGATCAATTGGGCTCCAAAGTCTTCATTTAATTTCTTCTTAATTCCCTTCCATTATTGAATCTCGTGCAGGTATGCTATTCTCCCTCTGACCAGAGCTTTGTCCTTCAAGGCTTCAATACACCCTGAATCATTGAGGGTTAAGGAGATATTCTAGAATGTACTAAACCCTCGCGAGGTGACTAGTGCCTCAGTTACTTTTATAGGTGACGGAAGGTTGCTGTCATTGATTTATGAAGCTATTTTTGTAGACACCAAGAGGGTAACAGGTCACAAATTTCATTAGTAATGCCAGTCTTCAGTTATCTCCAACCCATCATCACTGCTGAGGGAAGGCAGGAGGCCACGCCGTATTTAACCTCCAACACTCAGCTGGGTCACTGTAAGAACTGTACGGGAGATCCACTATTTAACACTATTCAGCTCCTGTGGAGCTCTCTATTACTCCTGTTCAAAATCCATATTGTGGAAGATTGAGCTAATTTTGCGGTTTCCCAGATGATAACCCCAATTCTAGATTTCCTTTTCTCTGCTTTTCTTAAGGGAAAACGATATCTTGGCCACACTAGACGAAATATTGATGAATGGATTCAGCACAAGCTGTACATTTAAAGAGCAGCGGTCAACTCTTTCGACTTCTTTGATTTAGTAAATACAGTGCTTGTTCCATTTTTTCAATTCCGGCGGTCTTTTCCTTAAATGCTATTTTATGCCTTTCTTGTTATTTCTCCTTGTTATTTCGGGGTTGCAAAAAAAAAAGCCCTCTTCTACTTGCTTTGGTCCAGCAGAGGTGCAGTCTACTCTTCACTGGGAATCTTTAGTGTCTCCTACAAAGTCTGTTGCATAAAAAAGTACCAAGTGATCATAATATGTGATCCGAAACCTAAAAGTGAGTGACATGAAAACCCCAATAAGCCATGGGGAGAGAAAAATTATCCTATTTCTCCATCCTAGTGATGGTTTATTTCTCTTCTAAATATCCTCATAGTTTCCGTTTTATGTAATATGATTTCTAATTAATTTACATTTAATTTATTGAGTGTATCTTTCTTGGGTTTTTTGTATTTTTTTATGGAAAGCCTTTCTCTTAAAGGGAATCTGTCACCAGGTTCTTGCTATGTAATCTGAGAGCAGCATGATGTAGGGGCTTAGACCCTTATTGCAGTGATATGTCACTTACTGGGTTGCTTGCTGCAGTTTTGATAAAATCACTGTTTTCTCTACTGTAGATCTAGCAGTTCTCTGCATGCTAAGTTCTATAAAACCCCGCCCACACCACTCATTAGCAGCTTTCTGTGTACACTGTACATAGGCATAGGCAGAAACCTGCCAATCAGTGGTGGGGGTGGAGTTATACTTAGCATGAAGACTACATGGCACGAGACAAATAGTACGCCAGTATTTATCTCCTACTGGTAAAATACGGATTATATTGAAACTACAACAAGCAGCCCAGTAAGTGATCTCTCACTGGAATCAACGTCTCTTCCCCTACATTATGCTGCTCTCAGATTACATAGCAAAACCTGGTGACAGATTCCCTTTAATTCGAGTATGGGATGTGTTGTCAATTCTGTTCACTATTAGTTACATGGACTACATTATACCTGTCTGTGTGCATTTAATTTTTTTTTTAATTTGTGGGTTTCTGTGTCCATTTTCTAAGCATATTATAATAATCTGTTCTCTATTAGGATGTGCAGACTCCAGGTTATACATGCCCCTTTTATTATCTTCGGTTGTTAACATTGTAGCTGTGCATGTTTCGCTGGCACTCCACCCTTTATTTATTTAGAAGATATACACACATACTGTACATATATACTGTATATATACATACTTTGTTAACCCCCAGAAGAAGCCTACCGAATATAGTATAATTAATATAATTTTCCAAATAAAATCTCTATTTCTATATTGAGGTTGTGACTTCATAAATTTGTAGGTAATACTTTATTTAGGTTGTGCCCACCCACGCTTACTATCAATGATGTCATAACATCAGACTTTTTCAGCCCAGGAGAAGCTGAAGATGAGAAGCCCTATCAGATGTCGAAGATAGTCCTGTGAAGACCCTCAACAATGACTGGTCTAAAGAAGACGAGCGGGGCTGCGAGGAGGGGACAGTGAGGACTTGAGGGTCAGTGTTTTAATTTATGTGTTTTACATTCTGGGGTCAGAGCAACATAATGTACATTAGATATGGGTAGTATGGTGGCTCAGTGGTTAGCATTGCAGCTCTGGGGTCCTGGGTTCAAATCCTGCCAAGGATAACATCTGCAAGGAGTTTGTATTTTGCGCGAATTTCCACCAGGTTTTCCGGTTTTGTCTCACACTCCAAAGACATACTGATAGGGAATGTAGATTGTGAGCCCCAATGGGCACAGGGGTGAGAATATTTAGAGTGCTACAGGAATATGATGATGCTATAAAAGCAAGCAAAATAAATAATAGATTTGCATCCAATTAATCAGATGCAAATCAAATTTCTTGGCTAAATTTGCATAAATTGCCAAATTTGAATGGTCATGTTGAGCACTGTACAGAGGGACATACAATTCGCATGGCTCCAAAATATGGAAATGTTGGGATGGGTACTGCCAAATGCTAGAGAGCTTTTGATATCTATAATTAATAAATTCCTTTTGCACCTGCATTACAAAAAAAAAGAATTCCAAACCTATTAGAAATTCTCCGCGGAACCCACAATAATGAAGTAAATGTAGGATGCCTCCAGATTCTCATTCATGGCGTTCTTGTGGAGGCTTGCTCATTCATTCTGCAGTTATTGTCTTCTGCCTCTTGTCTGACAGCTGCTCGATTTCGTCTATGTTCCTTGCGCAGATTTTTCCTCCCTCCGCTAACCATTTGCATTAAAATTCAAGATCTTTAACTTTCTTAGCAAAAAATGAAAAAAAAAAAATAGTCACAGCCTCTGAGCAGCCTGTCGATAATCCAGACACTGAATTTAGCCTCCACCATCAAAGCGTTCCCACTGGGAGTTCTTAGCTCTTTTAAAAACAAATTACTGGTAACTCCCTACTGAGCCGAGAGCGGCGGCACACTGCAGATGTAGCACCAAGGACTTCTGGAAGAGGTTCTCCACGGATTCTGTTTTTTTTATCCTCTTAAATACGTGAAATCTTTTTAGAAATCTCCCATGTCTGGTGACTTGATATTACATAGAGATCTGGAACCAGATTACACATTTGTTAAAGTTTTTTAAATTTTTTTTTAGTGCCAATTTGTGCAGGTGTCACATGGCTGAAAACAACTGGCGTTCATTTCCGCAGCTCAAAAACATCAACCTGGCAGGCGGCAGTGCTGGCAGCGGGACAGAGGCGAGCAGCAAGGTGTCTTATGTCTGGCACTAATTAGTACATAACTGGGGACCTACCCGGTGTAATCATCAAATACATGGTCGATAATTGGATCCATCTTGTTGGCTTATTTAACCGAGTGTCTGCAATTCCAGCAATGTTCTGCTATGTTATGCAGCGGTTTATTTATACTAACGTGTTTAGGGTATATCCATACACAGCAATAATCAGATCAGCAAATGGGGATCAACTACATTTATTAGGAACCCATCAATATGGTTTTACTAGCCAAACTAATGGTATGACTTATACAGCTCTGGCAAAAATTAAGAGACCACTGCACAGTTTTATAAAAATTAGCTTCTCTTCATGTCTGACAGCCATTCCATTCCAGTGTCAGTTGAATTCCAACCAGAGTGCACCTCATTCTACTTAATGTGCTTCTGATTAGGTGATCACCTGAACCAAATCTTATTTAACGAGGGAAAGTATAAAAAAAACCCTGCTGTGGTGTTCACAATCCTCTTGCAATAGGACAAACTGGATGGCAAAACAAGTGCTAGTAATATCCCAAAAGTAATAGGAAAGAAAAAATAACTTTAGCCATGCCAAAGGAGTTAAAAAGAAAAGTCTTGAATGAGGAAAAGAAAGGCTCAATTCTGGCTTTACTAGCAGAGGGATACAGTGAGCGTCATGTTGCCTTCATGCTTAAAATTTCTAAGATGGCAGTCCATTACAACAAGGTCAATTAGCAGACATTGGGGACAACAAAGCTACAGACCACAGAGGGCGAAAATGACTCTCCACTGGCTGCCAGAGCTGTATATATATTAGGCATCGGGTTCCTGTCGCTGCACAGCAGGAATCCCGAGCCTTTCATTCGGCGGTCTCCCATTCCTCTCTGGCCGCAGAGGAGGCTCAGCAGACTAATTGATCCTGGCACTCTGCTCAGATCAGCTCTGTGGGTTTGGTTGCTGCTGCCACCTCTGGTCCAGCTATAGCAATGCATGCTGGTCAGCAGCGAGCTACTCCAGGGACTAAGTCCTCCTTTCGGTCCACTGAGCATGCCCATGGGACGATCTCTCATTGGAGATCGGAGGTCACATGCTCAAGTCCTTCTCCAGCTCAGATTGGACCATCAGGAAGGTCCCGGAAGGACGCTGCTATAAAAGGGTCGCATGGCCCCTCGGCCATGCGCTAAGATAGACTTTTGTTGAGACTTGTGTGAGTGATGATGGATGCATGGAACTGGTGACTGACTCATTATATAACCCCTCCCTTTGATACATATGTGTTAGGGTTAGTTTAGCTTGAGTCAGCGCCTCATGGTGGCAAAGCATGTGCCACAGTGCTCCAGTCAAAGCACAAAGGTTAGTGCTATAGTGCCACCATATCTCCCGTACGCTTGCACTCATATCATATTAGTGCGACCCTGTGACGTAACAGGGTTCACCTCGTACACTCCGGGTGAGGTAACCCGAGTGTGCTATTGTCCGCCATTACCTAGCAGCAGGTTACATCTCTGCACGGTGGACCCCAGGCTGCGAACGCACCTCTTACCATCATAATTATTTGGTGCGTTCCGCTATCCCTTAACATATATATACACACACACTTCTATACTTCTATTAATATATTTATATACATATATGTCTGTATAACAATAAAAAGTATAGCTTTCTTATAGTAGTCCACTGTATAACTGCTGAGAAATGGAGATTTCAAGCCAAATGCAAATTACCGTAGTCCAGAAGTGCAATGGAGGCGAGTCAATGTACTTCAAGTTCATGGGAAAAAAAATAATGGAACCACTCCCAGTGCACTACCAGGTTAATTACATACAGTGACTTGCAAAATATGTTTGTAATCCGATTTGTGATGCATCACCACTAAATAGTCTAAGTTGGTGTACTGAAATGAGAAAAACCTAGGAATAAATTAAATTTATGAGATCAAATAATACAAAAATTGGCATGTGCATATGTATTAACCCCCTTTTGCTATGAAGACCCTAAAAAATTCTGGTGCAAGCAATTACCGTACCTTCATAAGTCACATGCTTAGTCAAAGGAAGTTCACCTGTGTACAATATAACTTCTGTTATATGAGTCTATCACATGGATTCTTGACTTAAGCCCCCGTTACACACTGCGATATCGCTAGCAATATTGCTGTAACATCACCGATTTTGTGAGGTTGCAGCGATATTGCTAGCGATATCGCTGCATGTGATACTTACCTCCGACCGGCTCCCCCGCTGGTTATCGCTGATTGCGCGAGAAGCTCCTGGACCATTCCTCGTCGGCCACTTCCTACGGCGCTTCCTGTGGCGCCGACGAGCGACGTGTGGACGCGGGCGGGAGGACGCAGGATCGCCGCGTCTGACAGGTAAGTAGCGATCCCCGTCCCCAGCGATGTCGCTGGTGAGATCTGCCTGTGTGGCAGCTCACTAGCGACCACCTAGCGATGCACCAGCGATCCTGACCGCGTCATATCGCTGGTCGGGATCACTGGTGCATCGCTAGGTGTCACGGTACCCTTACAGATTCACAGATTTACCTTGATAAAGGCCAAAACAAATGGCCGAAACGTTGGCTTGTTTGTTTTACAGTGAATGAATATATATATATATATCTCTGGATGGGGCCAATATGAGGGCCATGTATACCAGGATGTGGGACATAGATACTAGGATGGGCCTAGAATCTGGGACATATATATCAGGAAGGAGCCCAAGAAGGGAGACATTACTACATAATTGAAGAGGAGTTGCAATCTGTGTGTCCTTATGGGATTTCAAACTCTACAAGGGCCCATACATCTGACCAACATGTGGGGGGGAAGGCAGCGCAAGCCCAAATTTTGCACTGGGACTCATCGGACTCTAATTATGCAACTGTCTATAGGTGCTGTGACAAGGTCACTAGGGAGATACAGTATGTGTCACGAACGTTGCTGTCTTCCGTGATAAGAAACCCAGAAGTTCCTCTCCAGCATGTTATGTGCTGAGAAGTTAATTGGCCATGACAGGGTTGGGTTTTTTGTGAGTGGTTGTAAGAGACAGGCGGGATGGTCACTCACCATATCTCCAACCCAAAGGAGTGGTTGGTGGAAGTTAAATGCCCAGCTACTGTTTTTTTTCTCTGCTGTGTTTTTGGAGACAGGGAAGTCTCCAGGTGGTAGGTCCAATGGGAGCTGAAGTGTACTGTATCCTGAGCGGGACGAGTCCCGCAGATATATGGACTGTACTATAAGTTATCTTTTGTTTTGTCGTTATACCATAAAGGCCAGGTCTATTTTGTTCCATCCTGCACTGGTTTATGCAGCGCTTTAATAAACCAGCAGAAAATTAACCCAAGAAGCATTTCTGTGTCTACCTCTGAGAGCAGTTAAGTGAGTCAACCTATCACAGTGCGTAAAAAAATCGCATGCGAGATGGAGCCACAATATAGGATCTGAATTTTTTGGATTAATTACTTTTCTGTAACATAGCAAACTGTAAATGGTCATGTACATGATCAATATCTGTTGCTGTAAAAAAAAACAAAAAAACAGATTGTATATGGATGACAAGTGACAAAAAAATTGTCCCACTTTTCTCGATGAAACTGAATGATTTTTTTATATGTTCATGTGAACCTAGCCTCTTAATCCATTTTCTGATAATGCAGCAGACCTCGGTTATCCTTAGAATTCAGTGAGTTCACTCTAAATGTAAGATATAGTTTATGTATTTATTCTAGTTAGCATTGAAGAGGGCAGATGATCTCGCCTGGAGAATAGTTGGTCTAGTTCCACAGTCACAAGGATTCATTTTCGCACTTTATATTACTCAATGCATCGTTTCAGGTCTTCTTGCAGACACTGCTGGCTTTGTGGTCCAGATGAAAGGGATATCTGTGTATGATTGACTGTATGATGGTTCTGGTCTGCACGGTTAATGAAGAACACTAGAAGGGAATTAGAGCACAGGGCGGCAATGATGATGGAGCCTGCATGCCACCTTCCGTATGACCCCGTTTGTGCCACTTGGGCATCTCCAGAAACAGTGCACTGAAGCACACACGCAGTTGGTAAATAGAGCATGAAAATGCCAGGCCTCTCTACAGCATAATTTAGTAATCGTGCCACGTCAGGAATACAACATTAGCTCCTTAGGCTGCTGAGACACCCTGTGCCTGCAAGCAGGTTTCTCATTAGACTTATTTCTCAAGTCAATCTGACAGCAGACAAACATATCTCCAGACTAAAGACTCATTAGAGATTCAAACAGCCTGCAACACTGGAAATCTAAATGTTTATGGTACAATTAGACTGCCTAACTATCGGAGTAATTACTTTACGTTAAAATATTCCTTTTAAACTTGCTCCGATGATCTGACACAGGTCATGCAGCCAGAGATCGCTGTATGCCACTAAATGGGGTCCCCATAAGCAAGCCGCAAAAAAATCCAGCAGGTTCAGACTTTTTTTGCGACTTGCTTGTCATGCCACCTTGTAAGTCGCAATTTAGATGACACCAATCATTTGCAATGTGCTGTGGTGTAGCAGCGACATAAAGTGAACTTTGGCAGTGGGACCTGATTTGAGGCTGAAATTACTTTCATGGTTGCCAAATTGACTTTTTGTTATTTCTGGACACAAATGCACAAACAGAATGCAGCGGGTCCCCCAAGATAGAAGCAGGGGCAGCACAGGTGCAATCTACTGAAAATAAGCCACTTACTAACCCACCAAACATTCGTGGGGCGGCTGCCTAGCATTCTAATTGCACACAACTGCAGAGTGTTATGATTGAGTCACCGTAGGAGGCAAAAACAGAAATGCTAGCTAGTCCTGAAAACCAGAGAAGTTGGCAACTATCAGATTGCAGACCCCTGAACCTAACAACACAACTAGCAGTAGCCGTGGGGGGTTCCTACGATGACCTAGACCTCTCGATCACAGCCGGAGAGATACATAGGCCTAAAGAAGGAAAGGGGAAATCTAACTGCCCCAGAGCAGACCCCAAAGCAATAGGCAGCCCCCCACATATAATGACGGTGAAGCAAGATGAAAACACTTAGACAGACAGGCTGAGCAAAGACGGGGCCCAAAAACTACCTAGAAAGGAACGGATAGGAAGGCTGCTGTCTGCAATCTGCCAAAACCCTATCAGAGACAAAAGCCAACAAGCTGATATAAAAATGGCCCTGAAGCAACTAAGCTTCAAAAACTAAATCAGCACTCAGGTACTTTCAGAAGACAGAGCTCTAGGAACACTGCACACTCCAGCAGGGAGTGGCAGAATCCAAAAAGCAAGAAAAACAAAAACAAATCTTATATGCAAAAAGGCAAAACAGAAAACTTAGCTTTAGGAGAGCAGGAATCAGACTGGTGTCCAAGAGTCCACAGAGAAATTACCCGCAGGGCAGAAAGGGCGTAGGCAGCCTTAAATCCAGTCAGTGACTCCACTCAGCCAATCGTCTTCATTAGTCCCAGGTGCCTGATAATCAGGCTCACTACCTTCCTTCACTAGAATAGGGAGTTCACCAGGCCTCAGTGACGGAGGGGAAAATGAACTCACAACAGCAGAGGGTGTCGTTCACACTACTATGTGAGATGCAACACTATCCGTATAGCAGCTTCATCAGGGGTGAAACGCGTGTAGGGGCCACTGGACCAGACTACATGTGGCGCCCCTGAGTGTCCAGTCGCCACAGAGGTACTGCACCTCATCCAGAGGTGTGGTATCCCACCCTCAGGTAAGGAGGGAGAACCACCCAGGACTCCTAAGACTCGCACCCAACACACACTATTTTAGTCAGGGCATCTGGGTGTACCCTTCGGGAGGATGGCCTCATCCCAGACTGGCTAGGAAAGGGTGTTGGGGAGTTAGTGGGAAAGGTAGGTAGAAGGGGAGGAGCTTAGGAAGTGGAGTGATTTAGAGCAGCCAATCAGAAGAGTGAGTGGGAGGAGCTAGTCCTGAGGTAAATAGATCTTTCCAGAGAGTAGGCAGTTGGTGATGGGACAGCGAAGTACAGTAGTATAGTAAGAGGAGTCAGAGCCTGTGTGAAGGAAGAAAAACTGAAGGGAGCTTCTAGAAAGACTGAAGGAGTCCTGAGGGGCACGGGAAGTGCGGCAGCCACCCGTGGGGCCCGCTCCAGTTTGGAAGGACTAAGTCGCAGTGAGGGGACGGCCTGTGAGTCCAGTGGAGAAAAAGACAGACTTAGCTGGCAAGCCTAAGGCTGAGGTGACTGCAAGTACCTCAGCCACATCCACATCAATTCCCTGAAAAGGTGGCCAGGTAGAGGATCCCAGGGCCTGACCCACGTCGCCCGGTAAGGTCCAAGGCTGCTGGCTTAGGGACACTGTTGTGAAGGTGCTAGGCGAGAGGAAAGGAAAGACCAGCAAAAGGGAGACGACCAGAAAGAGAGGGACGATACAAAAGGAAGTCCTGGAACGGTGTTTCCCAAATTAACTGAGAGTTGGCTGGACCCCTTACTCGGAGGACACAGTGCTAAGCGGGACACCTGAGCGCACAGGTCAATTGTGAGTAAAAGCGTTGAAACTGCACCTCACTGTGTTAGTTGTGTCATTCGCGTCCCACTTGCTTATCATCGCACATAACATCACAGTCACCAACTCACAAGTAACATCTTGGCTGCCCTGGGACATAGCTCTGCCCGTGGAGAGTTACACCATCTCTGCTGCTGCCGTACCACCGTTCCAGAGGATCTGTATAGCAGCGTCGGCTACCCTAGCCGAATACTACGGGTTGCGTCACGGTTTCCCCTTTTTCCCTACAACTATCTTACCATCTTCACCCTCATCTGAACTTCCATCATCTACACTGAACGCCCAGGGCCACGGACCGGGTCACTATCACTACCGTGATGTGACGACTCCTGGAGTGGACCCTCTGGGTCGTGACACCAACCCTCCCAGGGCGAGCTGACCTAGTGAAGACCACCCCCTATACAGGGAGTGTCAGGGGCAAGCCCCAGGGGGTGAGGCACCACGACTGCTGGCACCAGGCGGCCGGCTCACAGGAGACACGAGTGGGTGAATGTGTCTGCAGGAACGTGTAAAGCGTGGACACGGGAACACGTGGTATACAGAGACTTCGTTCGTCCGGGTGTGAGTGAAGCAGGATGCGTGCAAGGAGCACGTCAGAGCACTGAGTCAGGCAGCAGGTGTGCCAGGAGGTGTAACAGAGTACAGGAGCAGGGTGTGTGCCAGAGGGCACAACTGAGCATAAGACAGCGCAGGATTGGTACGTGTGCCAGGAGGCACAACAGAGTAAGAGACTGAGTATAGGATCAGAGCATGTGCCAGGAGGCACAACTGAGTATGAGGCAAAGCACAGGGTCCGAGAGTGTGTGCCAGGAGGCACAACTGAGTATAAGACAGAGCACGGAATCAGAGTGTGTGCCAGGAGGCACAACAGAGTATAAGACAGAGTATGGAATCAGAGTGTGTGCCAGGAGGCACAGCTGAGGATGAGACAGAGTACAGGGTAAGAGCGTGTGCCAGGAGGCACAACCGAGTATGAGACAGAGTACAGATTCAGAGCGTGTGCCAAGAGGAACAACAGAGTGCAAGGCAGGGGACCTGAATACAGCGCACAGCCAGGCAGGGACACGGCAGACCAAGCCAGGAAGCACAATAATAATCAGGCACCTCCCCTAGGGGGAGGTCGTCTGATATAGCACATGACAATTACTGGTTCCGGGTCAGGACCTAGCCAGAAAGCACATGACCACTACAGGTTCCGGGTCAGGTCCTCCATTACCATAGAGAGGACCGAGCCCTATACAGCACTGACAGGAGCGCGCAAGCGTAAACGTGACATGTAGGAGGAGACCCGGGGACGAGAGCTGCGCGTGCGCACCCGACGGGACCCCCGGAGTGACCGCGGCTCAGGAAGAGATGACGTCGGGACCGAGGTCCCGCCCCCAGGTGAGCACGGCATGACACGTGACATACTTCCCCTTTAAAAGAGCCTGACCGGCCTGGTACCAAGTACCCCCGGCCCTGGGGGGCGCTCCATACACACATCTTTTTCTCCCCTTTGACACATCACTTGATGTATGTACGACCTACCCTCATGGGTATTGCTAGGTCCTTTATGGACTGTCTGGGCATTTATCCTTTAAGACTAGGGGTTTCATTGTATTTTCATAACTAAATCGATATGAATATAGGTATCAGGCACCATCTCATACATTAGGTGTGTAATGGACCAATTTTTAGGAATACACTGCCTTTCTTTGTATGTTATTAATGTTATCTTTGTATTTATTAAATATGTTAATTTTATGAGACTTTTTGCACTCGTGTTGGTCACATTGGATGCATGTTGCCCATTTTTCGGGCAGCATGAGTAAACTGTCAGGTTCCCTTTATGAAAAAAAGGTACAAACAACAGAGCAGACAGAGCTCTGATTCTCTAATATGTGGGTGTTTAAAGTTCTGTTTCCAAGGACTAATCCCAGTGCTCATTGCAGGGGGCATAGGAAAGGGGGCATATTTGTCATATTTGTCTGTATATATGTTGCCTGTACTGTCTGCAATGTAGACATGACATATACAGTGGGGCAAAAAAGTATTTAGTCAGTCAGCAATAGTGCAAGTTCCACCACTTAAAAAGATGAGAGGCGTCTGTAATTTACATCATAGGTAGACCTCAACTATGGGAGACAAACTGAGAAAAAAAAATCCAGAAAATCACATTGTCTGGTTTTTTTTCATTTTATTTGAATATTATGGTGGAAAATAAGTATTTGGTCAGAAACAAAATTTCATCTCAATACTTTGTTTATATACAGATGCTCTGTATATAAACAAACACGTATCGTGCCAGAGTCAGTCCCGAAAATTAATTGGAATACGATATATATATACCGTAATATATTAAAAATAGTCAATGCACATTGGGAATTGTATAAATCAAAAAGTTGTCTTTCACAACCATCAAATATTAAAATATTACAAAGAGAAAATGCAGGGGACACATCACATATTGTGGGAGCACACTGGGGATACAGCGATGCACCCAAAATGCGACACAGCATATCATAAAAAAATACAATGCAATTCCCAATGTGTATTGACTATTTTTTTGTTGTGGATTGTTTTTCAAGAACAATCTGACCTGATATATTGTTATTATGTGTTTCCCTTTTATTCCTTTGTCCTTCATGCCATTTAGTTTCTCCATTTATGAAGTACATCTGCACTTGTCACTTTTCCGTTATTGTTTATATGCACTTATGCACTTATGCACTGTACCTTGTCACCTACACTTATTAGGGATAGGATTTTTTCTGGAACTTCCCAGATTTCCTGTCACTCTTTCTCTCCCCTTAACCCTCCTCCCTTAACACTATTCTCCCTGTTTTGGTCTACTTATGGCCACACAAATGGCCGCTTACTGTGGGCCTCTTAAATATGGCCGCCAATGTGCGCATGCGCACTGTGGTCTATTGCCTTATCGTTCATTCATAATCTACGAGGCAACGTGTATATGATGTTACAGGGCCTGTTAACCTAACACGCCTACGCCGCTTTGATGGCGGCGGTGTTATCCATGGTGTGAGCAGCGGTGTCCATGCGTCGTCTTAACTGGCACCTGTCGACCAGCTATAAATATCGGATAGGACACTCTGACACCTACCCATAAACTATAAGCGAAACGCGCGTTGGGGCAGTGCTGGAGGGCTATATTAATTCGCCCCCACTATTGGTTAGCAATATCATTCATAACCTTTCCTTTTTGTCTCACCCTTTGTCTATGTCTTTTTTGATTGTATCTATACATAGTGATTTGATACTGGTTGCATAGGCGCTTTTACAATTGAGTGCTGTTTGATATGTTGGACCTATTTGCTGCTCTCCATCCATTATTCCTACTTATTTGACACATTTTTAATTAATAGTTACCATTTTTAATTGCATTGCTTCAATAAATGTCTTTTTAACACCATTGGTGGGTTATGGCTACTCCATTTTTATTCGTTTTGCTCATTATGTTTGGAGTACTCCTCCGTCTGATTCTGCAGTATTAACTATGGGTGGACGCTAAACTCTAGTCCTTTACCTTAATAAATTATGTGCTATATGAATACTTTTTATTTCTATTGTTTTCTGTGTCTTAAACAGCATATAAATGTAAGCACATGGATTTCCATGCACTCGACCAATCTTGGTTGTCTCGAATTAAAGATGTCCTTAAGGAGGATTCTGTTTTTAACCTAGATTCTAATTGAAAGGATAAAAGAGAACAAATAACGAGACTTAGGGTACCGTTACACTTAGCGATGCACCAGCGATCCCGACAACGATATAGATCGCTGGTGCATCGCTAAGTGGTCGCTAGTGAGCTGCCACACAGGCAGATCTCACCAGCGACATCGCAGGGGTCGGGGGTCACTACTTACCTGTCAGACGCGGCGATCCTGACGTCCTCCCGCACGCGTCCTGCGTCGCTCGTCGGCGCCACAGGAAGCCCAGCAGGAAGCGCCCAACGAGAAATGATCCAGGACGTTCTCGCGCGACCAGCAATAATCAGCGGGGGGAGCCGGTCGGAGGTAAGTATCACATGCGATAGCAATATCGCTGCTACGTCACAAAATCGGTGACTTTACTGCGATATTGCTAGCGATATTGCTATGTGTAACGGGGGCTTTAAAGAGTTGCTGCACAGAAAGACGAGACTCTGGTGGAACAATGCATTTCTAGACAAGTATTTAAATAAGGTTTTAATTCCACTAGGGCAACATCGTGATCTGGCCAGTAGATAAATATGAGAAGGAGGTTTTTCACCAGATAAGAAATGATACAAGTATTTCCTCACAGTCCGGTCCTATCATTCTCTATCAAACTAGGAAAAATCTATATGGTGCATTTGATGCTGGTGTGATCACCAAAAAAATCCTTGATGATCTTCTTACCAAATTTTAAATAAGTGTTTGCCCCCTTCCTGATTTCCTATTAAATGTTTCAGATCACCAAACAAATTTAAATATTAGACAAAGTTAACACAAGTAATCACAAAATGCAGTTTATTAGGTTTAGGAGGCAATCACTTTTTCACACAGGGCCCTGTAGGTTTGTATTTATTTTTTTCTTAATAATAAAGACCTTCATTTAAAAACTGCATTTTGTGTTTACTTGGTTTATCTTTGTCTAATATTTAAATTTCTTTGTCGATCTGAAACATTTTAGTGTGACAACCATGCTAAAGAATTGGAAATCAGGAAGGGCAAACACTTTTTCACATAACTGTGTATGTGTATACAGTCATATGTAAAAGTTTGGGCACCCCTATTAATGTTAACCTTTTTTCTTTATAACAGTTTTGGTTTTTGCAACAGCTATTTCAGTTTCATATATCTAATAACTGATGGACTCAGTTATATTTCTGGATTCAAATGAGGTTTATTGTACTAACAGAAAATGTGCAATCTGCATTTAAACAAAATTTGACCGGTGCAAAAGTATGGGCACCCTTATCATTTTCTTGATTTGAACACTCCTAACTACTTTTTACTGACTTCCTGAAGCACTAAATTGGTTTTGTAACCTCATTGAGCTTTGAACTTCATAGCCAGGTGTATCAAATCATGAGAAAAGGTATTTAAGGTGGCCACTTGCAAGTAGTTCTCCTATTTGATTCTCCTATGAAGAGTGGCATCATGGGCTCCTCAAAACAACTCTCAAATGATCTGAAAACAAAGATTATTCAACATAGCTTTTCAGGGGAAGGATACAAAAAGTTGTCTCAGAGATTTAACCTGTCAGTTTCCACTGTGAGGAGCATAGTAAGGAAATGGAAGAACACAGGTACAGTTCTTGTTAAGCTCAGAAGTGGCAGGCCAAGAAAAATATCAGAAAGGCAGAGAAGAAGAATGGTGAGAACAGTCAAGGACAATCCACAGACCACCTCCAAAGACCTGCAGCATCATCTTGCTGCAGATGGTGTCACTGTGCATCGGTCAACAATACAGCGCATGCATAACGCCTTTTTGTATGACCAAACAACGCAATCTTTGTTTCATCAGTCCACAGGACCTTCTTCCAAAATGTAACTGGCTTGTCCAAATGTGCTTTTGCATACCTCAGGCGACTCTGTTTGTGGCGTGCTTGCAGAAACGGCTTCTTTCGCATCACTCTCCCATACAGCTTCTCCTTGTACAAAGTGCGCTGTATTGTTGACCGATGCACAGTGACACCATCTGCAGCAAGATGATGCTGCAGGTCTTTGGAGGTGGTCTGTGGATTGTCCTTGACTGTTCTCACCATTCTTCTTCTCTGCCTTTCTGATATTTTTCTTGGCCTGCCACTTCTGGGCTTAACAAGAACTGTACCTGTGTTCTTCCATTTCCTTACTATGTGCCTCACAGTGGAAACTGACAGGTTAAATCTCTGAGACAACTTTTTGTATCCTTCCCCTGAAAAGCTATGTTGAATAATCTTTGTTTTCAGATCATTTGAGAGTTGTTTTGAGGAGCCCATGATGCCACTCTTCATAGGAGAATCAAAAAGGAGAACTACTTGCCAGTGGCCACCTTAAATACCTTTTCTCATGATTTGATACACCTGGCTATGAAGTTCAAAGCTCAATGAGGTTACAAAACCAATTTAGTGCTTCAGAAAGTCAGTAAAAAGTAGTTAGGAGTGTTCAAATCAAGAAAATGATAAGGGTTCCCATACTTTTGCACCGGTCAAATTTTGTTTAAATGCAGATTGCACATTTTCTGTTAGTACAATAAACCTCATTTGAATCCAGAAATATAACTGAGTCCATCAGTTATTAGATATATGAAACTGAAATACCTGTTGCAAAAACCAAAATTGTTATAAAGAAAAAAGGTTAACATTAATAGGGGTGCCCAAACTTTTACATATGACTGTATACAGTTGAAATCAGAAGTTTACATACACTATATAAGACGACACATCTGCATGTTTTACTCAATATCTGACATGAAATAAGAATAAACCTTTCCATTTTAGGTCAGTTAGGATTACCATAATTATTAATATTTGCCAAATGCATGAATAGAGAGAGAGAGAGAGAATGGCTTAAGGCATTTTTATTTCTTACTGTAAAGTCAAAAGCTTACATACATTTCATTAGTATTTGGTATCATTGCCCTTAAACTGAATGACTTCGGTCAAACGTTTGGGATATCCTTCCACAAGCTTCTCACAATAGTTGGTCGGAATTTGGGTCCATTCCTCCTGACAAAACTGGTGTAACTGATCCAGGTTTGTAGGTCGCCTCACTAGCACCGGCCTTTCCAGCTTTGCCCATAAATGAGATGAGGGCTATGTGCTGGCCACTCCAAAACATTGACTTTGTTATCCGCCCAAGCTTTATCTCCCTGGTTGATGTCTTGAGATGTTGCTTCAGTATTGCCACATAATCTTCTTTTCTCATGATGCCTTCTATTTTGTGAAGTGCACCAGTCCCTCCTGCAGCAAAACAATCCCACAACATGATGTTGCCACCCCTGTGTTTCACAGTTGGGATGGTGTTCTTAGGCTTCCAAGCTTTTCCCTTTTTCTTCCAAACATAACGATGGTCATTATGCCCAAAAAGTTCAATTTTAGTTTCATCAGACCACAGGACATGTGTCCACAAAATAAAGTTTTTGTTCCTCTGTGCATTTGCAAACATTAATTTGTCTTTTTTATGTTTCTTTTGGAGTAATGGCTTCTTCCTAGCAGAGTGGCCTTTAATCCCATGTTGATACAATACTCATTTCACTCTGGATATTGACACAATCTTACCAGCTTCAGCCATCATCTTCACAAGGTCTTTTGCTTTTGTCCTTGGGTTGAGAAGCACATGTCTGACCAAAGCACGTTAATTTCTGGGACACAGAACCTGTCTCCTTCCTAAGCAGTATGATGGCTGGACAGTCCCATCTTGCTTGCACTTGCATATAACTGTTTGCACAGATGAACGAGGCATCTTCAGCTAGCTTGGAATTGTACCTAAGGATGAGCCAGACTTGTGCAAGTCCACAATTCACTTCCTGATATGTTGGCTGATTTCTTTGGACTTTCCCATGATGCTACACAAAGAAGCAGTGTGTTTCAGGTGTGTATTAAAATACATCAACATGTATGTCTCTAATTAACTCAGATGTTGCCATAAAACCTATCAGAAGCTTCCAAACACATGACATCATGATATGGGCAGTCCAGAATTGTTTAAAGGCACGGTAATCTTAGTGTATGTAAACTTTTGACTTTGCAGTAATAAAAATGCCTTAAAACATTCTGTCTCTCTCATTATTCTGGCATTTGGCAAATATTAATAATGATGGTAATCCTAATTGACCTAAAACAGGAAAGGTTTATTCTGACTCCATATAACTGTATATAATAGTTAAATTTTACTCCAGTTTCGTCTCCATTCTTATAGTGTATGTCCAGACGGCAACAGATCAAAGAAAAACAAAGTATCAGACATCAAAGACAAGATTTGGAGAAGAAGCTATAACTTTCCTTTCATACTGAGGCCATCAAAATGTTGCCTTAAAGCCTGGCTACATTCGGCAGAGTGATCCTCGTGATCTGTGAAACTACTTGTCTTGATTGTACAGCGTAGACTAAAAAAAAAAAAACCACATGGCTGATTTCTTTCAGAAACCGTAACATCTCTCTTCATAAGTTGGCCATACTGAAGTGAATGAGATTGAACTGCAATGCTACACACAACCTGTAGACAGAAGAGGCACTGTTTTGGTGGAAAGCAGCCATGTTTTAAAATCCTCCACAACCTCTACATTAATGAAAAGCCCAATTAAAAACAATATCTTGGATGTTGCCATTGAGATCAGAGGCATGACAATAAATCGTGAAACCCTAGAGTAACCTCTACACTCGTTCTTCTTCTGCCCGCGAAATTTACCTATCCTACTTCCGCCATTTGGATTACTCCTGAGGAGGCATGTGTCTCTTGGCTGTGAGGTTCCTATCAAAGCTGCTCACCCCTGTCCATTCTTGATCTGTCATGGGACAAGGGGTTTTGCTAAAAATCACCACGATGTGATAGTGATACAGAACAATCACAAGCCACAACCCATCCATTCTTCCTCTTTATCGCTCTCTATTCAATAGATAAAGCAGGGGAACAGTTCATGGCAGAAGGAGCACACAGGACAATGGCTATAATCCCCGCGTAACAATAACTTGGTATTCTATGCAGTTTGCTCATGAAAAATGAGGCTCGCAAGCTTTCAAATCATTCTCGACTGAGCCTCTGCTCTGTATGGAAGATTTTCTCAGGTCTTAAGAGCTTATGTAAAACAACATTTACTAAGAGCAAGGCTATATACCCAAGACAGCACATGG
The DNA here is from genome assembly GCF_039654945.1 of Dendrobates tinctorius. Lineage (NCBI taxonomy): Eukaryota > Metazoa > Chordata > Amphibia > Anura > Dendrobatidae > Dendrobates > Dendrobates tinctorius. The sequence continues at coordinate 4,585,264 of NW_027361684.1, read as the reverse complement.
ATTTGTTGCTTCTGTAGCTGAATTTCAATCAGTTATATTTATATCAGTGTTCTTCTGTTTTTATTAATCCTGTATATTTTAAATAATGAACTAATCTCAATGGATATATGCAACCATCTAATATGGGGGTCCACCTGATCCTCCGGACACATGATGTGAAAAGAGAAAAGGATCGGGAATCTTAAAATACTATTTCCATACCTTTTCTTTCCCCAGTAGATGAGTAATTCCCAGGTTTGTATAAGTCAGGGGTCCCCAACCTGTAGCTCGGGAGCCACATGTGGCTCGCGGGCCTGTGATGTGTGGCTCGCAACTGCTTGCCAGCTTGGTGCATTAGCACCAGGTGTAACTAACTATTTAAGAGCAGATCTCTAAATTGTGACTTGATTGTAGCTCTGTACAGAATGGAGGTAAGATAGGAAACCGTGCAGATTGGCGTACTGCCTTGGTGTGATTCCAGTGGAAAAGCTATGGTTGTCATTATACCGGTAATGGGGGCTCTGGGTGTCACTACTGTGAGTGGGGAAGGAGCTGGTTGTGGCTCCCGACCCTCTTTCACAGCTGGATGTGGCTCTCAAGGTCAGAAAGGTTGGGGACCTCTGGTATAAGTAATGCCAGGTTTGGCCATGCACACTTGTCCAGGCCATATAGAGGAATCCGTAGGGATAGTTATCAGTAATTAGTGTGCTCATAAGTTTAGCGCTCCACTCGCCATTACTTGCCTCCTCAAAATTTCTTGTTATATGCCTCTTGTCCTACTTTAACCCAGGGCCGGGGGAACCTTCTTTCTTCCAAGGGCCAAATTCATATTTAAGCCATTATTCAGGGGCTGTACAAATTGTGCGCTTAATCCACCCACAAAGTAAGTCTTGATGCTGGCGCTGATGTCGTTCCTCAGCGTTCAGTAGTGAGCACCGTGTGTGTGCTCGCAAGAGTAAGAAGAAATTAAACGGCCAGTAGCCATCAAAACACCGCTGCCGGCCCAAGCACTGTGGTCCCCAGAAATCTACACAGGGGCCGGATAAAAGGTAAAGGTTCTCAAACTCGACTTTAGCCATTAAACAAGTGCTGATCAGATAAATGCAAGGTGATCGGCGGTCAGTTAATAGCCATTTCAAGCCGATCATACTGGGCGCCCAGAATGTCATTTTTATCGGAAGCACTTGTCCTGTTTACACTGGTTGATGTGCGGCCAAGAAACCAGATTTCTAAGTAATTAAAAAACATTTCACAATAAGAATAAGTTTAATGGACGTTAGTCAGGTAATTGGCAGCTGATTCCAACAGGCCAATTATTGGGAACAAGCACTCGTTCACGATAATCATCCAGTGTAAATGCACCATAAAAATAGAAGAGGACATGAGAAAGTTGGGGAGTTCTCCAGTCATGAATTTGGCAAATTTTTATGAATGAGTATGCTGTATTATTTCTAATCAGCCATTATACAAATAGTACAATATAATAGCTCGGCAAACCTGGAAATATCAGATGTAATGCTTAACAAGAACAGATCAGCTTTAAAGCAAACCCAGGACCACACATGATAGGGGGGCAGTCAACGTGTGTCTTTCAACCGCTACTAATGAGAATACGGTTTTCAACAAACAGTATTCATTACAGGCCGCCCATGCAGCTGTCATGAATCGGAGGTCATATTTTGGGTTGACTTCTTTCCTCTTTCGCTATGGGTGGTGGGGAGTAGCAGAAGGTTTACACTCAAGGGGAGGGAGCATTGCCCTGGTAAGGGGCGAGAACATGTGTTTGACCCTCATAACTTCAGAGATAGGAGGGTATGATCCAGAACCAGAAAGAGGACTGACATACTGGATCCCATCAACATTAGTCATTAGGATGGGGCGTATGCAGCAATTTACTGGACTGAAGATGGATAATATCCTATTGGTTATCAAACGAAGGCTAAATTTGTGTTTTTTCTAGATTTTCTTTCTGGATCCTCAAAGCAATAACGCTGGAAGGAGCTTCAGATAAACTCAGAGATGATCATTTCAGAAGGTTCAGAGACGGTGTCAAGTCCTCACAACCATCAAAATTCGTCATCTCAAGTAAATATTGAATTTTTCTCAATTTCAGTTTTTACCCAATTTTCTAACAGAACGTTGTGGTTCTGAAGGTTTAGGTAGTGTTCACACATCTTACATCTTTTACACGCAACAGTCCTGTACTGCTGAAGGCTTCTTACAGTTTCCCTGCACAATCACTTAATCTTGCAGGGAAATAACTGCTTCACTTGGAAGACTGCGGAGCCGATCATAACGATTGTTTGGCTTTTTATCCAACAAAGCTGTTTCCCTGCAAAAAAAGCTACAAAATGACACCAACATGTGAATGCAGCCTTAGGGCCTCATTCACACATCCGTTTTTCAAGTACGCAAAAAAATGGTACTAGTGTCATCAGTGTTTTGGATCCAAGTTTCATCAGTATTTGGTCAAGTTTCATCAGTGGGCTTTACAAGGTATAATTATTAGTATTACGTCAGACACTCCATTAAGTAACAATGTAAATAATTTGTACCAATAGACTTTATTTTCTTGCCATTTTTATACAGTATATCATTATTTATCATTACCATGTTTTCCGATTTTAAGCAACAGCAGCGTATTCATTGTGTAATAAAACATGTTTCTATTATAGTTATTTAATTCTTCTCAATTGTATACTTGGAGAAAAAAAAAATCTTATCTTTGTGTTTGTCACTAAGGGTATGTGCACACAAAGTATTTTTCAGTAGATATCCACCTGGAATTCACCTAAAAAGCGTCACAGAAGCACCGTACAAGGTCAAAACAATATTGCAGTGCGCATGTTCAGGCTTATATCACTTCTTTTAATGATTTTAGGGTTTGGAAACCCAGAAGCAGTTAACGAAGGGACGAGCTCATTCTTTTGGGCAGCTTCTGCTCTGTTCACAGTAAAAAGTAAAAGATACTGGCGATAGAGCCACAACAAGAAAAATACAGTGGGGAAAAAAAGTATTTAGTCAGTCAGCAATAGTGCAAGTTCCACCACTTAAAAAGATGAGAGGCGTCTGTAATTTACATCATAGGTAGACCTCAACTATGGGAGACAAACTGAGAAAAAAAATTCCAGAAAATCACATTGTCTGTTTTTTTTTCATTTTATTTGCATATTATGGTGGAAAATAAGTATTTGGTCAGAAACAAAATTTCATCTCAATACTTTGTGATATATCCTTTGTTGGCAATGACAGAGGTCAAACGTTTTCTGTAAGTCTTCACAAGGTTGCCACACACTGTTGTTGGTATGTTGGCCCATTCCTCCATGCAGATCTCCTCTAGAGCAGTGATGTTTTTGGCTTTTCGCTTGGCAACACGGACTTTCAACTCCCTCCAAAGGTTTTCTATAGGGTTGAGATCTGGAGACTGGCTAGGCCACTCCAGGACCTTGAAATGCTTCTTACGAAGCCACTCCTTCGTTGCCCTGGCGGTGTGCTTTGGATCATTGTCATGTTGAAAGACCCAGCCACGTTTCATCTTCAATGCCCTTGCTGATGGAAGGAGGTTTGCACTCAAAATCTCACGATACATGGCCCCATTCATTCTTTCATGTACCCGGATCAGTCGTCCTGGCCCCTTTGCAGAGAAACAGCCCCAAAGCATGATGTTTCCACCACCATGCTTTACAGTAGGTATGGTGTTTGATGGATGCAACTCAGTATTCTTTTTCCTCCAAACACGACAAGTTGTGTTTCTACCAAACAGTTCCAGTTTGGTTTCTTCAGACCATAGGACATTCTCCCAAAACTCCTCTGGATCATCCAAATGCTCTCTAGCAAACTTCAGACGGGCCCGGACATGTACAGGCTTAAGCAGTGGGACACGTCTGGCACTGCAGGATCTGAGTCCATGGTGGCGTAGTGTGTTACTTATGGTAGGCCTTGTTACATTGGTCCCAGCTCTCTGCAGTTCATTCACTAGGTCCCCCCGCGTGGTTCTGGGATTTTTGCTCACCGTTCTTGTGATCATTCTGACCCCACGGGGTGGGATTTTGCGTGGAGCACCAGATCGAGGGAGATTATCAGTGGTCTTGTATGTCTTCCATTTTCTAATTATTGCTCCCACAGTTGATTTCTTCACTCCAAGCTGGTTGGCTATTGCAGATTCAGTCTTCCCAGCCTGGTGCAGGGCTACAATTTTGTTTCTGGTGTCCTTTGACAGCTCTTTGGTCTTCACCATAGTGGAGTTTGGAGTCAGACTGTTTGAGGGTGTGCACAGGTGTCTTTTTATACTGATAACAAGTTTAAACAGGTGCCATTACTACAGGTAATGAGTAGAGGAAAGAGGAGACTCTTAAAGAAGAAGTTACAGGTCTGTGAGCCAGAAATCTTGATTGCTTGTTTCTGACCAAATACTTATTTTCCACCATAATATGCAAATAAAATGAAACAAAAACAGACAATGTGATTTTCTGGATTTTTTTTTCTCAGTTTGTCTCCCATAGTTGAGGTCTACCTATGATGTAAATTACAGACGCCTCTCATCTTTTTAAGTGGTGGAACTTGCACTATTGCTGACTGACTAAATACTTTTTTTCCCCACTGTATCTGCCACGTGGGATAACTTGACGGCTGCTTTGGTGCCTAAAGGCTATGGCTAGTGGATACTTTCCAAAATTCTCCTGAGAAACTCTTCAGATTCATTTCTAAGGCCGGAGTCACACTTGCAACTGCAATGAGAGAAACGCGCACATCAATACCCGGCATTGCCGCTGGCACTCGGGACCGGAGCGCTCAGCTGCATAGAAATACATGCAGCCACGCGCTCCTGTCCCGAGTGTTGGCGGCAGTGCCGGGTATTGATGCGAGAGTTTCTCTCATTGCAGTTGCAAGTGTGACCCCAGCCTAAGGGAAATCTACTTTCCTGCACCTATGAGGATTTTTTTTTTTACTGAAAAGCTAAAAAAAAAACCAATCCTAATCCCTTTGAAACTGCTTCAAAAAAACATTGATGGAACTGGGGCACTGCAAGTCATTTTGACGTTGCTGTGCACAGGGCTGCCACTAGGAATTTCGGGGCCCCATACTGGCAAAATTTTCGGGGCCCCTTGAAACTCCGCCCAGGCTCTACCCAGCCCCGTCTCCACCCCTCGAACCTTCCAAAGTCCCACCACTTCTCTTGGAACAACTCCACTTCTGCACCATGTCCTCACAAATCACACATTAACAGTTCCCATCACCACATACATAGCCAGCAGCTTTTGTTTTGGCCAAAAGATTTTTTAATCCGCCACCACGACAAAGTAGACTCTTTTGGTCGGGCCCTACTCTACTGTAACTTACTAAACATTTGCTAAAATATCCAATACAATTTCGGAATATTTTTATTTATTTTTCCATTTTTAAAAATTACCAATAATGCCACATACAAGGGACAAATACCACCGGACCATGACCAGCCACCATGTTACCACCACATGCATATACAAGGAACAAATACCATCACGCCATGACCAGACCACATTTTACCACCACATAGTGACCGGGGCCCCACTCCGGGCCCACTCTGCTCATCAGGCCCCATCCAGTAAGGGCAGTAATGCCCTGATAGCGGCCCTGCTTAGGTCAGTGGGTTTGGGAAGGATACTTATATTATAAAGTTTTTGGTAATATTAGGAATTATTAAGGTATATAAAAGAATTGTCCAGCTGAAAAAAGTGTATGGCCGGGGTCACACGAGTGATGATTCTCTCATGTGAGAGAATCGGCTTAATTATGCTACTGACACTCAGCTCAAACTCTCATCCAAGTGTCATCTGATTCTCTTGCATGAAATAATCGGAGCACATTGAGAAGACAGGGAACTTAATTTCTCCATCTTCTCCATTGTCTGAGGTCGTGGATTCAGACTGCACTCAGCTGACAGCTGAGTGCAGCCTGATGGTTCACACGCATCCATAGATTTCAATGGGTCCTTGTGATCCGAATTCCAAAGCCACTCACGGCATGCTGCAGATTATTTTTCCACAGACGATTTCGGTCTGTAGAAAAAAATCACAGATCTGCGATGCCCCATAGTATAACACTGTGCTGAGTGTTATGCAATAAAACATCACATAGCGCTCAGCCATGTTATACGCTTGTGTGAGCGAGGACTAAAACCCTTCATTCCCCCTGCAGATCTTATCATCAGCCTCTCATGCTGGAGTCCGGCCTCAGTTACTTTTCTGTAATACTGTGGAATTTTTGCATACTTTTAGGGTGTGTGCACATGTTGCGGATTCTGCTGCGGATTTTTCCACACAAATTTCACTGAATCCGCCAGTAAAATGACCTGCGTTTTACCTGAGGATTTTCTGCAGATTTTGTGCAGATTTCCACAGCGTTTTTACACTTGTGGATTCCTATAATAAAAGAGGTGTAAAAATGCTGCGGATCAGCCAAAGAATTGACATGCTGCAGATTTAGAGCCGCAGCATGTGCACAACAGTTTTGGTTTTAGATAGACTTTTGGGCTATGTGCACACGTAGTGAAACGTGCTGCGGATTTTTCTGTGCGGATTTGGAAAAATCCGCAGGTCAAAAGTCCTGCGGTTTACCTGTGGATTAGCCCTGCGGTTTCACACCTCACAATGGAGAAGGTGTGAAACCACTGCGGATTCCGCACAAAGAATTGACATGCTGCGGATTTGAACCCGCGGAAAAATCCGCAGCATGCACACAGCGTTTTTCATTTTCCATTGAAAACAATGGTACTGTACGACGCAGCTTAGCTGCGGTTCCAGAGCCAAAACCCCTGCAGATCCGCAGCAGAATCCGCAACCTGTGCACATGGCCTAAGGGTACAACGCAGCAGAATCTGCAATATGTGCATATACCCTAACATATACTGTGTTTGTGATTATATATAGTGTGTGGTTAGGGTTACATAACATCTCTGGGAGATGCTATAAATCCTGATGAGCAGTGTCCTGGCCCCCTGTCCCCTCCAGAGAAGGATAAGGCTGTTGTGCCCCCTCTGCCCCTGACAGGACACCACAGCTCCATTCTGAAGACTGAAGTTTTTTTACATAAGTTTGGAGAGTAAATGCAGGGAATCCTGAGAGGGGGCTGCTGTGTCCTGTCAGGGGGCAGGCTGTGCTCAGCGGTCTTATGCTTCTCTGTAGGAGGTGAGGGGGCACTCAGCTCTGCTGTTATCTTGGTCTATAGCTGATACAGGCAGGGGTCAGACTCAGGACATGGCAGCGTCCTTCCTTGGTGAGTGGCTGCTGTGCTGATAGTGTGACTGACGCTGTCACTGAGCACACAGCCCACTCACTGAGGATCCATCTGCTACAGGGGCTGGACTACAGTAGATCTGGCAAGACACTGGCCATACACTTAAACAACACAGGCTCAGACACTCACCGGGGGGGGGGGGGACTGAGGGCTGCACTGCTGCTCAGTGACTCGCTCCAGACTGTGTGATGGGAGAATACTATAACTGCACTGCAGTAAGCCCGCGCTCAGCCAGGATTGGTTGCTGGAAAGTCCCACCCTCCTGTTGTTCCTCTCCCAGCTGTCTGTCACAATGACTCCTGCTCCCTCCACACACACACAGAACGCCGGTTTATGAAAATTCTGAGCATGGGGCCCCTCCAGCTCCCGGGGCCCCTTACACCAGTAAGGCTAGTAATGCCCTGATGGCGGCCCTGGCTGTGCATATGTTCATCCTCTTTGGAGTTTTTTAGCGTTTTTGTTTCAGGCGAGTTCCAGGTGTAATCTGCCTATAAAAGACATTGCGTGCACATACTCTAAAACTCCCCAAAAAAGAGCATTTCCTGAAGTAGTTTTTTCTTGAAAAACTAGTTTTCCAGCACCTCAAAAAACTGTATGTGAACATAACCTAACCTGATTAGCGTGGGAAAGTTTCAGAACTTTTTCCCACGCTTCTGAGTTCACCTCAGGTCAGCTGAGGACTCCACGCAGCCTCAGTTACGTCAGCGGTAGTCAGGGACGCTGTGCAGAGTCCCCGGAGCTGAGGTGGTGGCGATACATTGATGATGTCTTTCTCCTATGGAAGGGCACGAGGGCTGAACTTGAGGATTTTCATAGATTCTTGAATGAGATAAATAGTGATATACAGTTCACCTTAACCTAATCTTATTCTGAAGTCCAATTTCTTGATGTTTTAGTGATATGAAAATTGTCATTTTTCTACTGAAATATTTGTAAAAGCCACGGATAAAAATAACTTGTTAAGTTTTGAAAGCCATCATCCACGCAGGATGGTTGAGTCACTGCCTTTTAGCCAATTCTTACGGGTAAGGAGGATTGTTAGTGATGAGGATGTGTGTGCTGAAGCACTAAATAATATGAGTTCTAAATTTAAATTGAGAAGGTACCCCAAAAAATTGCTGGATAATTGCAAAGTCAGGGTTAAAGGGTTAACACGTGAGAACCTATTACAGAAACCTAGACAAATGTGTAAAAATCTTGAAAGAATACCTTTGGTCACAACATTCTTTGAAGAAAGCAAAGCTATAGTCAACATAGTCAAACGGCATTGGTCAATGTTGGTCAAATGTTTGCCCAACATTAAAGAGTTTAGTATGCCTCCTTTCATTTCTTTTAAGTGATCTGTTAATTTAAAAGACAGATTGGTTTGTGGTGATGTTGGCGGATTTGACTCATCTATTCAAACATTGTTAGGCCTCTTTCACACATCCGTTTTTTCTTGTCAGTTAAAATCCGCCAAAATGGCGGAAAGCGGATCCGTTTGTAACTGATGCAAAGGGATGCCACCGGACCGTTTTTTTGACGGATCCGTTGAATGCAGAATTTTAAAGGAACCGCAGTCCAGGAAGGAGGGAGAGAGAGAGAATTTTTTACCGTCCGCCAGAAAGGATTTCAGGGTTAAAATTCCGACTGAATTCCTTCCTCCGGACATGCGCTCTGTAAAATGTGGATCCTGCAGCAAAAAAAAACGTTGCAAGGTCCGTCCAGACATGTCGGCGGACGAAAAATTTTTGGCGGATCCGAAAAAAACGGATCCAACGGATGGCCAACCGTCAAGATCCGCCAGTAATGCAACTCAATTGTGAAAAAAATGGATCCGCAAAAAAAATGGCGGATCCGTTTTTTTAAAAAACTGGCGGATTTTGACTGATGGTCAAAAACGGAAGTGTGAAACAGGCCTTAACAGGCCGTAAAGTAACTGGATGTTATCCATGTTTGAATTGTGTTAATTGTTCAAACATGTTGAAGGGACATAATTTTAAGCATCCAGTGACATAAATTTTTCAAGAAATCATTATTTGACATGTTCTTCTGACCATGTAAATTATTTTATGTTGGGGAGACAACTTGCGAATTTAAAGTGAAGTTGAATCAACATAGGTATACTATTTGTAGAAAAAGATTGGATTTACCTGTTTCTCAGCACTTTACTGAGTTTAAACATACAGAAAAGGAGTTAAAATTTAGGATTATTGACCATGTCCCTCTACTTAGAAGGGGTGGTAATAGGACTAAAATGTTAAAAATTAAAGAATTGGAATGGATTAGAAGACTAGATATGACGTTGATTTTAAGCTTGGAGTGATACTTAAATGAATTGTGGCTTGCTTTCTTGTTCTTAATGTTATCATTGCTTTATCTTGTGCTGTATACAGTATGTATATATATATATATATATATATATATATATATATATATATATACACACATATACATATATATTTTTTTTTTTTATTTGTTTTTCTTTTTTTAGATCAAGATGCCTATTTTTGGCTGCTGTGAACTAGACTCATCCCATGATTAAGGTTCAAATACTATTTTTTTTATTTATTAATACTTACATTTTTTTGGATAAATTAATAAAAAATAAATGTTTTTGTTGTAAGCCTCTTATATATATGAAGTTCTGGTTGGATATTGTGGATCTCACAAATGGTTATTTGGACTGATGGGAGAGCGATATGTTCCTGTAGGGAGGTGTTTTCTCTCCTATCTCCTGTGGTCAGTGGGTTACCATTCCCAGCACATAGGTGGTGTTCCTATACCAATGCCTGAGTGGCCGCTAGATTCTATGTAAACCTGTATGTTACTTCCCATATGACCAAATGACATTGCCATTCTTTGTGAGAATAAAATATTTTTGTTATATGCGCATTAACTGGAAGTTATATTTACCGTTTGTCCATTTTGCAAGACGGCGAGAAAATCTCACCATACGGATGTCACCTGGATGCTTAGATGCGAGAAAATCGCATCCTCGCATTACAATCGGATGACATACGGATCACTGTTCAGGGAACATTTGTACGGTTGTGGTCTGTGAAAAACGGACCGTATTGTTATACGTTGTGTGTGACTCCAGCCTTAGAGTGAACCATATGTCCAGATCTGCGGTCTCCCTTATATGCTAAGCACAGGTTGACGGATCGTATGGTGAAAGTAGCATAAGCGATCCACAAGTGTCTGGAGATTTGAATAATTAGATCATTAAGAAACGTTCTTTGATATTTATGGGATTATGAATATTTATGTACGATTATGGCTCCTTGTAATTGCTCTGTGAATTCGGATGTTTGTATATTTAAATGTTGCACAATATTATGTCTCTTTATTGTGGTAAACTGATGCATTATCCGCTTACCATTTCGTATATATCTCCATATTGCACACTTTGTTATCCTTGAGAAATGATCTTTTTTTCTTTTTCTTCTGGAGCCAAAATGACACATTAAAGGCAAGCGCAGATCCGTTATTTGGTTTGCTCTCGTCCATGCAAGTCAATGAGCCTGTGGAAACCATCAGACTGCACTCGGATGACATCAGAGTGTAATTTGCATTATCGACCTGATTCCCTCAGATGAGCGAATCTGCGGCCGTCTGCACCTAGCCTAAGGCAATAAAGTTCCCTTACTTTTTTGTACACTTTTATTCGCTATCTGCTTTTTTTAAAATTTCATTAGAAAAGTCAGATAAATGGATGAACCCTGATGGTACTGACTGCTATTCTATTACATAAGCCGATGTTTGCAGCTGAAGATTCTCACTGGTAATATAATGTGACAGATGGATGTTTATTCTCAGACTCAACCTCTTCGTGCACAGTAGTAATGATCTGCTGTAAACCCCCTAAATACCATAAAACACAAAACCCAGGGTGCGTTAGCTCAGTTTCTCAGGTACATCTCATTTTTTTTACTAAAAAAAAAAAAAAAAAAAAAAAATACAGCATAAACAAGTATATGTCTCTGGCCTTCCAGAGGTCTCTGGAATATCAACGTTACCACGATGAGTTTTTATCACGTTTTTGACACTGCGTGTTTTCTCTGCAACAGTTCCGACAAATCGAATGGGAGATAACCCCTTCATCCCGTCCTCAAAGCCTGTTTTCGCTTTCGTGACCGGGCCAATTTTACAATTCTGACCACTGTCACTTTATGAGGTTATAACTCTGGAACGCTTCAACGGATCCCGCTGATTCCGAGACTGTTTTTTTGTGACATATTGTACTTCATGATAGTGCTAAACGTTCTTCAATATGATTTGAGTTTATTTGTGAAAAAATCAAAAATTTGTCAAATTTTAAAAATTTTGCATTTTTAAAACTTTTAATATTTATGCCCTTATATCAGAGTTATATCACGCAAAATAGATAATAAATAATATTTTCCATATGTCTACTTTACATGAACACAATTTTTTAAACTTTTTTTTTTTTTTGTTATTCAGACGTTATAATGGTTAAAAGTTGACCAGCGATTTCTCATTTTTCCAACAAAATTTATCAAACTTTTTTTTAGGGACCACCTCACATTTGAAATGACTTTGAGGGGTCTATATGATAGAAAATACCCAAAAGTGACACCATTCTAAAAACTGCACCCGTCAAGGTGCTCAAAACCACATTCAAGAAGTTTATTAACCCTTCAGTTGTTTCACCGGAATTTTTGCAATATGGAAGGAAAAAATGAACGTTTAACTTTTTTTTTCACAAGCATTTTTACTTTAGACCCCAAATTCTTCATTGTCACAAGGGTAACAGGAGGAAATGGACCCCCAAAATTTGTTGTGCTATTTCTCCTGAGAATGCCAATACCCCGTATGTGGGGGAAAGTGCTGAATCCGGACACATTACTAGAAGCTACCGGGACCGATACAGCTACAAAGACGAATAAGACAATATTTATAACCTATTTATTTTGGGGGGGCTGGACAATCTCTGTAAGCAACCCATGCATGTATAAGGGAAAAAAAAACAAACCATCCTGACATTAACACTATATCATTTGTGGCTCATTGTTTCTGGTTCTCGCAGCATGTTTGTCAACTCCCTAGTTATTTTTCCTGGTTCCCAAAGAGCAATATTGGTCTAATCAGGAGAGTGCAAGACTAACGAGAGCAATTATAAACGAGGGTGAAACGGTAGATGCAATTTTAAGCAACCATAGGATCCTGTCTGATGCTAACGATGACTTAATTAGCCCTGAGATGTTTGTCTCATTTATAGAACGATTAGCATACGCCCCAGGGAACATCAACACAAATAGCATGTAAGGTAAACTTGGAGGATTCAGATAAATTGGTTCATGCTCTGTCACGCAACACAACATACACATAGACAGTACGAGAACTAATTGTATTGGCCCCGTCATCGTACAGCCTCATTTAGATGATATACACTTAACTGGACCTCTCGTCCCCCCATAAAATCATAAAATGGTGTCACCCAGCAAACAAAAATGTCTCCTTGAAAAAGCCAAGGTGAAACGTTTGTTGGAGTCCCGGGGTGCTTATCTTTTAGGGTATGTGCACACGTTGCGGATTTGGCCCTGCGGATCCGCAGTAGTTTTCCATGCGATGTACAGTACCATGTTATCTTATGGAAAACAAAATCCGCTGTGCACATGCTGCGGAAAATTCCGCTCGGAAACGCAGCAGTTTATTTTCCGCAGTATGTCAATTCTTTGTGCGGATTCTGCACCGTTTTTTACATCTATTCCTTTCTATGAATCCCCAGGTGTAAAAACGCAGGCGAAATCCGCACAAATTCCACAGGAAATCCGCAGGTAAAATGCAAGCATTTCGACCTGCAGATTCTGAAGATTCCACGCATGAAAATTCGCACATGAATCCGCAACGTGTGCACATACCCTAAGGCTGTGTGCACACGCTGCGGATTGCTCTGCGGAATTTTCAGCGCGGATTTGATGAAAACCGCTGGTATCTGCAGTTTTTCTGCAGTTTTCCAAGGTGCCAAACCGCAGCGGAATCCGCACAAAGAATTGACATGCTGCGGAATTGAAACCGCAGAAAAAACGCGCAGAAAAAACGCGCAGAAAATTCTGCAGTGTCTGCACTGTGGTTTTCATTTTACATAGGTTATAATGGTACTGTACGATGCATCAAAAACTGCTGCGGATCCACAGAACCAAAACCGCAGCGTGTGCACACACCCTAAATCGGTCTTTACTTCTGGTATGTTTATAATGACTTGTATCGAATTGTTCTTGAGATATTTCTTCATACTTGACCTTATGAGTCTAGTGTTGCTAACTCTTCATTTGCAAACCATTATATTCTATCTGAATCTATACTATGGTTTCACCTGAAGTGGTTTTATGAATTTTCTGCTTTTGACACTCTCCTCATTTCATATATTAATAACATTGAATTCATAGTTATTCCCAGAGTAATTATTAATGCAATCTTTTCTTGTAGGTTTAAATAAAAATGTTTGTCAAAGTTTGGTTGATAGCCATAATTAGTCTTTTTTTTGTGTTTCCACCTCTGGAACCAGTATTGATATCAAGAATGGTTCTTGATTTACAGTTGCTCGATATGGAGAGGTGCCTGCTACAGATGGATAAAAAAAAAAAATTAGTGGCATCCAGTTCTGTGGATTCTGTGGTCCGGTCCTGTATTGTAGCTGGACTTCATTTCACTTCATCCCCGGCCTAGCATCTTCTGGGCTCCTTTGTCAACTGCTTGCGCCCACAATACGTCAAGAGGTTGTGGCGTGACGCACATCATAACATCACATGACATCTATTTAGCGACAAAGTTTCCGAAGAGATGCAGAACTGAGGATGAAGGCTGCCGAAGTGTGTTCAAGTACGGTAACTTCTCAAGATAGGCTGTCATGTGTGCGGCGTGCTGTCCAGCCACCTTACTAAATCGGGAACCACTGGCTTTCGGTCATAGAGGATAGCCGCAGCGCCTACAGTCACCGTACACTAAACAGGGAGCGGCGACTGTAAACCCACCCTGGCACTTGGACTGACAGCTGACCTTGCAGTGCATCTGTATAGAGTGAGACGGCAAAGTGCTGGGTATGCTTACATCCGCCACTCACTGTGTACTGGGCGGTAAAGACGCTCCAGCACGCCTCTATGACAGAAAATCGGCATCTCCTGTGAGGAATAATGTTTATTATCTCTAGGTAGTCCCACTTTCAGTCAGGCGTCTGGCCAGCATTCTAACACTATTAGTCCTTGTTCACACATTCAGTATTTGGTCAGTATTTCACATCAGTATTTGTAAGCCAAAACCAGGAGTGGGTGAAAAAAACAGAAGTGGCGACGTGTTTCTATAATACTTTTCTTCTGATTGTTTCTCTCCTTTTAGCTTACAAATACTGATGTAAGTTACTGACCAAATACTGAACGTGGCCTTAGACCTGTACATTAACCCTATATATGCAAGTTAATATTGTCTGAGGGCATGGCAGGCTCCTTTTAAATATTATAAAGAGTCCAAATCCACCTGCCTGTGATCCTTCACTTTACTCTATCCCCTCGCTCATGTCATGACACCGCTCTTGCCACAAACAGCCTTGTCCTCATTGTCATACATAGGTCACTGCCTGCGACATGATAAACACACTCTTGTCCTGCTGCTGTGACCATTCAGATGATTGGTCTAATTAATAAAAGAAAAAATAAATTTGCATCAAAGAAATGTAAAAGGTCAGATATATAACCATTTATCGTCTAAAATCTTACGCCAACATTAAGCCAAAATATACCCAAAAGAGATTCAATGGCCTACCAATGGCACTTCCCATATACAAATGACTCCTACCAGAAATGGAAGTATACGCCAAGTTCAGATAAATCTCAATCCATCTTTATTCAAAATATCAATAATAAAAAATAGAACAATGAAGAACAAATACAAATTGAGGACTACACACCACAGGTAGCTTATGACACAACTATGGGATCATAGGAAAAAATATATACAAATATCCTCCTATAATGGAGACAATATATACTGTATATGACCAATCAATAGTCTATATACAATTCCTAAATGAATCCCCAAAAAATAATATAACAATAGATAAGGTATTACAAGGGATATAGTTAGTTTCAAAGTGTATCAAAAGAATGTATCCAGAAAATGTACCAGCAGCACAACCATAAAGAAACAGTCTTAATAAGTTGACTTAATAAAGTGCAATAGTGCAAATCTAAGTAATTCAATATATACTTAGTATCAATACCATAAAGTGAAAAGCTGCCTATGAAGTACATTGATGCAATACATCTGTAGGCAAGTGGATTTTAAGTCAGTCATAATGACATAATGCCTGCAAAGTGCAAATAGTGCATAGCAGCCTTAGTAAAAATATGGAGATTCAGTCCACTGCACACATCATGAGACATAAAAATAACACCTTATAAATAATACCTGACCTGGGAGTATTCCTGGTGCCCCGTCGACATATTTCCCCCATAGAAGAAGCTAAATGCGAAACGCGCATCGGGGCACCAGGACTACTCCAATTCATTTAGGAATTGTATATAGACTATTGATTGGTCATATATATATTGTCTCCATTATAGGAGGATATTTGTATATATTTTTTCCTATGATCCCATAGTTGTGTCATAAGCTACCTGTGGTATGTAGTCCTCAATTTGCATTTGTATCTTCATTGTTCTATTTTTTATTATTGATATTTTGAATAAAGATGGATTGAGATTTATCTGAACTTGGCGTATACTTCCATTTCTGGTAGGAGTCAACATTAAGCCAAACGTATTCCTTAGAAGACGCTTCCACGTAACATTATACTATAGTCGCTAAATCAATGGAGCGCTAAGTCCAAAGATCATTTGATTTGGAAAGGTCCAGACACTTTTTTTCCTCTTGCTGGCACAAATACAAAAGAGCTTTGCCTCTGCAGCCCCAGCTGGAAGCAAAGTTTCCGTCCTCCATCTGTTCCCACAAATCAGTAAAAAACATACTGCCGTGTTTTCATGCCGTTCAGTTGCACAACATGGGGCAGTTATAAGCAATTAGCGGATGGCCGGGGTGTACAATAAGTAAATCTACAGTCGACCCGCACTATCTACAGCAATGCCTCCGGCAGCATCAAGGAGGTTGTGTGATTATTCCATGGTTGGAGAGCGATGTAAAGCTCATTGTAGATCGAGGATAGCCCGCAACACTCGTGACTCATAAAAACAGCTTTCATCTCCATTAACTGGACAAAAAGGTTATTAATCCCTCTACGTCTGTTCACACTCGTATCACAGTATGTTTGACGAAGGATTATTAGCTACAGTGCAAATATGACTACAGCAAACCCTTCATGTAAAAACAAGCAGAGATCGAAAGGCAATAAAAACATTGCACCTTCTTAAAATTATATAGTAAAATAGCAAAGTTATTAGTTATTCGCTGAAAAAGATTACTAGATTGTAGTCACATTGACGTAGATTCTCTTATGCGAAAGAATCGGGATGATTATGCTAATGACACTCGGCTCAAACTCTGTCCGAGTCTGTGTAAGGGTGTGAAGAGGAAGAAGAGTCAAAAAGGGGCAGCTGTAGGTCCTCAGGTGAACACCGTGGAGTACGACAAACCCTCGCCCGTGGAATGGCGAGCTTTAAGAGAGGGAGAATGTAAGGGGGTGAAGAGGAAGAAGAATCAAAAAGGAGTTACCTTTTCTGCCCCGTATCCGGAAACCCCTAGCCAGACAGCAGGGTTCTGGGGGGGGAGACGTTCTGCCCTGGACCAACTGGACCATGTGACTGCAGGGGGCAGTGAGGGAAAAGGAGGAGTGCTGCACAGAAAGCTGTGCAGGGAAAGGGTACGAAAGGAGAGCGCGCCAGGCACAGAACAGAGCGCGCCAGAGACACGGGAGAGCGCGCCGGAGAGAAAGCAGGCTGCAGCACCGCGCTCCCAGAGAGAGAGAACTCCCCGTCAGAGGACAGGGACTGAACTACGACACATAGTGAGCGCTGTATGTGAGTAAGTGGACTCGTTAGCGTCCGTGACCAGAGGAGACCTCCCCCCTGACAGTGCAGACCCGAGCTCGCTGTCCTTGGGACCGCAGTGACAAGCCGGGGCCCTTGAGTGAGACTTCCCAGTGTGCGCAGCATCGTTACTGCAGAGAGACTGTCAGTGTATCATACAGAAAACATGCAAAACACAAGCCGCGGAGACACCATCACATGTTTCTCAACGCAAGCAATGACTGGCCAGGTCTTTCCCCGGGAAGGAACAACCACGGGAAGGGCAGTCTCCAATGAAGGAAACCACCTATGCCAAAACATGGTATCCATCCACAGACAGCTGTTTCGGGGTATTGCCCCTCATCAGTGTGGAGTAGGAAACTGGCCAGTAGGAGCAATGCCTAGTAGAAGACTGTGAAAAATGAGGATGAATGAACTCATGGAGATCAACATCCAACACTGCGGAGACACCATCACATGTTTCTCAACGCAGTGATTCTAGAGCAATGCCCCCATCCCCCCATGCAAAACACAAGCCGCGGAGACACCATTACATGTTTCTCAACGCAAGCATTCATCCTCATTTTTCACAGTCTTCTACTAGGCATTGCTCCTACTGGCCAGTTTCCTACTCCACACTGATGAGGGGCAATACCCCGAAACAGCTGTCTGTGGATGGATACCATGTTTTGGCATAGGTGGTTTCCTTCATTGGAGACTGCCCTTCCCATGGTTGTTCCTTCCCAGGGAAAGACCTGGCCAGTCATTGCTTGCATTGAGAAACATGTGATGGTGCCTCTGCGGCTTGTGTTTTGCAGGTTTTTACATATTTCCCATAAGGGATGGGGGCATTGCTCTAGAATCACTGCGTTGAGAAACATGGGATGGTGTCTCCGCAGTGTTGGATGTTGATCTCCATGAGTTCATTCATCCTCATTTTTCACAGTGTATCATACAGAGACTTAGAGCAGGGGAGACTCAGGTTCGCAGCGTCTCCCTGCTTCCTGCTTTAACCCCTGAGGTTCCAGCTTCATCCAGAAGAGAGACTACGGAGACTGCAAGCGCCGCTGTTGTCGGTGCCAACCTGGGAGAAAAACCCTTCAATAAAGCCTTCCCCGGACTCATAAGTTATAACAATCCCAGTTTAACCCTTTCAACACCTGCATAACTGTCTTATTTCTTTCTACTCTTCCATTGTGTTATATGATTATTTTCTACTGTCACATTTATCCCCCCACTGCTTCTTCTTCCGTGGAGTGTAAAGTCCCTGTAAATAAACCTTTAACTCTTGGTCTGTCTTGGATCCGTGGTGACATCCTCAGCACCAGCACCGTATTACATCTGATCCGAGTGTCATCTGATTTTCTCACATGACAGAATCGTATCACAGGTGCGGAGAAGAAAGAACTTAATTTCTCCATGGTCTCTGTGAGCGTATATCAGATCGCACTCGGATGACATCTGAGTGCTGTCCGATGTTTCACACCCACCCATAGACTTGTTTTGGTACGAGTGATCCAAATATCAGATTCACTCTCAGCATACCGAATCGTCATGAGAAAATAATGACAGATCTACACTGCCTCGTAGCATAACATTGGTATAATAATAGGGAATGACCTTTCCTAGGGATGTTTAGTTCTCTATTATTGGTCTGTCTAAACAAGCAACTGATCACTCAATAAAGGAGCTAAATACTCCTTCATCGGTGAATGATTTTTAAAGGGAACCTGACCGCTGATTAATGCTGCCCAAAACTGTGAGTACCACGTATCAGCCACTGGCTATACAATCACAGCCATAGCTGCCGGGGACTGAGCCGCGCTACTGACTAGTCATAGAGGCGGGTACCTGGCGGCTTCTCCCCGCCCACTCACAATGACTGACAAGCCTCTGCCTGCAGCATTTCAGAGACAGACATACATGGCGATGATCGTACAAGGCTGATTCTGTGGTCAGCATCAGATTCCCTTTAAGTTTGCTTAAAAAAATAAAAATTCTAAAGCAGCACATTGTCGTGTGTAAATAAGACACGTGCTGCCAAGAGCAATGATATTCTACGCTTACAGAATGATCACATGTGTAGCTGATTGGTGGTCGTTTAAGGCTGTGTGCCCACGCTGCGTTTTTTTAAAGCGTTTTTGATGCGTTTTTCGGGGTCAAACCGCATCAAAAACGCTTAAAAGAAGCATCCCATTCATTTTAATGCTTTTTGACCTTTTTGTGCCAATGGATGCGTTTTTTACCGCTAAGGAAAGGCTTAGCGGTAAAAAACGCAGTATGTTCATTAATTTCCGCTTAGGTCCACGTTTTTGGCTATTTCCTATAGTCCAGAAGACGCTCGTTTTCTGGAAAGGAGAACCGTTTCCTGAGCGTTTAAAAACGCTAACGTGGGCACATAGCCTAACAGCCCCCATCACCACTGCAGTCAGTCACTGAGCTCAGAGGCTCGTGCTGTCCATCTGCAGAGCAGTGGGGCTCAGTGATTGGTGGTGTGAGCTGTCGAAGTGACGTCACCGCTGCAGCCAATGCATGGAGACCACAGCAGCGACGGAGAGCTGGCGTTGGAGTGAGTACTGTTTGCCTTTGTTATTTTACATGACTGGAATCGTTTCTAAAAATGGAAGACCCCCTTTAAACGAGCTGCTAAAAATTAGGAAGTTGGAACCAGTTGGCATCTCCACCAATCCCAAAGGCAGGGCTGATGTGCCCCAACTGGAGAGATGGTTGAGCATGAGAACCACTACTCCATTCATTGTCTATGGGACTGGCAGAGAAAACGGGACCCTTAGAGATCAGCTAACTGTCCCATATCTTGGGCATCCTGAGGGTGCCACACTGGTGTACTACAAGTCCCAGAAAGCTCGGTTACCAGCTAGATGAGCCCGAAATGTATAATCATTTACCTCTTTACTGCATTGACTTCCGTGGTTTTTTTCTTAGGGCCCTATGTAAGAAATGTAAGCATCTGGTTCTGGTGCTGACATTACTTTCCTTTACATGTATATAACATTTTTCTGGTGCCTTCCTTTTATCCGTATTTAGTACAATGCTTACTTCTTTACCGAAGAAGTCATAAACTATTAGCTTTCACATTGTCACAGATGAATGGATGAGACTCGATTAATTGATGTATTCCAACCATTGTGCCCGGAGTATTGAGACAAGATTGCATTCCAATATGTATTCCACCCAAGTATAATGAGAGCGCGATCATAGCCAAGCATTATCCATCTTCAAGGACACTTCTAAGAACTAATGGACAGACTGAGAACAATTGTTTTGCGCCCACATTGTATCTGCAGAAGTGAGGACCAATTAGCAGTCAACGCGTCTAATCAGGGTAATGGATTTAATGAAATTACACAGATGAACCGAGTGTTATGGATCATCCGCCCCGACGCTGGGCAGAGGTTCAGCTGGTGGGGATGGACGTTTGTTGGCTTCGATATTCTCAGGGTTGGACGAAGGCCACTGAATGTTCAGCCGCTTGACGTCTTGTATCTTAGCGAAGCTCGGTATGAACAGAACCCCCGGCGGCCGCGCCTGCCACGCCATAAAGCACTTAGATTAATTGAAGCACTGTACAGTGTAACAAACAAGTGTGATGCACGGAAAATATCAGCTTCTAGGAAAAACGCTGGCAGATCATTAGTAAACTGGAGGGATAATTGTTCTTAATGTTGCTGAAAGACCATTATCACCTTACAAAGAGAAAAGGACCTCGGTCCATTGGGTGCCTTTAAGATGTCTTTTAGGTCAGGGCACACAACGACATTGTGATTGTAGTGTCACATTTAAAAGGAATCTGTCAGCAGGTTATTGCTCTGTAATATAAGAGCGGCATGATGTAGAGGCTGAGACCCTGATTCCAGTGATGTATCACTTACTAGGCTGTGTGTTGTAGTTTCAATAAAATCAGTGTTTTATCAGCAGGAGATTAACACTATAGGACTAGATGTCTCGTGCCTCCTAGTCAACTGCTCTGTGTAACTCCGTCCACGACACTGATTGGCAGGTTTCTGTCTATATACAGTGTACACAGAAAGCTGATGTGGGCGGGTTATACAGAGCTCTGCAAGAGAAAACAGTGATTGTAGCAAAATGACAGCAAGCAGACCAGCAAGTGACACATCATGGGAATCAGGTTCTTTAGCCCCTACATTATGCAGCTCTCAGATTATTTTACAAAAGCTTGCTGACAGTTTCCCTTTAAAGGGAGTTTGTCACCCCATTTTAGCCCTATCAGCTGCCGGCACCGCCATCTGGGGCTTATCTACAGCATTCCATAATGCTGTAGATAAGCCCCCGATGTAACCTGAAAGATAAGAAAAAAAGAGTTAGATTATACTCACCATGGCGTTTGGTCCGGTCTGATGGTTGTCACCGTCCGGTCCAACGCCTCCCATCTTCATACGATGATGTCCTCCTCCTTACTTCTCCCTCGGCTCCTGCGCAGGCCCTGTTGAGGGCAGAGCAGAGTACTGCAGTGCGCAGGCGCCGGACCTCTCTGACCTTTCCCGGGACCTGCACACTGCAGTACTTTACTCTGCCCTCAACAGGGCCTGCACAGGAGCCGAGGGAGAAGCAAGGAGGAGGACATCATCGTATGACGATGGGAGGCGCCGGACCGTGACACCCACCACCCCTGCCCCCCGGTGAGTATAATCTAACGTCTTTTTCTTATCTTTCAGGTTTATCGGGGGGGGGGGGGGGGGCTTATTTACAGCATTGCAGAATGCTGTAGATAAGCCCCCGATGGCGGTGGCCGCAGCTCATAGGGCTAAAATGGGGTGACAGACTCCCTTTAAAGAGGTATTCTCAAGATAACTTCCCGATCGCTGGGCTGGGAGTCCAACTATTGGGACCCTCCACAGGAGAACCAGGAATCTTTGGATGGAGCGATGATCGAGCATGTGCACTTCTGCTCCATTCATTCTTCATGGCACTGCCGGAAAGTAAAAGCCGTGGGATAATTATATTTCCTGCAACTTCCCGTAATGGAAGCATTCATAAACATTCAGGAAAATCCAAACTGTATTTCAGGAGTAATCTATAGCATCTGCACCTCGAAGTTGTCCCGCTAAGACAGAAACCCATGTGTGAATGTCCTACTATGGTGCACGGACATCAGAGTCAGGATTCTGTGTGTCCTTCTACATGGACTGACCACTAGTGGCTGCTATTATTCACTTTGTTCAATTGTGCTGCAATTCCACTCCTTACCACTGGAGGCTGTTATTGTGTTCTGCAATGTGAAACCTGTGAAGGCCATCTTGCTTCCTATTTGGGCCGACTTAAAGCCACATGGGCCATTCACTCATTGCTTGAGTATTGTGTCTGTTACACTTGAAGATCATTCATGTGATCTCAATAAATCTTACAGTAAATGACCAGATGAATCGCACTCGTAGCACAATGTAATGGTGGGTCTAATAGCAGCCACAGCAATTTCATAGAATCATAGAAGACAATTTCTATGGGATCAAGCAAAAAATACCCCCCACTAATCACAGACGAGGTGCAGTTTGTGAAGATTATGGATGATAACGAGGGGTGAAAATACATGCAGTTTGCTGGTAAACTGAGGCAGCCTTAGCGGTGTAGAACCATTGATGTACAGCTACTATCATCAGTTTCAAGGGAATCTGCATCAGGTTAGACATAGAGACCCTGATTCCAGTGATGTCTCACTTACTGGGCTGCTTGCAGTAGTTTTGACTAAATCACTGTTTTATCAGCAGAAGATTATCACTAGAGGCCTAGTAAATATGCTGCCATGTACCGTAGTCCTCCATATTCTTGAGCTCTGTATAACCATGCCCCCACCACTGATTGGCAGCTTTCTGCCTATGCACAGTGTACACAGAAAGCTGCCAATCAGTGATGTGGTCGGTGTTATACAGAGCTCCGCATTCAGAGGATTGCTATATCTGCAGCAGAGAAAACACTGATTGTATAAAAAATACAGCAAGCAGCCCAGGCAGCAAGTGTCTCTGCCAATATATCATGCTCCTCTCACATAGGATATCAAAAACCTGGTGACAGATCCTGTTTAAAGGGAATCTGTCAGTAGGATCAACCCTCTTAAGCATTGTGTATATGGGCATGCAGGTCATAGGACGCTGAATAAAATGATACCTTGATTTCTGTGATCCAATGTCTTATTCCAAAGAAAACAACTTTTTTTTATTATATGTAAATGAGCTGTTAAGATCTATGGGTCGGACATAGATCTACATGAGAATCTGCCTCCAGGGAGGCGTTAGGTTCAAGAGTGGAATAGAAAACGTCAGTCTTTATCACTGACACCTTTGTTTATGGAGTAATTTATCCACACATTTAGTGCATATGCCAGAAAATTAAATCTACAGCAGCCACAATCTGGCGTAGATTTCAGCACAGTGTATACAAGTTTTCTGGCATATGTTACAGTAAATTTGTGGTGCGGTGGCAGGCGGTGTCTCTTTTACTTTGTCCCACCCACTTTTTGGAAAAAGGGGCTGATGCAAAAGCGCAAAAAGTCCCAAAGTTTGTCATCAACACTATATGCAGCAAATTTTGTGACTTTTTGAAGGCAGTTTTCTGGGGATGATAATTTGCCCCATTGTCTTTTGTGCACTGTGATCGCTCACTAAGGTTAAGTTTCCCTGATTAGCTTCTGGCGAGTTTTTGTTGTGTATTTTCGCTCCGCCAAAAACACAACGTCTTCCTGTTCCAGCAAAGTGGATGGGATTTATGCAAATCTCCTGCTCGTTGTACATTCTTTTATGAAGTGTAAACTGACCTGCGGTGCGCGTCTCAAATCCGCAACATGGCAATTTGTCTTGCGGATACGCCGAGTTGTCTGTGCGGAATTTCCCCATAGACTTGTATTAGATGCGGAAAATCTGACAGAAACATGGAAATGCATTAAATACGCGCATGACTGTATCACTAAACTTCTGTCAAAGCCAAATACCAAGAGGTATCAAAAACAAAACAGCTTTATTTAAAAGATGACACGCCAAAAAGAGACGAAAACTGCAGCTTCAACAACACAGATTACCTAATAGATGCAGAAATACTGTATTAAATCTGCAACATTCAAAAAATCACCAAATATTCATTGTGGGAACGTAGCCTAAAGCAACCGGTTTGCCCAATCTTATAATGATATGTTCCCAAAATGAGCTTTAGGTGAGTTTTTGACCAATTATGTAATTTTATTGTGGGGGTTTTTTTGTACTTTTTTTTTCTCCCCTTGGTTTGTCATGCTTTAAATAAAGCTTCTTTGTTTTTGATATTTCCTTACGAACGGACTACATGCGTTTTTGACTTGTTTACGCTATGGAAACGCACTAAAGACGCATGTGCGCTTTTTACCTTGTAATTTCCGCATCTAATATAAGTCTATGGGGAAAATCCATACAGAAAACTCAGTGTATCCACAAGAGAAATTGACACGTTGCGCATTTGAAGCACAAACCGCAGGTCCGGTTACGCTGCATTAAAAAGAAGAACTGGGCATGAGATTTCTATAAATCCCATCCACTATGCTGGAAATGTAAGACGCTGCGATATTGAAGCAGCAAAAATACGCATCATCAAAAACGCATCAAAAGATCATGGTGGGAACGTCGCCTTACAGTTCCAGCAAAGTGGATGGGATTAATAGAAATCTCATGGCCACTGTACTTCTTTATTACTCAGCGGAAACTGACCTGCGGTGCGTGCTTTAAATCTGTAGCATGGCAATTTCTCTTGCGGGTACACTAAGATTTCTCAATAGATTTTCCCCATAGACTTACATTAGATGTGTAAAATCCGCAGGTAAAAAACACACATGCGTCTTTAGCAGCATAAGGAAACTTTTACATTTACCGTGTTTTTGTGTCCCGTTTTTGCGTCCCCGATAGATTTCTATGGGGCCGCAAAAACGGGCCGCAATAATTCCACGGAGCGCCGTGTGCCATATGGCCGTGAGGGCCGTATTTTCAGCCGTGAAAAAAAGATCGAGCTTGCTCAATCTTTTCCACGGCTTACGGACACGGCCCCCACTGAAAATCAATGGGGCCGCAAAAACAACGGAAATTGCTTTTGCAGTGCACTGTCACTTCCGGTTTTGCGGAATGCCTTTTTTTTTTTCCAATACTGCTTCCATAGTATTGGAAACCTGAAAAACCGGTGATCCGCAAGTTTTTTTGGGGTCCGCAATAACAGGCTGCAAAAAACCCGGTAAGTGTAAAAGAAGTGTAAACAGAGTCAAGATTAAACAGAGTCAGCATGGGTTTGTAACTAATAAGTCATGTCAGACTAACTTAATTTCCTTCTATGATGGAATCACTGATTGGGTGGATCAAGGAAATGCTGTAGATATAGTATATCTTGACTTAAGCAAAGCATTTGACAAAGTATCTCATACAATCCTTATTGAAAAAATGGCTAAGTATGGAATGGACAAGGCAACTGTTAGGTGGATTCATAACTGGCTTAGTGATCGGACCCAAAGAGTGGTCGTAAATGGCTGCACATCCAGTTGGAAGAATGTCTCAAGTGGGGTACCACAGGGCTCTGTCCTGGGCCCTGTATTGTTCAACATCTTTATCAACGATTTAGATGAAGGAATTGAGGGTAAACTGATTAAATTTGCTGGTGACACAAAGCTAGGAGGTATAGCTAATACTAGAGAAGAGAGAGAGAGGATTCAAAAAGATATATATATATATAAACTGGAGAAGTGGGCAGCAACTAACAGAATGGTTTTTAACAGGGAAAAATGCAAAGTACTACATCTGGGCAATAAAAATGAAAAAAGCATATACAGAATGGGAGGAATAGGGCTAAGCAACAGCACATGTGAAAAAGACTTGGGTATACAGATCACAGACTGAATATGAGTCAACAGTGTGATGCAGCAGCAAAAAAGGCAAATGCAATTCTAGGATGTATTAACAGAAGTGTTATGAATGAGTCACCGTAGGAGGCAAAAGCAGAAATACAAGCTAAGTCCAGAAAACCAGAGAAGTTGGCAACTATCAGATTGCAGACCCCTGAACCTATCAACACAACTAGCAGTAGCCGTGGGGGGTTCCTACGATGCCCTAGACCCCTCGATCAATGCCGGAGAAATACATAGGCCTAAAGAAAGAAAGGGGAAATCTACACTGCCCCAGAGCAGACCCCAAAGTAAAAGGCAGCCCCCAACATATGACGGTGAAGCAAGATGAAAATACTAACACAGACAGAAAGATAGACTGATATACAAGTACTCAGTCAGACCCTTCAGGAATTGCGTGGCCGAGTTGCGGCTCTGGAGGCACAATCTCAGGCTTCTGTTCCTACCATCCCCAAACTACCGCCATTTAGGTTTGGTGGCGACCGAGACAAGTACCGTGGGTTTCTGAACCAGTGTCGTTTATACTTTGCTGCACATGTCACACAGTTTCCTACAGACCGATCCAAAGTATTGACTATCATCATGTTGCTGACTAATAAGGCCCTTGCCTGGGCAAACCCTCTGATAGAATCACAGGATGCATGTCTGAATGACTTCAATATGTTTATCGCCGCCATGGGGCAGATGTTTGACGATCCGAACCGTGGCCTTACAGCTGAGACGGCCCTGCTGAATTTGCGTCAAGGTAAACGCCCAGTGACTGAGTATGCTATGGATTTTAGAAGGTGGGCTCAGGACACCACCTGGAATAGTGCAGCGAAGTACTCTATATTTAAGAAGGGGTTGTCCAGTTCCATCAAGGACGAGCTCGCACGTGCGGAGGCTCCCACTGCTCTAGGTGATTTCATCAATCACTGTATTCGCCTAGACGCTCGCATCTCCGAACGAAAACTAGAAAGGTGGTCTGAGATGAACCGCAGCAATAAATCGCTTCTTCCTTTCCTTCCTAAGGAGATTCCGGACCCAAGTCCTCAGGAGTCCACACCTGAGCCGATGCAGGTAAATTCCCTACGAAGTCGAGTAAGTGACGAACGGAAGGAATTTCGCTTCAAGGAGAATTTATGTTTTTACTGTGGGAAGTCAGGACATTTTATTATCAACTGCCCCAATCGTTCTCGCAGAACAACCGCAGCCGTGATAGAACGCGACTTCTCTGAATCATACTCCATGACTTCCGAATCAGGGCCACCCGAAATTGCAGCAACCGCTCCTGATTATGACTTTTCAGATATGAACTCTGTTACATCCGAAACGATACTACCCATTAATGCTGTTATTCTATCTTCTGCAGTTTCATACCCTTGCAATAAGAAAAAAGATTCACATTGTTACCTTCCTATCAAGATCTGGATTGACTCCCGTTGGGTGAACAGTTCTGCCATGATAGACTCTGGGGCTAGCGGTAACTTCATGGACACTTCTTTTGCTAGGGAATATGGAATCCGATCACAGAGAAGAGTGTCTTCAATTCTGATGGAGACTGGATGGGTCCCCTTTGACCTCGGGGCCCGTAGACCAGCAGACTGAACCACTGAAGGTCCTCATGGGAGATGATCAACAGGAGAAATTGCCCTTCCTTCTGATTTCCTCTCCACATTTCCCTATTATCTTGGGTTTACCCTGGTTGCAGGCTCAAAATCCCATCATTGACTGGGAGTCTAAGAGATTGCGCTTCCCAGCTAAAGAGGTAACTTCTGAGAAATCGACTGATCCATCTCCGGCCAACCCATCATCGGACCTAGAGTTACCGGCAGTTTATAAAGAATTTTCGGACGTGTGCGATAAAAAGAATGCAGATAAATTACCACCACACCGCTCTTATGACTGCCCAATCGAGCTTCTGCCTGCTGCTACCATTCCTTTTGGTAATATTTATCCATTGTCCGGTCCTGAGCTCAAGACTCTCAAAGAATATATCGACGAGAACCTGTCTAAGGGGTTTATACGCCCCTCATCCTCTCCAGCCGGTGCACCCATCTTTTTCGTTAAAAAGAAGGATGGATCCCTCAGACCCTGTGTTGATTACCGGGAAATTAACAAGGTAACCATCAAGAACCGCTACCCCCTGCCATTAATTCCGGAGCTTCTCGAGAGAGTTCGTCAGGCCAAGGTCTTTTCAAAATTGGACCTACGCGGGGCATACAATCTAGTCCGTATAAGACCTGGAGATGAATGGAAAACAGCATTTAGGTCTCGATATGGACACTTTGAGTATTTGGTCATGCCATTTGGACTTTGCAATGCCCCAGCAACGTTCCAACATCTCGTAAATGATATTTTCAGAGACATTCTTGATATTTTTGTCGTAATCTATTTGGATGACATTCTGATTTTTTCTAGCTCCATGGAGGAACATCAGCAACATGTCAAGACTGTCTTGCAGCGGTTGAGGGAACACCAGCTGTACATCAAGCTGGGGAAATGCGAATTTCACAAGTCGGAGATTCAATTCTTAGGTTATGTAATTTCTCCACAGGGTCTGAGTATGGATAACAGCAAGATCAAGGCAATTCAGGAGTGGCCAATCCCCAAGAACGTCAAGGAGGTCCAACGTTTCATCGGGTTTGCTAACTTCTACAGACGTTTCATCAAGAACTTCTCTGACATCGTCTCGCCAATCACCCGGTTGACACAGAAGAAGACAGCATTTATTTGGTCCCTTCAAGCCCAAGAAGCATTCTCTCGGCTCAAGACCAAGTTCACGTCAGCACCAGTACTGATCCACCCTGACCCGGAACTCGCCTTCATTATTGAAGTGGATGCCTCAAACTGTGCCACCGGGGCTATACTGTCCCAAAGAACAGGTGAGAAGAATTTACTTCATCCTTGTGCTTTTCTTTCCAAGCGACTGTCTCCTGCCGAAAAGAACTACGATGTAGGAAATAAAGAATTACTGGCTATCATCGCCACCTTCAAGGAGTGGAGACATCTTCTGCAAGGAGCCTCACAGCCGATCGTGGTCCTCATGGATCACCGCAACCTTGAGTTCATCAGGTCAGCAAGATGCCTGACCCCACGGCAGGCCCGCTGGAGTCTTTTCCTTAATCAATTCAATTTTACAATCTCTTATAGACCAGGTTCTCGCAATGGAAAAGCAGATGCTCTATCCCGGATGTTCTCCACTGACGCTGTTCCAGATGCTCCACCTAAGACCATACTTTCTGATTGCAATTTTGTAGGAGTCATTCAGAATCAAGATTTGCTGCAGGTCATCAAAGAAGCTTACAACTCTGATCTTTTCCTGTCTCAGCCATCTGATGAGGTAAGCCTTCTTTTTAGGAATGGAGTTTGGACCCGGGAACGGCGCCTCTACATTCCTGAAGCCGTGAGGTTAAGAGTGTTGAGATTGGTTCATGATTCCAAGGTTGCAGGGCACAGAGGAATTCAGAAGACTCAAGAATTCTTATCTCGCTTCTTCTGGTGGCCAGGTTTTCGGAAGGATGTCCAGAAGTACGTTTCATCTTGTGAGGTATGTGCCAAATTCAAGGTTCCACGTGCCTCCCCTACTGGTCTGTTACAGCCTTTGCCGGTGCCGTCTCGCCCGTGGGGATCCATTTCTATGGACTTTATTGTAGAACTGCCCCTTTCTGAGGGAAAGAGTACGATTTTGGTGGTGGTCGATCGCCTGACCAAGGCGGCCCATTTCATCCCTTGTTCCGGTTTACCCTCTGCGAAGGACACTGCTGACCTAATTATCCAGAACATCTTTCGCCTGCACGGGGTTCCGGATGAAGTTGTTTCTGACCGTGGAGTTCAATTTACTTCAAAGTTTTGGCGAAGCTTTTGTTCAGCATTAGGCATAGAAGTTAACTTATCTTCTGCTTTCCACCCACAGTCCAACGGGCAGACAGAACGTACCAACCAAACACTAGAGCAATACCTTCGCTGCTATGTTTGCCATTTGCAAGAGGATTGGGTAAGGCTACTCCCCTTGGCCAAATTCTCTTATAACAACTCCCAGAGTGCCTCCACCAAACAGTCTCCATTCTACGCTAACCTGGGATATCACCCTAGCATTCTTCCCAGATTACCGGTAGATACATCTTTACCAGCAGTTGCCGACAGGATCTCTTCACTTCAACAGAACCTTGAACTTCTGAAAGAGACTTTGGGTTCCACACAAGAGAGGTACAAGAATGCAGCTGACAGATTTCGCAAACCAACACCAACATTTAAGGTAGGAGATTTAGTCTGGTTATCTACGAAGAATTTAAAGATGAAGATCCCTTCCCCTAAGTTGGGACAGAAGTACATTGGTCCTTATAGGATCAGTGGTCTGGTAGGTGCTGTTGCATGTCGCTTAAAACTCCCAAGAACACTGAAGATACATCCTGTCTTTCATACTTCCCTACTAAAGACTGTAGTACCAAATCCTTTTCCAGGACGTTCATCTCCTCCTCCCGATCCCGTTCTTGTGGATGGTCAAGAGCAGTTCATCGTTGAGAGGATTCTGGATTCAAGAATCTACAGAAATCGACTGCAGTATTTGATTAAATGGCAAGGCTATTCCTCAGAGGAGAATTCCTGGGAACCCGTGGATAATATTAACGCCTCCAGACTGATTGAGCAGTTCCATCAAAGGTACCCTGGCAAGCCTGGTTTAGGGTCGTCCGGAGGCCGTTCTTGAGGTGGGAGTAATGTCAGTATCTAGTCCTGGAATCTGTTTCTCTTGCCCTTAGACTTGCCCTTAGTTAACATGGATCTTGATGTTTCCACGTCGGCCATCTTGCTTCCTGCCAAAGCTGTATATAAAGCCAGCACCTGCTCTGATTCATTGCTTGTGTATTATGTATTGGACTTTGTGCCTCTGCAGTCCCAAGCCTGGACTTACTATCCCTGTTGGTCCTCTCTTAACGGCGGAGTCCTCTGCCAACCTGCACGTCTGGATCCCTGCCTGCTGACCGAGTGATTGCTGAACACTTGACTTCAGGAACCTCTGCCTGACTACACCTGCGGTGAAGTAAGAACTCCAGCCAGCTAGTGTGTTCCTCCGCTCTGCAAGAGTCTGTGTCTTGTGCCCGCATTGCTCAGTGACTTTGCATGCTGTGTCGCAGAGTATCAGCTCTGCTATCATATTGACTGAACATTTATCTGGACTTATATGCTATATTGCATTCAGATCATTAATACAATATTGCTTGCGCAACCCACTGTGTCTGTAGTCTCTTTGACCTATCCACTGGTGTCCAGTTGTATCCACTAGTATCGTGACACAGCCAGTCACAATCATCAGCCTCAGGTGTTTGACAATCAGGCTCACTACCTTTCTTTACCAGAAGAGGGAGTTCCTCGGGCCTCAGTAATGAAGGGGAAAATGAACTCACAACAGTACCTCCCCCTTGAGGAGGGGTCACCGAACCCTCAACTATGCCACCAGGGCGATCAGGGTGAGCCCGATGAAAGGCACGCACCAATCGTTTGGCATGAATATCAGAGGCGGAGACCCAGGAATTATCCTCCTGACCATAACCCTTCCACTTAACCAAATACTGGAGTCTCCGTCTAGCCAGACGGGAATCCAGTACTTTCTCTACCTCATACTCCATGTTACCTTCAACCAATACAGGGTCTGGAGGTGCCACCCCCGGAACAACAGGTTCAACAAACCTCTTCAACAAAGATTTATGGAACACATTATGGATTTTAAATGTGACAGGAAGAGCCAAACGAAAAGAGACCGAATTAATAATCTCCACAATCTTGTAAGGTCCAATAAATCTAGGCTTAAACTTAGGAGAAGCCACCTTCATAGGAATATTTTTTGATGATAACCACACCATATCACCAACCTTAAACTGGGGACCAATGGTCCTATGTCGGTTGGAAAACCGATGGGCCTTTTCCTGGGAGAGAGATAACTTATCCACCACTTGGTCCCAGATCTGGTGCATTCTCTCCACCACAGTGTCAACACCTGGGCAGGCAGAGGGCTCCACCTGCCCTGAAGAAAATCGAGGATGAAACCCAAAGTTACAAAAAAAAGGTGACAAAGTGGCAGAACTAGCTCTATTATTCAAAGCAAATTCGGCCAAGGGCAAAAATGAAACCCAATCATCCTGATCAGCAGAAATAAAACATCTCAAATATGACTCCAAGGTCTGGTTTGTTCTCTCTGTCTGCCCATTGGTCTGAGGGTGAAAAGCAGAGGAGAAGGACAACTGAATTCCCAGCCTGGAACAGAAAGTTCTCCAAAATCTAGACACAAACTGCACTCCTCTGTCAGATACAATGTTCTCAGGAATCCCGTGCAAACGAACCACCTGTTGTAAAAACAGGGGCACCAACTCAGAGGAAGACGGCAACTTAGGGAGTGGTACAAGATGAACCATCTTAGAGAACCTATCACAAATCACCCAAATAACAGTCATCCTCTGAGAGACAGGCATATCAGAGATGAAATCCATTGAAATATGGGTCCATGGCCTCTTGGGGACAGGCAAAGGCATCAACAACCCACTAGAGCGAGAACACGATTTAGACCAGGAGCACGTCCCACAGGACTGCACAAAATTCCTGACATCACGAGACAAGGAGGGCCACCAAAAAAACCGACTCACCAGATCTCTAGTACCAAAAATACCTGGATGACCAGCCAAAGCAGAGCAATGAACTTCAGACATCACTCTCTTCTTCCACTGGTCAGGAACATACAACTTTCCACTGGGACAACGCTCAGGTTTGTCCTCCTGGAACTCTTCCAGAGCACGTCTCAAATCGTGCGAGATGGCAGAAAGAACTACCCCTTCGCCTAAGATGGTAGCAGGCTTGGTCACCACAGGAGAATCAGCAAGGAAGCTCCTAGAGAGGGCGTCTGCCTTGACATTCTTTGTTCCAGGAAGAAAAGAAACCACAAAATCAAAACGTGTAAAAAACAAGGCCCACCTAGCCTGTCTAGGGTTCAAGCGCTTAGCCGACTCTAGGTAAATCAAATTCTTGTGGTCAGTGAGGACCACGACTTGATGCTTTGCTCCCTCCAACCAATGTCTCCACTCCTCAAATGCCCATTTCATGGCCAACAGTTCCCTATTCCCCACATCATAGTTACGTTCAGATGGAGAGAACTTTCGAGAAAAGAAAGCACAGGGATTCATTTTAGATGTTACAGGGTCCTTTTGGGACAAAACAGCTCCTGCACCAATCTCAGAAGCATCCACCTCTACCTGGAACGGGAGTGAGACATCAGGTTGCCGCAAAACCGGGGCGGAGGTGAATCTTCGCTTCAACTCCTGAAAGGAAGAAACAGCCTCCGGAGACCAATTTAACACATCAGCACCCTTTTTAGTCAAATCAGTCAATGGCTTGGCAATACTAGAAAATTTTGCTATAAATTTCCGATAAAAATTAGCAAAACCCAAAAACTTCTGGAGGGCCTTCAAAGAAGTGGGCTGAACCCAATCATAAATGGCCTGTACCTTGGCCGGGTCCATTTCAATAGTTGACGGGGACAAAATAAATCCCAAAAAAGAAATCCTCTGTACTCCAAAAAGGCATTTAGATCCCTTGACATACAGGGAATTCTCCCTCAAGATCCGGAACACAGTCCGAATATGTTCCACATGAGAATCCCAATCCTTGGAGAAGATCAAAATATCATCCAGATAGATAATCAAAAATTTATCGACAAAATCTCGGAAAATATCGTTCATGAAGCATTGGAAGACAGAAGGGGCATTAGTGAGCCCAAAAGGCATCACCAGGTACTCAAAATGTCCCTCCGGAGTATTAGACGCCGTCTTCCATTCATCCCCATGCTTAATGTGAATAAGATTATACGCCCCCCTGAGGTCAAGCTTGGTAAACCAGCAAGCACCTTTAACTCTGGAGAATAGATCAGAAATCAGGGGTAACGGATACTGATATTTAACAGTAATTTTGTTGAGGGCACGATAATCAATACAAGGTCTTAATGATCCATCCTTTTTGGCTACAAAAAAAAAAACCGGCACCCAAGGGTGACGAGGATGGTCTAATATGACCCTTCTCCAACGCCTCCTTAATATAGGATCGCATAGCCTCGTGCTCGGGTACAGATAAATTGAAGAGCCGACCCTTGGGAAATTTACACCCCGGGCTCAGTTCAATTGCACAGTCATAACTCCTATGAGGAGGCAGAGACGCAGACTCATTCTCACTAAATACATCATAAAAGTCCGCCAAATAATCAGGAACATCATGCGACTGAGGAGAGGTGGAAAACACCGGAGCCTCACTAAGGGCACACCGACAACCCCAACTCACCACAGACACAGATTTCCAATCCAAAACTGGATTATGAATCTGTAACCAGGGAAACCCCAGAACAACAGTATCATGCAGATTATGCAACACCAGAAATCTGCAATTTTCTTGATGGTCTGGGGCGACCCGCATTACCACCTGGGTCCAAAACTGGGGTTTATTTTTAGCCAAAGGAGTAGCATCAATTCCCCTCAAAGGGATAGGCGTCTGCAGAGGTGTCATCGGAAATCCACAACGTTTAGCAAAATCCAAGTCCATTAGGTTTAGGGCTGCTCCCGAATCCACAAAAGCCTTGGCGGAAAATGTGGACAGGGAGCAGATCAGAGTAATAGCCAGAAGAAACTTAGGTTGAACACCCCCAACAGAAAACGTGTGTGCAAAGCGTTTCTCTCGTTTGGGACAGACAGAAATAATATGCGAGGCATCTCCACAGAAAAAACACAACTTATTACGCCTTCTGAACTCCTGACGCTGCTCTCTGGAAAAAACTCTATCACATTGCATAGGTTCAGACATTTGTTCAACAGGTGGCAACACCTCTCATGCAGCTTTGCGTTAGCGCAAACGCCGATCAACCTGAATGGCTAATGACATAGAATCGTCAAGACCAGAGGGAACAGGAAATCCCACCATAGTATCTTTTACGGCTTCTGACAACCCCTTCCGAAAGAGAGCAGCCAAGGCAGTATCATTCCAGGTAGTAAGTACTGCCCACTTTCGGAATTTTTGACAGTACAATTCTGCAGAATCACGACCCTGGCTCAATGCCAGCAGGGTCTTTTCAGCCTGATCAATGGCATTAGGTTCATCATACAACAACCCCAAAGCTTGAAAGAATGCGTTCACATTAGACAGAATAGGATCATCTGGTTTCAAAGAAAACGCCCAATCCTGGGGATCGCCACGCAGCAAAGAGTTGACAATTTTAACCTGCTGCGCGGAGCTCCCTGACGAGTTAGGCTTCAAGGCAAAAAATAATTTACAATTATTTTTGAAATTCAAAAATTTAGACCGATCCCCAAAAAATACATCAGGTGTAGGAATCTTTGGTTCAGCATCATGTGAATGAGCAAGGTAGGCGGAAATTCCCCGCACTTCCGCAGCGAGCTGCTCCACACGATCAGACAATTGCTTTATCTCCATTGAGAGAAAAAAAAATTCCCCCTACGGCCTCAAAGATAGAGGAAAAAATCTACACACTTTTTTTTTTTTTTTTTACAATTCTTTCCTGCTATTGAGTACCCTAGGATCTGCGGTATGGCGGGTGATTCTGTTATGAATGAGTCACCGTAGGAGGCAAAAGCAGAAATACAAGCTAAGTCCAGAAAACCAGAGAAGTTGGCAACTATCAGATTGCAGACCCCTGAACCTATCAACACAACTAGCAGTAGCCGTGGGGGGTTCCTACGATGCCCTAGACCCCTCGATCACAGCCGGAGAAATACATACTCCTAAAGAAAGAAAGGGGAAATCTAAACTGCCCCAGAGCAGACCCCAAAGTAAAAGGCAGCCCCCAACATATAATGACGGTGAAGCAAGATGAAAATACTAACACAGACAGAAAGATAGACTGAGCAAAGACGGGGCCCCAAAACTACCTAGATAGGAAAGGAAAGGAAGGCTGCTGTCTGCAATCTGCCGAAACCCTATCAAAGACATAAGCCAACCAGCTGATATGAAAAAGGCCCTGAAGCAGCTAGGCTTCAAAAACTGAATCAGCACTCAGGTATTTTCAGAAGACAGAGCTAAATGAATTCAGCACACCCCAGCATGGAATGGCAGAAATCCAGAAAAACAAAGCAAAAACAAAGTCAAAGCACAAAAGCAAAAGGCCGAGCAGCAAACTTAGCTTTGGCGGAGCAGGAATTCAGACTGGTCTCCAAGGATCCCACAGAGAAATCACCCGCAGGGCAGAAGGGCGTTGGCAGCATTATATCCAGTCCGTAACTCCACTCAGCCAGTCACAATCATCAGCCTCAGGTGTTTGACAATCAGGCTCACTACCTTTCTTTACCAGAAGAGGGAGTTCCTCGGGCCTCAGTAATGAAGGGGAAAATGAACTCACAACACAGAAGCATACAGTCTAGATCACGTGAAGTCATTATTTCCCTCTACTCCTCTTTGGTGAGACCTCATCTGGAATATTGTGTCCAGTTTTGGGCACCACATTTTAAAAAAGACATCAACAAACTGGAGCATGTTCAGAAACGAGCGACCAGAATGGTGACCGGTCTGCAAACCCTGTCTTATGAGGAAAGGTTGCAGGATTTGGGAATGTTTAGCTTGCAAAAGAGAAGACTGAGAGGAGACTTAATAGCTGTCTACAAATATCTAAAGGGCTGTCACATTGTAGAAGGATCAACTTTATTCTCATATGCACAAGGAAAGACTAGAAGCAATGGGATGAAACTGAATGGGAGGAGACACAGATTAGATATTAGAAAAAACTTTTTGACAGTTAGAGTGATCAATGAGTGGAACAGGCTGCCACGAGAAGTGGTGAGTTCTCCTTCAATGGAAGTCTTCAAACAGAGGTTGGACAGACATCTGACTGGGATGATTTAGCGAATCCTGCTTTGAGCAGGGGGTTGGACCAGATGGCCCAGGAGGTCCCTTCCAACTCTACGATTCTATGATTCTATGATAAGCCTAAGTGCATCAAAAATGCATGTAATCCGCACCTAAATGTATCAATAAAGTTTTGTTAAAGCCAAAAATCAGGAAGTGTCAAAAACAAAACAGCTTTATTTAGAGCAAGAAGAGACAAAAAAAAAATAAAATTAGACAGAGCAGTACCTATAACTGACTACTATTTAACAATAGTAAGGTTATGTGCACACGCTGCGGATTCACCTGCAGGTTTTTCCGCGCCGAACCGCAGGTAAAGTGACCTGCGGATTAGCCTGCGGTTTTCCCCTGCGGTTTCACACCTTTACTATGTTAAAGGTGTGAAACCGCAGCGGAATCCGCAGAAACAATTGACATGCTGCGGTTTATAAACCGCAGCAAAACCGCGCGGAAAAAACCGCAGCGTGAGCACAGCGGTTTTTAAAACCCATTGTACCATCTCTGCGGAACTGCTGCAGTTCTGCAGGGCCAAAAACGCTGAGGAAACGCAGCAGAATCCGCAGCGTGTGCACATAGCCTAAAAAGAATTGTGTGCAGCGGGGGTCACAGGGGTATGGAGGACCTCCTACCATTCTGGACCGTCTCAGCCCTCGCTCCGTGCTTACAATCCCATTACCAAAAGGATTGTGTGTTATTCCGACAGCTCGCCCAGCAAGACAATGGTTGTACATAAAGCTGGCAGGTCCCAGTGTTCTGCGCACACAGTGATGTAGCGGGCCCCGTGCGCGGACTCACTAATGATGCTCCTGTTTTCAAACAACTTATCAGCATCACAAAAGGTGCACTGGTCCATCCCTCTGGGGAATAAAAAAAACCTTTACATTTGGGTACAATTCACACAGAAATAGACTACTAAAAGAGGAACAAATCCCATCTTCCCACAATCAGACTCTCTCTGTCCTTTTTTTTGTGCAGACATGAAATTAGTTGTGCCAATCACCCGCTCTACATTCCGTAGCACACAGTGGCCGTATAGCAGCAAGGCGGCATATCGTCATCCCTGGGCTATGCAGATATTGTAGCAAAGCTGTGTTTTACATTTGGGACACACAGTTATATTAGAATGTGTTTTACATAGGACTGCATGCAAACCTACTATGTTATTTGGACCCAAAAAGGTATCTCAAATGAGATCCAAACAATGAAATTACTAACTCAGCTCTGCTCCATCTTCACATATACCATTGATTTGTTATAGATACAATGCTAGATTGTTCTTAGTATCTGCCAGAAAGGTTTTAGACCACGTTCACATGGTCAGTATTTTACATCAGTATTTGTAAGCCAAAAAAAAAAAAAACAGGAGTGGATGATAAATACAGAAGTGATTACGTGTCTCTATTAGGCTATGTGCACACGTAGAAAACCAAAAACAAAACAAATATCCTGGAATAAAAAAGTAAAAAATATATTGCAAAAATTGCATGAAGGTAGTAATAATAATTAGGCTATGTAGTTAACATAATTTTGATCAAAATAATGTAGAAGCCATCCCGCCACGTCACTACAACCCCCGTGGGACAGTCCTAACTCTTGTATTTAAAACCTTCCCACTTGTCAAGTGACGTAAATGTGAACAAGGACAGAGGGACTGAACCACCAGTAATAGTATAGGCCAGACAGGATGGATTTTCCAACTCAGAAACAGGGCGGTCACACCCTTATATGCACAGAATGCACAATGAAACAAATGAGAAACTGGGTCTGAGCAGAAAAAGTAAATTAATGTGCATGTCCCACAAGGGTTGCCTTGACGTGGCGGGATGGCTTCTACATTATTTTGATCAAAATTATGTTTACTAAATACCCTTATTATTACTATTATTACTACCTTCATGAAATTTTTGCAATATATTTTTTACTTTTTTATTCCAGGATATTTGTTTTGTGTTTTGTTTTTGGTTTTCTCTGTGTAGAGGTCATGTGTTCATATGCAATTACAATTTGCATGCACATTAATTTACTTTTTCTGCTCAGACCCAGTTTCTCTTATGTGCTCACGTATGCAGACAATTTCCGTTGAAGCGCGGTTGGCGTGAAACGGCCGTTGTCCACAGTTCACGCATCTCTCCCGAGCCCATGCTTTTTATCTGAAAATACGTTCACTTCTTCAGAACGGTGAGTGTCGTCCCTTTTGTTCTTTTTCATACAACTAATCAGAATATTAAACTAAGAAGTTTGTGTTCAGTTTTGTACATTTTTGCACGTCCGCAATAGATCAGTGTATATGTTTTGGCCGTGCAGTCCAGGTCTTTTTTTACAGCTATGTAGGAGGAATTGATTAGAAAACTATGGATGACATTTTTGTAGGAGCGATATCCCGACAAGTTTATACTGTCAGTTTGGGATGACAGACTTCTTTTAAAGAGAGCCTGTAAATTTTTTTAAAAAATTGAGCTAAATACCTTGTAAAAATCATTTAAGGCCACAGGCACACATGGAGTATTTGGTGATTTTTTTTACCCCAGTATTTGTAAGCCAAAACCAGGAGTGGGTGAGAAATGCAGAAGGGTGCAAATGTGTATTCTGCTTTTCCTCTGAGCGTTCCACTCCTGGTTTTGTCTTATAAATACTGGGGTAAAAAACTCACCCAATACTCAATGTGTGCACATGGCCTGACTCTTCCGATTCATTTCAGACACTTTTTTCCATTTTGTGCTATGTCACTCCATTGCAGAGAGATTCACATTTGCGTCTTCTGGAGTGCAGTATGTAAAATGTCTGCTTGCGGACCAACTGGTGTGAAAGTGGCCACCTCCAGTGTTCTCTGCGCTTTCACCGCTCCCTCAAACCTCGGCAGCACCTGAGACTGCTAAATCAGCTACTTAGCTTTATGATTAGACAGTGTCAAGTTTGGAGCAAAATCCAACAGGACTGGCTTCAAAGAAGTGACATATATATTTTTTTTTCTTCTATTAGATATTTTTCAAAACCTATTTAGGAAAAAAACTTTGGAAAAACTTCTCATATTAACAACAGAGTGGATTTCCCAAATGAAATGAACATGAAGAGCATCCCATGCTTTTTTTTGGACATAATTTTTTTAAGAGTATTTTAGAGAGAATCTACTCCATGAAATTCCTCAAAAACGCCATATGAACAAAGCCACTCACCACAATACTGATCTGTTCAAATATTTTTTTACATTTGGATGCAGAGTGGATATAAAAAGTCTACAAATCTCTAAAATGCCAGATTTTTCTCATGTAAAAAAATCATATCAAGAGGAATCATTTCAGACCTTTTTTTTCGCTGCTCCCGTCTCAGTGATTTACCTGCTGCCGTGATGTTAAGTTGAGAGATCACATCACCGCTGCAGGCAATCACTGAGCTCAGCGGCTGTGCTGAAGTAGACAGCATGTGCCTCCACCAAACTCATGGACCACAGTTGGCTACAACAGTGATAGATGCTCTTAGGGCAGAGACACACTGGCAAATTTTTCGTCCGAGAATCGGATCGTAAAACTTGCCCTGGCCGGCACCTCTCCTGACCTGAACTTGACAGCTGCATAGTAATCCATCACGCTGTCATGCTCAGGTCAGGAGAGGTGCCGGCCAGGGCAAGTTTTACGATTCGATTCTCGGCCGAAAAATTTGCCAGTGTGTCTCTGCCCTCAACATGTTATTAACGCTGTAGCCAGAACACTGAGACTGGATCAATGGTGGCGAGCTGGTGCTGGACCCATGGAAGGTGAGTACCTGCTCTGTTTGTTATTTTAGGTATTTTACAGTGGTTGGCATCTAATTTTCTCATACATGCTGGCCATAAGCTATCTCTCGATACTTATAGGAATGTTAAGGGGGTTGTCCACTACTCAGACAACCCAGTCTGAAACCCTAGGTTTCCCCCAGTAAAATAATCGCATTCATACTCATCTCCGGTACGAGCGTCATTCCACCAGTGTCAATACTGGCTCTCCTAGGGGCTAGCGTGACATTATAACAAGCTCTTGCTTCACTCCCTCTCTTTCAGACAAAGCAAGACATCAGCTCTCACTTCCTCCGGATGTCAATTTCATTTGTAGGAGAGGAGAGAAAAGCCAGCACTGATTTCCTGCTGTGATCGCATGACATAAGAATGTCATGCAATCCGTGGGAGAGCCAGTGCTGACACTGCTGGAACAGCGCTGTCGCCGCTGGAACAGCATCGGCACCATACATGATTATAAGTGTTAGACTGGAGTCACACCAGCGATTAAATCGGACAAATGCAATGCGATAAAAAATCGCATTGCAGTCGTCCCACTGTTATTCTATGGTGCTGCTCCCATCATCCATTTTTTTATCGGATCCGTTCCTCGAACCGAGACAATCGCAGCATGCTGTGATTGTCACCGATTTTCGGATCGGATTCGCCAATGCAAGTCTATGGATACGATTAAAAATCGGATTACAAACGGACCACAAGTGTGACTTGCGATAAAATCGCAAGACTTCTCCAGGTCAACAGGAAAGGGCATCAGGCATTGGCATTGGATGTCAATTTGATGCTTAGATGCGATTAAAATCGGTTCATCGACGGAAATTCGGATGACAGACGGATCCCTGGACAAGAAATCTTTGTGCGATTTCGTACCGTAAAAATCGGACCGATTTTTTAATGGTTGTGTGTGACTCTAGCCTTATTATTTTACTGGGGGAAACATAAGGAATCAGAAAGGGTTGTCCAAGTAGTGGACAAATTGCCTGACGAAGATGATGTCAGGGAGGAGTCTTTTTATAGATCATCAAGAGGCTGATGAAGGTGATTATTATTATTTGCATATTGTAAAACTGCAGAATAAGAGGGCGCACTATGGTGCATCCTTTATTGCTATACTCTCCTTTTTTTTTTAAGTCTTCTCGGCTGCGAAAAAAGTGGTAACGAGAGATGAGCATATAGTTACGGTATACAGGAATATCCGCAGATCGCATTCTGCACAGACACATATTACAGTGCCATCTGCAGATATAGGATGGTGACAAGCGTCTCTTAATCTACTCCTACATAATGCCTACCCTCCTACGGAAGACTAATTGGCGACACATTATCGCTCCTCTTGTAGACGTGTGGGCACACAAGTGTGATATAAGTGAGTGAGATGCCAGCTTTCCTCCTTGCAGCCTGTTTGTTGTCTACGCACTTTGGAGCAATGAGCTAATTCCCCGATCCCTAGGTGCCGGACCCTCGCAGCGCGCTCAGTATTTGCGGACATTGTGCATTACACCCATCTACTAATGGATATGGCATGATTAAGAGGAGGAGGAATGTGAGGTTTTCTCTCCGGGTATGACAGGAGATCATAATAACGACTCACTGATTGCATATTCCCCTGAAATAGTTAATTATAGCGATGGGAGAGGGGGGTCCTCACTGTCAATCATCCATAGCCTGCATGGGGATTGTTGGGGGAGTTTTGATCTTTGAGTCGGAAATGAAGGATGACGGGGCGCCACTGAGGGCACAAAGCTGGATATGGTCCCCAACCTGGCGCATCATCCTATTAACATAACAGAGAGTTCCTATCTGACATTCGTCACACATACTAAGTGGGGGTCAAAAGGAACCAAAATGCATTTAGATTTCCACCTGCAGGGCGGTGCTCCCAGTCTCCAGCTATACTGGTATCACTACATTCACACTACATGGATTCCCGCCGGGACAGGGTTTATATGGCCACGCACATTACAAGTAGGTTGATGGTTCAACAACTGTTGAACCATGGTTTCAATGATGCAGTTCTTGATATTTTAGTGGGTATGATATTCGCAGTCATAAATATTTATTTACACCAAGAAGGTGATAATAAATTGGTAGAAATTACTTTTGCTAATGAAAAGTAAAAAAATCGTTCACGTAACGATAATTCGTACAGATGGGAATGTGGCATCGGTTGCCCACGATGATTGTTCTTTGGCAATTCTCACCTGTCGAACTTTGTCGCAGAGTTTATGACCACATCCCGTGTATTATGACTACATGAGCCTGCAGGAGGGGAGGGGGGTGAGTGCCATATGACTATGGATGAAAAGTATCAGCGACACCACGGTCACCGCTTGACGCCATAACCAACTGACCTGACGCCGTATGGATGCCATATCAAGTCTAGAGTAGCAGGAGTGTCCGGAGGGCGGAGGAAGTGGGATTTTATAGGTAAGTTAATGTAAAGTTTCTTTTTGATGGAGCCACACAGGTTTTTTTTAGAAAACTTAATGTCCATGCTTCTTATAAAAAGAGATTGTCATATGTGTAAAAATTGTCCCGCATGCCCGATGCCTTGGGGTGATCCTCGACTCTGCGCTCTCTTCCAAACCACATATCCAAGCCCTCGCCTCCTCCTGCAGCCCCAAACTCAAAAATATTTCCCGGATCCGCTCATTCCTCAACCACAAAACCACAAAAACACTAGTGCACGCTCTTATCATCTCCCGCCTCGACTACTGCAACCTCCTACTCTCTGGCCTCCCCTCTAGCACTCTAGCACCGCTCCAGTCCATCCTACACTCTGCTGCCCGACTAATCCACCTGTCTCCCCGCTATTCCCCAGCCTCCCCCCTATGCCAGGCCCTTCACTGGCTTCCTATTGCCCAGAGGATCCAATTCAAAACCCTAACCCTGACATACAAGGCCATCCACAACCTTTCTCCTCCATATATCTGTGACATGGTCTCTAGGTACCTACCCGCACGCAACCTTCGATCGTCCCAAGATCTCCTTCTCTACTCCCCCCTTATCTCTTCTTCCCACAACCGCATACAAGACTTCTCCCGTGCTTCCCCCATACTCTGGAACTCCCTACCGCAAAACATCAGACTCTCACCATCAACGGAAACGTTCAAGAAGAACCTGAAGACCCACCTGTTCCGACAAGCCTACAGCCTGCAATGATCCTCGGTCTACTGAACCACCGCACGACCTGCTCTACCCTCTCCTACTGTATCCTCACCCATCCCTGTAGACTGTGAGCCCTCGCGGGCAGGGTCCCCTCTCCTTATGTACTTGTGCGTCCCTTGTCTTACACTTGTTTATTATTCTTGTATATATTACACTTGTCTATATTTCCCCTTTTCACATGTAAAGCGCCATGGAATCAATGGCGCTATATAAATGCATAATAATAATAATAATAATAATAAATTGTAAATTTTGTAAATCACGTAATGATGACATTGGCAATCTGAGGAGTCATGAATAAGTCACCGGTACACATTGCACATCCTGGTGTTGGAGTACAAGCATCAATACGATTCAGTTTAGGATAAAATTTTAATATCTGTGCACCCAAATGAATATTTTACAATAATGACGCCTGGTTCACTACAGTGCTTAGTGACGCTGTTTTTCTCATACCCTACTGGTCATTGCACTGTGTGACGGGCAGAAACGATTAGTTACAACCCACAAAAAGATCAGAAACCATATATTATTAGCTCATTTTCCCCACTTATTGCCCCGGAGGCCAACTATCCAACAATCCTGCAAATAAAGGTCGTTCTTTTTTTTCCTCCTATTTTCCCAATTTTTTTTATATGAAGT
The DNA here is from genome assembly GCF_039654945.1 of Dendrobates tinctorius. Lineage (NCBI taxonomy): Eukaryota > Metazoa > Chordata > Amphibia > Anura > Dendrobatidae > Dendrobates > Dendrobates tinctorius. The sequence continues at coordinate 4,540,728 of NW_027361684.1, read as the reverse complement.
CTTTTATATATATATATTACGGTGATTGGTAATTTATTTATCATTATATCACAGCTCATAGTGAATGCAGGTAATGTTTTCATATCAGTATTCTAAGTCATAGACACAGATCACGTTAAATCTTTACAATTTATTATAGATTTCCAATTTCTCTTGATTTTTGGAAGAAACAGCTGATGGTGCCTGAGGTAGAGAGGTCTACATGGTCATACATTGGCTATATCCAAAACTGGGGGCGAATGGAATATATATATCACCCCCTAGGCTGTACTTGAGTATTTAAATGATTGCAAAGTATCTTCTCATGGATCCATCTGCAACTTTTGGGATCACTGTGCAAAATGTAAAGTGCAAGTTCTGATCATGGTAAATGTATGGGGTTCCTGATCGTCCGCACGTCCTGTATGGATTGCACCGATCACAATCGTCCGATAATAATCGCTGTCACTCACCTGCCAAGAGCTGGATGGGATGTCATTGAATCTTCCTAGTCCCCCGAGGGTGTAGCAGCTGGACATGAAGTCCAGGCTGTCAGAGCAGTGCCACAATAGCCCAAAGCTGACCGGCTGCTCCTGATCGCCAGATCTCACTATCCAAGCCGGGGAGAGGAAGCTGAAGCTGCAGACAGCCACCAGGCAGGCAGAGAGCAGCACCCAGAAGCCGGACACACAGCTCAACATCCTGGGCTGCCGCTGCCACTGCTGCGGGGGAACCAGCCCCAAAGCAGCATCCAGCCCCGCGCTGCTCTTCTTCTTACTGTCCAGCAGCGAACGCATCTGGGAGGTAAGAAATAATCCCAAATCCTCCCACCTCCTCCCCCCCCTCTAAAATGCAATGGGGTCCTCCTATCGCACCATCAGGATGCACCCGAGGCACTACTATTACCCCAATACGGGGGTGGGTGAGGTGAGCTAGTTACTCCAGTGCACTGATGCCTGCGCACACGCTGCAACTTCCCCGGGCAGTGACTGAGAGAAGTCACAGGCAGGATGCAGGATGCTGGCTGTACATGACAGCGGGGGAAGAGGGGCCGGTCCTGTGTCCCTGCTCTCCTCCTCCTCCTCCTCCTCCCTGTGTACAGTATGAAGGAATGGAGGAGGCTGCACCACAACCTGCCGCACTCACAGGTGTCCCCGGGGCTGTCACTGACTACTCCTGTGACCTGCTGCCTGCCACTGACAGCTCCTGTGACCTGCTGCCTGTCCCTGACAGCTCCTGTGACCTGCTGCCTGTCCCTGACAGCTCCTGTGACCTGCTGCCTGTCCCTGACAGCTCCTGTGACCTGCTGCCTGCCACTGACAGCTCCTGTGACCTGCTGCCTGTCCCTGACAGCTCCTGTGACCTGCTGCCTGTCCCTGACAGCTCCTGTGACCTGCTGCCTGTGCTGCCTGCCACTGACAGCTCCTGTGACCTGCTGCCTGCCTCTGACAGCTCCTGTGACCTGCTGCCTGCCTCTGACGGCTCCTGTGACCTGCCACTGACAGCTCCTGTGACCTGCTGCCTGCCTCTGACAGCTCCTGTGACCTGCTGCCACTGACAGCTCCTGTGACCTGCTGCCTCCACTGACAGCTCCTGTGACCTGCCTGCCACTGACAGCTCCTGTGACCTGCTGCCTGTCCCTGACAGCTCCTGTGACCTGCTGCCTGCCTCTGACAGCTCCTGTGACCTGCTGCCTGCCACTGACAGCTCCTGTGACCTGCTGCCTTTCACTGACAGATCCTGTGAAATGCTGCCTGCCACTGACAGCTCCTGTGACCTGCTGCCTGACACTGATAGCTCCTGTGATCTGCTGCCTTTCACTGACAGATCCTGTGAAATGCTGCCTGTCCCTGACAGCTCCTGTGACCTGCTGCCTGCCTCTGACAGCTCCTGTGACCTGCTGCCTGCCATTGACAGTTCCTGTGACCTGCTGCCTTTCACTGACAGCTCCTGTGACCTGCTGCCTGCCTCTGACAGCTCCTGTGACCTGCCTGCCTCTGACAGCTCCTGTGACCTGCTGCCACTGACAGCTCCTGTGACCTGCTGCCTGTCCCTGACAGCTCCTGTGACCTGCTGCCTGCCTCTGACAGCTCCTGTGACCTGCTGCCTGCCACTGACAGCTCCTGTGACCTGCTGCCTTTCACTGACAGATCCTGTGAAATGCTGCCTGCCACTGACAGCTCCTGTGACCTGCTGCCTGACACTGACAGCTCCTGTGACCTGCTGCCTGATACTGACAGCTCCTGTGACCTGCTGCCTGACACTGACAGCTCCTGTGACCTGCTGCCTGTCCCTGACAGCTCCTGTGACCTGCTGCCTGTCCCTGACAGCTCCTGTGACCTGCTGCCTGCCTCTGACAGCTCCTGTGACCTGCTGCCACTGACAGCTCCTGTGACCTGCTGCCTGCCTCTGACAGCTCCTGTGACCTGCTGCCACTGACAGCTCCTGTGACCTGCTGCCTCCACTGACAGCTCCTGTGACCTGCCTGCCACTGACAGCTCCTGTGACCTGCTGCCTGTCCCTGACAGCTCCTGTGACCTGCTGCCTGCCTCTGACAGCTCCTGTGACCTGCTGCCTGCCACTGACAGCTCCTGTGACCTGCTGCCTTTCACTGACAGATCCTGTGACCTGCTGCCTGCCACTGACAGCTCCTGTGACCTGCTGCCTTTCACTGACAGATCCTGTGAAATGCTGCCTGCCACTGACAGCTCCTGTGACCTGCTGCCTGACACTGACAGCTCCTGTGATCTGCTGCCTTTCACTGACAGATCCTGTGAAATGCTGCCTGTCCCTGACAGCTCCTGTGACCTGCTGCCTGCCTCTGACAGCTCCTGTGACCTGCTGCCTGCCATTGACAGTTCCTGTGACCTGCTGCCTTTCACTGACAGCTCCTGTGACCTGCTGCCTGCCTCTGACAGCTCCTGTGACCTGCCTGCCACTAACAGCTCCTGTGACCTGCTGCCTGCCACTGACAGCTCCTGTGACCTGCCTGCCTCTGACAGCTCCTGTGACCTGCTGCCACTGACAGCTCCTGTGACCTGCTGCCTGCCACTGACAGCTCCTGTGACCTGCTGCCTGTCCCTGACAGCTCCTGTGACCTGCTGCCTGCCTCTGACAGCTCCTGTGACCTGCTGCCTGCCACTGACAGCTCCTGTGACCTGCTGCCTTTCACTGACAGATCCTGTGAAATGCTGCCTGCCACTGACAGCTCCTGTGACCTGCTGCCTGACACTGACAGCTCCTGTGACCTGCTGCCTTTCACTAACAGATCCTGTGACCTGCTGCCTTTGACTGACAGATCCTGTGACCTGCTGCCTGACTCTTTTGCCTGTCACTGACAGCGCCTGTGACCTGCTGCCTGTCGCTGACTGCTCCTGTGACCTGCTGCCTGTCACTGATTCCTGTCACTGACAGCACCTGTGACCTGCTGCCTGTCACTGATTCCTGTCACTGACAGCACCTGTTATCTGCTGCCTGGGGGCAAACACTTTTTCACACAAATGTATTTTTATGTATGTATTTTCTCCATGCATTCACTCTCTTTATCCTGAAGCAGCATGGTTTCCCCTGCCATAAATGATGCTGTCTACCCAGGGACAGATTCCTGATGTTCTAGTGAATCTCCATAGTGCATGCTGTTTGCCGTCAGGACTCTCAGGTGCCCGGAGCAGGCAGGCGCATGATTTGCATACGTGTGGTCATGTGCCAACTAGACGTGTGCAGCCTCGCTCAATACAAGTGAATTGAGTGAGGCTGAACACGTCTAGTCTGAATGTAGCCAGAAGTATGCAAATCACATACATGTATTTTCCATGTCAGAGAGTAGTGGCGTGTGGCACCGGAGCAGGGATGGGTAAGTACTAATAGTGCACTGAGTGGCCAACTATGGGATCCCTATATATTGGCACAATGAGCATCTCCCAACCCCATTGTGACACTCCGGTATAGGAGTAGATGAGGTGTAGCGGTCGCCATGCATCAACTAAGATAAAATACAATAGAGACAGCAGCAGAGATCCATGGTCCCTTCCCTTCTCCAGTCAAAACGAAGAACAAAAGGACCACCAAGTGGTGGGAATCCTGGAAATTGGATTGGCTCCTATAATACATCAATGGCCGGGGTCACACTTGCGAGAAACTTGCACGAGTCCCATGTCTCAATACCCGGCACTGCCGCCGGCACTCGCACCGCAGCACTCAGCTGCACAGAAATGCAACACACTCTGATCTCGAGTGCCAGCGGCAGTGCCAGGTATTGAGACTTGTGCGAGTTTCTCGCAACTGTGACGCCGGCCTATGGCATGTACTTTTGCCTTAAATGTTACAGACAGTAATACTCATGTTCGGACTGGCCCATAGGGTAACAGGGCAATCCGCCGGTGGGCCCCCAATTCCTCTGTATGGTGAGTATTTGGCAATAATTCACTTGATTCAGTCTGTACAGGAAAAACAGCATCTCATTCATTTACCTAAAAACCCAGTTTATTATTATATAGAGACTAGCTGAAGAGCCCAGCGCTGCCCGGGCATAGTAACTACCTACGGTTATAAAAAATAATAACGATTATATCTATATATATAGAGCTGAGTGTATAGCCCCTCCCACTCCGCATACCACATTCACTATAATATCCCACATCATCCCAACAGCCAGAGCCACCGGACTACTCCCCCTAATATCCCACATCATCCCGTCAGCCAGAGCCACCGGACTACTACCCCTAATATCCCACATCATCCCGTCAGCCAGAGCTACCGGACTACTCCCCCTAATATCCCACATCATCCCAACAGCCATAGCCACCAAACAACTACCACTAATATCCCACATCGTCCAGTCAGCCAGAGCCACCGGACTAGTACCACTAATATCCCACATCGTCCCGTCAGCCAGAGCCACCGGACTACTACCCCTAATATCCCACATCATCCCGTCAGCCAGAGCCACCGGACTACTCCCCCTAATATCCCACATCATCCCAACAGCCAGAGCCACCGGACTACTCCCCCTAATATCCCACATCATCCCGTCAGCCAGAGCCACCAGACTACTACCCCTAATATCCCACATCATCCCGTCAGCCAGAGCTACCGGACTACTCCCCCTAATATCCCACATCATCCCAACAGCCATAGCCACCAAACAACTACCACTAATATCCCACATCGTCCAGTCAGCCAGAGCCACCGGACTACTACCACTAATATCCCACATCGTCCCGTCAGCCAGAGCCACCGGACTACTACCCCTAATATCCCACATCGTCCCGTCAGCCAGAGCTACCGGACCACTCCCCCTAATATCCCACATCATCCCAACAGCCAGAGCCACCGGACTACTACCCCTAATATCCCACATCGTCCCGTCAGCCAGAGCCACCAGACTAGTACCACTAATATCCCACATCATCCCATCAGCCAGAGCCACCGGACTACTACCACTAATATCCTACATCGTCCCAACAGCCAGAGCCACCGGACTACTACCCCTAATATCCCACATCGTCCCGTCACCCAGAGCCACCGGACTACTACCCCTAATATCCCACATCATCCCATCAGCCAGAGCCACCGGACTACAACCCCTAATATCCCACATCATCCCGTCAGCCAGTGCCACCGGACTACTACCCCTAATATCCCACATCATCCCGTCACCCAGAGCCACCGGACTTCTACCCCTAATATCCCACATCATCCCATCAGCCAGAGCCACCGGACTACAACCCCTAATATCCCACATCATCTCGTCAGCCAGTGCCACCAGACTACTACCCCTAATATCCCACATCATCCCGTCAGCCAGAGCCACCGGACTAGTACCACTAATATCCCACATCATCCCGTCAGCCAGAGCTACCGGACTACTCCCCCTAATATCCCACATCATCCCAACAGCCAGAGCCACCGGACTACTACTCCTAATATCCCACATCGTCCCGTCAGCCAGAGCCACCGGACTACTACCCCTAATATCCCACATCGTCCCGTCAGCCAGAGCCACCGGACTAGTACCACTAATATCCCACATCATCCCGTCAGCCAGAGCCACCGGACTACTACCACTAATATCCCACATCGTCCCGTCACCCAGAGCCACCGGACTACTACCCCTAATATCCCACATCATCCTGTCAGCCAGAGCCACCGGACTACTACCACTAATATCCCACATCGTCCCGTCACCCAGAGCCACCGGACTACTACCCCTAATATCCCACATCATCCCATCAGCCAGAGCCACCGGACTACAACCCCTAATATCCCACATCATCCCGTCAGCCAGAGCTACCGGACTACTCCCCCTGATATCCCACATCATCCCAACAGCCAGAGCCACCGGACTACTACCCCTAATATCCCACATCGTCCCGTCAGCCAGAGCCACCGGACTAGTACCACTAATATCCCACATCATCCCGTCAGCCAGAGCCACCGGACTACTACCACTAATATCCTACATCGTCCCAACAGCCAGAGCCACCGGACTACTACCCCTAATATCCCACATCGTCCCGTCACCCAGAGCCACCGGACTACTACCCCTAATATCCCACATCATCCCATCAGCCAGAGCCACCGGACTACAACCCCTAATATCCCACATCATCCCGTCAGCCAGTGCCACCGGACTACTACCCCTAATATCCCACATCATCCCGTCACCCAGAGCCACCGGACTACTACCCCTAATATCCCACATCATCCCATCAGCCAGAGCCACCGGACTACAACCCCTAATATCCCACATCATCCCGTCAGCCAGTGCCACCAGACTACTACCCCTAATATCCCACATCATCCCGTCAGCCAGAGCCACCAGACTACTACCCCTAATATCCCACATCATCCCGTCAGCCAGAGCTACCGGACTACTCCCCCTAATATCCCACATCATCCCAACAGCCAGAGCCACCGGACTACTACCCCTAATATCCCACATCATCCCATCAGCCAGAGCCACCGGACTACAACCCCTAATATCCCACATCATCCCGTCAGCCAGTGCCACCGGACTACTACCCCTAATATCCCACATCATCCCGTCAGAAAGAGCCACCGGACTACTACCCCTAATATCCCACATCATCCCGTCAGCCAGAGCCACCAGACTACTACCCCTAATATCCCACATCATGCCGTCAGCCAGTGCCACCGGACTACTACCCCTAATATCCCACATCATCCCGTCAGCCAGAGCCACCGGACTACTACCACTAATATCCCACATCATCCCAACAGCCAGAGCCACCGGACTACTACCCCTAATATCCCACATCATCCCGTCAGCCAGAGCCACCGGACTACTACCACTAATATCCCACATCATCCCATCAGCCAGAGCCACCGGACTACAACCCCTAATATCCCACATCATGCCGTCAGCCAGTGCCACCGGACTACTACCCCTAATATCCCACATCATCCCGTCAGCCAGAGCCACCGGACTACTACCACTAATATCCCACATCATCCCAACAGCCAGAGCCACCGGACTACTACCCCTAATATCCCACATCGGTCCGTCACCCAGAGCCACCGGACTACTACCCCTAATATCCCACATCATCCCGTCAGCCAGAGCCACCGGATTACTTCCACTAATATCCCACATCATCCCAACAGCCAGAGCCACCGGACTACTACCCCTGATATCCCACATCATTCCGTCAGCCAGTGCCACCGGACTACTACCCCTAATATCCCACATCATCCCGTCAGCCAGAGCCACCGGACTACTACCACTAATATCCCACATCATCCCAATAGCCAGAGCCACCGGACTACTACCCCTAATATCCCACATCGGTCCGTCACCCAGAGCCACCGGACTACTACCCCTAATATCCCACATCATCCCGTCAGCCAGAGCCACCGCATTACTTCCACTAATATCCCACATCATCCCAACAGCCAGAGCCACCGGACTACTACCCCTGATATCCCACATCATTCCGTCAGCCAGAGCCACCGGACTACTACCCCTAATATCCCACATCATCCCGTCAGCCAGAGCCACCAGACTACTGCCCCTAATATCCCACATCATCCCGTCAGCCAGAGCCACCGGACTACTACCCCTAATATCCCACATCATCCTGTCAGCCAGAGCCACCGGACTACTACCCCTAATATCCCACATCATCCCGTCAGCCAGAGCCACCGGACTACAACCCCTAATATCCCACATCATTCCGTCAGCCAGAGCCACCGAACTACTACCCCTAATATCCCACATCATTCCGTCAGCCAGAGCCACCGAACTACTACCCCTAATATGCCACATCGTCCCATAAGCCAGAGCCACCGGACTACTACTCCTAATATCCCACATCATCCCGTCAGCCAGAGCCACCGGACTACTACCCCTAATATCCCACATCATTCCGTCAGCCAGAGCCACCGAACTACTACCCCTAATATGCCACATCGTCCCATAAGCCAGAGCCACCGGACTACTACTCCTAATATCCCACATCATCCCGTCAGCCAGAGCCACCGGATTACTCCCCCTAATATCCCACATCATCCCATCAGCCAGAGCCACCGGACTACTACCCCTAATATCCCACATCATCCCGTCAGCCAGAGCCACCGGACTACTACCCCTAATAAGCCACATCGTCCCATCAGCCAGAGCCACCGGACTACTACTCCTAATATCCCACATCATCCCGTCAGCCAGAGCCACCGGATTACTCCCCCTAATATCCCACATCATCCCATCAGCCAGAGCCACCGGACTACTACCCCTAATATCCCACATCATCCCGTCAGCCAGAGCCACCGGACTACTACCCCTAATATCCCACATCATCCCATCAGCCAGAGCCACCGGACTACTACTCCTAATATCCCACATCATCCCGTCAGCCAGAGCCACCGGATTACTCCCCCTAATATCCCACATCATCCCATCAGCCAGAGCCACCGAACTACAACCCCTAATATCCCACATCATCCCGTCAGCCAGAGCCACCGGACTACTACCCCTAATATCCACATCATCCCGTCACCCTGGGGTCAGAACCAGAGCGCTGAGTGGATTTGCCCTGACTTCCATACCAATGATGCCTTTAATAAAAGCCTGGGGTGAGAATCAGAGCGCTGAGGGAGTTGCCCTAACGTCCATGCAGGAGATCCCTATAGACCCTGGGGTCAAAACCAAAGCGCTGGATGGATTTGCTCTGACTTCCATACCAATGATCCCTTTAAGAGAGAAGATGTGCCTATGGATGGAGGATGTGTGATGGGTATATGGGCACGGGAGGGGGGATTCATTTCTGTCATGTCCTCTCTGCTCCTTTTTAGGGGCAGACAATGGCTGGGAGCTTATGTTCCCGGGGATGCTAGGTTTCTCCCACTCGGTCACTGGCTGCTGAGGTGTTGTCGTGGAGTGAGAAAACTGTTGCTTATAGCAACCAATCACAGCTCAGCTTCTTTTAAACAGCTCTGGTGAAATGAAAGATGCTTTGTGATTGGTTGGTGACACACACATTCAATTTTATATATATAGATATACAGTAGGTAAATTTGCGAACGAATGGTAGTTGGTGAAAAGTAGGTTCCCCCCAAAGTCAGTGTTACTGGTGGGCCTTAGCACCGCAGTCCGACACTGGTAATACCCCAATAAGCTTTATTGCTGATCATTGGGACGATGCCGTTCTAGCCGTACATCCTCCCCTACAGTATACGAGGTTACTCTCTTCTGTATGAAGACTCACGCTTCTCATAGCTTTCCGTAAAAGTCTCCTTTTCTAAACTTGGGATGAACATTTTCCATCCTACACAGCAGAACAGAGTGAGGGTTGTGTAAGCTGGCAGTGCCTGAGTGTACGCTGTGGCCGGCACACACCGCACCTCGGATGGAAACTCTTATACATATACTAGGCGGTGAGGGGCAGATTATACCTTTATGAAGGCTGGCACCCGCAGTAAGCGTCTCGTGCTTGTACTGATGTAACCTTCTCCATATAATGTAATGTAAACTAATTTCGCACCTTCTGGCTTGTTACTCCTCATCTACTATTAACACCTCCTGTGCACAGTTCTGCAGATCTGTAAGTCACATGGACGAGTAGCAAGTACTAAAATGGAGCGCTCTGCAGGAACATACATGTCATCAGTCTCCCCTCCCGTCCTTGTCCGCCTCGGATCTTCTCACTGGAGTTCTTCCCCTAAATACTGTATTTCTCAGTGCAGCTTGATGTATAGACCGTTGTAATACACACTGGTGCCAGTATCCGAATGGTGTGGATGGATGCCATTCAGGCTCAGTGGTGCAATTTGTACAGGTGTAGGGAAGGTGACCTGACTGACGGACATGTCTGTAGGGAGAAGGGACGGTTTGTGCACTGTAGACAGATGGTTGCAGTGACAGAAGGGAAACAGCTGGGGAAAATGGAGTTGGAGTGCAATACCTTAGTTTGACCACAAGATGGCAGGGGGGAGCGTGAGTACAGGACTAGACAGCAGCTTATGGCTTTAGAAACCACTTAGACATGGGGGCCAGGGAGACAGGAACCCAGGAGGGGATTTCCCGAGGAGGGAGATAAAGAGGACAGGAGAGGGTTCCAGAGCGTTCCAGTCCCAGGAGGAGAGACAGTGAAGGAGAACGGACAGCAGTGGAGAACTCGACCAGGGGACAGAGGAGAAAAGCCGTCAGGGGGGTGGCCCCGACACGAAGAACCGCAGAACAGACGAGGCCCCGGGGGTACCAAATGGACGACGACCTCGGACTGGTGAAGCGCTGGCGGTAGATAGGCCTAGGGCAGCCCCAGTGAAAAAGCCGCGAGGAAGGAAGGTGCAGGTACCCGGGCCTGAATACGGAGAGCTGTGGATGTGCTGTGGTGTATTGCTGCGGTCGTCAGGAGGACGGCCAATAAACTCGGACCTCTTGTACCCGAAATCTGCCTCCGTCTCGTGTCTGTGTCGTCTGCGGTAAGTAGTGGACCATCCCCCAATCTGGGCCCCTACTACACAGGGAACAGTTTTATATACTCCACTTAACAGATCCGTTTCTCCATAGAAAGAATCCGTCAATAGGTTTTTGCTATGTAATCTGATAGCTGCAATATGTAGGGACGGAGACCCTGATTCCAGCGATGTATCACTTAGTTTACTGGCTGCAGCAGTTGTGTTATATGTTTCTTTCTGCTGCAGTTCAAGCAGAGCTTCAAATGCTGAGCTCTGTATAACCTCGCCCCCACCACTGATTGGTATCTTTCGGTGTACACTGTGCATAGGCAGAAAGCTGCTGATCAGTAACGCGGCTGGACTAGGAAGCACGGAACACCTAGTCCTCTAGTGATAATGTCCTGCTGATAAAGCACTGATTTTATTGAAAAGCAAAATACAGCCCAGTAAGTGAAACTTCATGGTGTTCAATCTGCTGTTAGATTCCCTTTCAAGACGGGGCCCTTTTTTTTTTTTTCGTTTCCGTTTTTGCCTCCTCTTTTCCCAGAGCCATAACTCTTTTATTTTTATGTCCACATAGACATATGAGGGCTTGTTTTTAGCGGGACAAGTAATATTTTTGAATGACACCATTCATTTTTACCCCATGGTGAAAACAGGAAAAAACTCTTATTGTGAAAACAAAACACAATTCTGACATTGTTTTTTGGGCATTGCGTACATTTTGTGGTAAAAATGACCATGCAACATGATTCTCCTCATCAATATTACGACGATACGAAAATGGCCATTTTTAAAAAAATTATTTTAGTGGTGAAAAAAAATCTGAAATTTGCATAAAATTTTTTGGGAGTTGTCGCCATTTTCCAAGACCCGTATCAATTTTATTTTTCGTCCGATGGAGATATATGATAGCTTATTTTTTGCAGGGTGAGACAATGTATTTATTAGTACCATTTGGGGATAGATGTGACTTTTTGAACGCTTTGTTACAGCATTTTTTTGTGGAATTGTGGCAACCAAAAAACCTTAATTGTTTGGCGCTCTTGAATTTTTTCTGTTTACGGTGTTTACCGATCAGGTTAATTGTTTCTATATTTTGATCGGAATTTTCTGATTCCAAATATGTGTATTTTTTGTTTTTGCAATACCTTTATTTTCAATGTGGGACAGAGGGATGATTTGAACTTTTTTTTTTCATATATTTAAAAAAAATTTTTTTTTACTTTTAACTGATTTTGTTAGCCCCATAAGGGGGCTTGAATCATAGAATCATAGAATGGTAGAGTTGGAAGGGAGCTCCTGGGTCATCGTGTCCAACCCCCTGCTCAAAGCAGGATTCGCTAAATCATCCCAGTCAGATGTCTGTCCAGCCTCTGTTTGAAGACTTCTATTGAAGGAGAACTCACCTCATCTCTTCTTGAAGATGTGATCGTCCGATCACTTCAGCATCGCTGAATATAGCAGAAATCACAGTCTCCTTTGAAGCTCTGCCAAAGGAGTTCCGTAATAGTCATGGGGGCCATCAGCAGACCCCTGGCTGTCTTGACAACGCATCGGCAATCCGTTACGAGCGCGCCGGTGGGTGGCCGTAAGTACCACGCACCGCTCATCGGCGCAAGTAAAATGCTGCTGTCAGAGATTGACAGTGGCATTTAAGAGGTTTAACATTCGTGGGCGGAGGTCTGTTCCAGCTGACATTGTTAGCAGCAGATCCTGACTGTAATTCACAGCCATTGCCTGCCGGGTGTGGGGCAGGCTTGCTGCATGAGCCCGCTCCCTACTCCCGCTTCCAACTTGTGTCGTATATATACAGCGCATGTCGTGAAGAGGTTAAATATCAAATATCAAATGGAGGTGCCAGTAGATGACAGCTTCCTGGGTTGTGATTGACAGGAACTGCGTAGACCTCCTATCTTCCAGTAAATCCTTGCATTTGATCCTCATATATAAAACAAAATGACACGTGTCACAAAGACTATGTTTAGGATACGGGGTTGTCAAGTGAAGACAAGTTATAACCTACTCCCAGGATAGGTGATAACTTGTCTAAAGGCAGTGGTCTGACCATTGGGACCTGCAGGCAGGGTCAGACTGGCCCACCGGAGAACCCGAGGATTCTCCGGTGGGCCCAGGCACTGACACCTGCTGGCATACAGGGCCAGCAGCTGCCTAGGGACCCGCTGCTCCAGGGGCCCCCAATCAATGGCGTGTCGCTAATAGCGGCACACCACACAGCTGCTATGGGGGCCCGCGTTTCCAGCGGAGCAGCAGAGGGTGACAGGAGGCAAGAGCCGGCTGCTGCAGCTAAAGTCTGTCCCTGCTGCTAAAGGGAAATGAATATTCACTCTTCCCCATGCCCCCATGGACTTGGAGAGGGGTGAATAGTCATTTCACTTTAATAGTGGGCTGTGTTTGCTGCACACTATGAGGCTGTAATCTGGGGGGGCCTGGCGCCAGCGTCGCCCCTCAGTGCCCGCGGCATTCAACTGTATGAACATCATAGATGCCGATACAGTTGAAAGCAATACTGGAGGAGAGAGCGTCAGATGACACTCCCTCTCCCATCATTCCCCTCTGCCTCTGACACAGTGGGTGTGTGATGATGTCACTTCATCGCGTACCCGCTGTGTGCCGGGCAGACTGCAGTGCAGCTGCTGAGACCGGAGCAGAGCCGGAATCAGCTTGCATTATACCCTATGAGGTGGGCAGCATTATAGACTATGAGGGGGGTGCATTATACCCTATGAGGGGGTCTGCATTGTACCCTATGAGGGGGCTGCATTATACCCTATGAGGAGGGGAAGCATTGTACCCTATGAGGGGGCTGCATTATACCCTATGAGGAGGGGAAGCATTATACCCTATGAGGGGGCTGCATTATACCCCATGAGGGGGCTGCATTGTACAGTATGAGGGCTTGCATTATATGTTATGAGGGGTTGCATTATATGTTATGAGGGGGCTGCATTATACGTTACCAGGGGGCTGCATTATACGTTATGAGGGGGGATACATTATACCCTATTAGGGGGGCTGCATTATACCCTATAGGGGGGCTGCATTATACCCTATGAAGGGTATCATTATCAACCTAAAAATTTCGTTGCCAACCGGATAAACCTCTCAGGCCTTAAACCAAAACCAAAAAGAAAAGCAAAATACAAACTCTCAAGCCACTAAATTTATAGGGCTACTGATGTCATAGAAGAAAACCCAATAAGTGGAACAATAGCCACAATAAAGAGAGGTTTTTAATAAACAATATAACATTTTATTGCACATATATATATTAAGGACATATACCGTGTAAATAGTGTGGTAGATAGAATAGCAGCTAAGAGATGCTGGCAAAATAAAGAAGGAAGTATAGTGCCAAACAGAAAAACGTCTCAGGGTGAGAGTCTGCAAAAAGCCAGGATAATAGCAACAGCAGCTCTGAGCATAGTTGTAAAGTTAATCATATGCGAAAATAGAGACAATCCACTGAAAAATAACAACTGATATGTTGACAATTGTAAACTTGAGTAAACAGTGTTATCTCAGCATGCTCAAATTGTTCCAAATAGAGCTTATAATAGGATAGCAGTACAAATCCGCAAAAAATATAAAAGCTAATAGATTGATGATTATTAAGTTTGAATAAGTGGTATCATCTCAGCATGCTGTAACTATTCAAAATAGAACAGTATAGTAGAATAACAATGTAATCTGTTCAGTTATACCCAGTGGCTATAGAAATATAGAGCTCAAGGTAAAATTGCCAGAGGATCTATAGATCATAGATAGTAAGATAATTTTGTCTCAATATGCTCCATAACAAGATCTAAGGTTAGGTAAAATTGTAAATGACCCCCGACCAGAAGCAAAATACGTCGCCATATGAGATAGTAAGTACTAGCGCCCAGAGAGTTTCATATTTTGTAAGGTGAATTACCTTGTGACACAGTCCTGGGTAGATGCAGAGACGCCGGTGAGACGTGCTAAAGCCCCGACGCGCGTTTCACCGTCCTCGATTTCGTCAGGGCAGTGAAATCGAAGGCGGTGAAACGCACGTCGGGGCTTTAGCGCGTCTCACGGGTGTCTGTGCATCTACCCAGGACTGTGTCACAAGGTAATTCACCTTACAAAATATAAAACTCTCTGGGCGCTAGTACTTACTATCTCATATGGCGACGTATTTTGCTTCTGGTCGGGGGTCATGTACAATTTTACCTAACCTTAGATCTTGTTATGGAGCATATTGAGACAAAATTATCTTACTATCTATGATCTATAGATCCTCTGGCAATTTTACCTTGAGCTCTATATTTCTATAGCCACTGGGTATAGCTGAACAGATTACATTGTTATTCTACTATACTGTTCTATTTTGAATAGTTACAGCATGCTGAGATGATACCACTTATTCAAACTTAATAATCATCAATCTATTAGCTTTTATATTTTTTGCGGATTTGTACTGCTATCCTATTATAATCTCTATTTGGAACAATTTGAGCATGCTGAGATAACACTGTTTACTCAAGTTTACAATTGTCAACATATCAGTTGTTATTTTTCAGTGGATTGTTTCTATTTTCGCATATGATTAACTTTACAACTATGCTCAGAGCTGCTGTTGCTATTATCCTGGCTTTTTGCAGACTCTCACCTTGAGACGTTTTTCTGTTTGGCACTATACTTCCTTCTTTATTTTGCCAGCATCTCTTAGCTGCTATTCTATCTACCTCACTATTTACACTGTGTATGCCCTTAATATATATATATGGGCAATAAAATTTGATATTGTTTATTAAAAAACCTCTCTTTATTGTGGCTATTGTTCCACTTATTGGGTTTTCTTCTATGACATCAGTAGCCCTATAAATTTAGTGGCTTGAGATTTTGTATTTTGCTTTTCTTTTTGGTTTTGGTTACCCTACGAAGGGGCCTGCATTATACCCTATTAGGGGGGGCTGCATCATACCCCATGAGGGGGCTGCATTATACGGTATGAGGGGGTTGCATTATATGTTATGTGGGGGGCTGCATTATACCCTATGAGGGAGGCAGCATTATATCCTATGATGGGGCTGCATTATACCCTATGAGGGGGCTACATTATACCCTATGAGGGGGCTACATTATACCCTATGAGGGGGCAGCATTATACCCTATGAGGGAGGCAGCATTATATTCTATGAGGGGGCTGCATTATACCCTATGTGTGGGTTGCATTATACCCTATGAGGTGGGCTGCATTATACCCTATGAGAGAGGCTGCATTATACCCTATGAGTGGGACTGCATTATACCCTATGTGGGGGGCTACTGTACATTATACCCTATGAGGGGGCTGCATTCTATCCTATGAGGGGCTACATTATATTCCGTGGGGGGCTGTATTATACCCTATGAGTGGGCTACATTATATTCTATAGGGGGCTGCATTACTTTCTATGAGAAGGGCTACATTATATTCTATGGGGGGCTGCATTATACTATATGAGGGGGCTACTTTATATTCTATGAGGGGGGCTACCCCAACCCCTGCTACATAAGTAAGACGTGTACTATCTTATATTATGCCCTGATATTAGCTCGTTTTACCGCACAATTGGCGGTCTTGTATTTGTTTCAATGTAGCTACATAGTGGGTCCCGAGAATGATTTTCTCTAGTGGGCCCAAGGTGCTCCAGTCCGACACTGCCTGCAGTGATCGGAAGATTGGGGAATCATTATCCTTGTTATAAAATGGACTGGTAGGTTGGACACCAAACCCCATTCTCTATAGAGCTGCCCGAAAAATCCAAGTGCAGATCATGGTAGACCCATAAGAAATGAGTGGAGCACAGTTCCAGCATGAGCACTGCTGCTCCATTTTAATGAAGATAAAAGTTCCCCTTTTTGCCAATTAACGTGGATCCTAGCAGTCAGACCCTCACTAATCGGCAAGTTATCATCTATCCTGCTGACAGGTGTTAAAGTTGCTTTCCGGTGAAAACAAGTTATCTAACTCCAAAATATCCAATATTCAAAAACTGTTATTCTCATGAAGTCAGTCCTTTTGTAAAAGCTGATCCTTATGGGTGGCTTCATCTAAACTGTGCTGCTCAGCGGTAGTGGCCACCATGCTTGAGTACATCAGGCATGTCACAATGGGAGATGTTCCTACAGTTGAGCCCTATGTTCTTATAGCCTCTCATGGCCTCAGCAGATGCTGATATTGAGAACACAGGAACGGGGACATTACATCATGGTAGCAGGATATAGACTGATAACTAAAGTTGCTAAGGCAGTCACCTTCCAATAGTGGAGGGTGCCTTAAATATCAGATGTCTGCCATGGCTGGGGACACTTTTAGCAGCGCGTACGCTAGCCTTTTAAGAGGTTGGGAGCGCATACACGTTGTAATCATGCTCCCAGGAGACCTGTGTGGGAGCTGCAGGTCCTGGGAGAAAATAGACGCTGCGGAAGTGCAGACAGGTAAGTAAAAACACTGGCGTCCCTGCAGGGGGAAGGAAGTAGACACGTACAGGGATGCTGGGGCTGCTCTAACAGTACCCCCTTTACGCACCCTCTTCTTCAAGTCTGCTAGAAATTTTTGAAGAAGTGGAGCATGAATATTTTCTTTGGGCTCCCAAGACCTTTCTTCAGGCCAAATCCTTTCCATTCAACTAAGAAAAGTCTTCCCTCTCACCTTCTTTGAGGCTAGGATATTCTTCACCTCAAAGAGTTCCTCAGAGCTGATGGGATCAGGCGTAACACCAGGATCCTTGAAGAAAGGACTCAAGATGTCCGGCTTTAGGAGGAACATATGGAAGGAATTGGGTATTTGTAAGGAGGCTGGCAGCTTCAACTTATAGGATACTACATTTGTTTGTTTGATGACTTTAAAGGGACCGATGAATGAGGACCCATCTTGTAGGATGGGATCTTCAGAAGGCTGTACTTGGAGGATAGCCATACCTTATCCTCTGGACTATAACATGGAGGATCCAAGAGTCTCTTGTCCACATGCTTCTTCATACGCTCAGATGATTTCTCTAGAGTAGTTTATTGTCCTCCCATATTGTCACGGGTTTACCGTGATAGAGAGGAGCCAGAAGACGACAGCATCTGATTTCATTTTACGAGGCCGAGAGCATACACGCGCTCGTCCTAAGCACACTCCCAGAAGAGCTGTTTGCCGTGCGCAGGTCATGGGTGGAAACAGCAGCTGAGGGAACGTGGAAGAGTTAAGGCCCTTTTACATTTAGCGATGCACCAGCGATCCGACCAGCGATCCGACCCGGTCAGGATCGCTGGTGCATCGCTAAATGATCGCTAGTGAGCTTTCATACAGAAAGATCTCACAGCGATGCAGCAGCGACGCAGCGCACGATACTTACCTTTCACACACAGCGATCCTGACGTCCTCCCGCCCGCATCCAGCGTCGCTCGTCGTCACAGCAGGAAGTCTCAGCAGGAAGCGCCCGACGAGAAATGGAGCCGGACATTCTCGCGCGATCAGCGATAACCAGCGGGGGAGCCGGTCGCTGGTAAGTATCACACATAGCGATATCGCTAGCAATATCGCTATAACGTCACAAAACCAGTGACGTTTTAGCGATATTGCTAGCGATATCGCTTAGTGTAAAACCCCCTTTAGTAAACATGCCGGCGTCCCTGCAGGGGGAAGGAGTCACATGCAGGGACACCACGGCATATTAAACCAATATACTGTTTTCCATATTTGCTAATTATTCCAGTAATGGTACTAATTAATGATTCACTATGTTGTTTGGTGACTCCCTGGTGAGAGGGAGTCTTTTATGTACAATGCCTCCCAACTATAGGCTGGGAGTAATCTTGCAGGTGTACTATTTACAGTATGTTAAATACCTCTCAGCTATAATCGCAGAGCATTTAGCATAATGTGCGCGCTGCTCCTTTAAAAACAGGAAAGCGCGGGCATGCAGATACTAGGCACGCCACCGGACTGCGACGTGCACACACGCAGACCAGAAAGTGACAGGGAAGCAGGAAAATGCCGGGGACCATGCCGCAGAGCTGGGGCGGTGAGTAAGCCGGCATCCCTGAATGAAGGGGACACCATACAGTGGCACCGGCAGCAGTGTTACAGTACTCCCCCTTACGCCCCCTCTTCTTCAAGCTCGCAAGGACTTTCTGCAGAGAAATTGGAAGCTGACACCTCTTTAAGACGTCCACAACTTCTCAACATGACCATGACTTCCGCCCACTAGAAAAAAAGTGACACCTCTTATCATTTTCAAGAATAGGATGCTTCTCTCCATCAAGCCATCCTCAGCATAGGACAAACCGCGCGTAGTAGCAGGAACTGGGCATTGGAATATCTCTTTCCGTACATTGAGAACGAGAACAGCTGGTGGATTGCAGAGACTTGGAAGATACCACCGCCTTGACGTTCAAATCATCAGACCTATTAGAGACTGAAGATACCTGCTCTGGATCTGTCTTCAGCCAGGTCTCCAAGATGACACGTCCACGAGGCGGGAAGGTTCCTTGGGGAAGATCATTGGTAT
Organism: Dendrobates tinctorius; assembly: GCF_039654945.1. NCBI lineage: Eukaryota > Metazoa > Chordata > Amphibia > Anura > Dendrobatidae > Dendrobates > Dendrobates tinctorius. The sequence goes on along the minus strand of NW_027361684.1, from coordinate 4,521,304 downwards.
ATCGGGGCTGTGTGGAGACATCGCCCCTGCTTCCCTTTCTTCAGAGACACCAGCACACAGCGACGTGGAGGCTAGCAGACCTGGTGGAGAAGATGGCGACACTGCTAGCTGACCTGGGCATATGGGGATCAGACAGCTCTTGTGACTCGATTGTCCCCAATGAGAAAAATCGCTGGCATAAAAACTTAAAAGTGCTGCATTCACTGCTCCAGGAAACCATGTTACTGCTTCGGATCCCCAAAGTACCGAGGTGGATCAGACAGAATGGGTTCCATTATGGGAGCGAAAGTTACAGATTGTCCAGATGTCAGGGTTTCCAATTGGGCATCAAGTGTCATCAGACAAAAAAATTTTTCCTGGATCTCTCGCTAGTTGTGCAGCTGCCGACACAGCTCCGAGCGCAGAGAGGACTGAGTATCAGCGGGCCCATGGCCAAACAAATTGTTGCCGCCAAGGCTGAACTGAGCGGACTGTTGCGCCCAACCGTGGTGCATGTAGATTTGTGGACCCACTATGCAATAGGACTGGGCCTAGCCAGGAATGGGCGTAACTATGTGGCTACCTTGTTCACTGTAGTCTCTAGTGTTGAGGTCAGGCTTGTGCGGCTGGCAGCCGCCAGGTGCCTCTACTGGGCAGAACCTGATACAGCAGCTGCTGACCCCAGGTGTCAGGTACGCTGACACTGATTTTGTGATTAGTTCAGACATGTCAGTCTAAGAATCAGAATAAAGGTTAGGCTGCTCATGGACCAGGGAATAGTGTTCATGCCCTGACTGGACTGGGACGAGGGGGGACAATATTTAGGCACTGGCCTCTCCAGGACCAGGGAACGGGGTTTAGGCACTGGCTGCTCCAGGACCAGGAGATGAGGTTCAGGCACTGGCCACTCCGAGACCAAGGGATAGAGTTCAGGCACTGGCCACTCTGGGACCAGGAGACGAGGTTCAGCCACTTGCCGCTTCAAGACCAGGGGACAAGGATACAGAACTGGACACACCAGGACCAGCAGACTTTGGACACAGGCTCTGGCCACACCAGGACCAGGGGACCTCACAACTCACTAGCAGTACACCTTACTAACTAGAGACTCACTATGTTGCTATATTGTCTTTTATACAAAATGCCTCCCAGCTGTAGGCTGGGAGCCATATTGCAGGTGTACTAATACACTCACACAGACCCAGAAGTGACAGGGAAGTAGGAAAACGCCGGGGACCAAGCTGCAGGGCTGGGGAGGGGAGTAAGCCAGCATCCCTACATAAAGGAGGAATGGGACACCATGCATGGGCATCGGCAGCAGCGTTACATTATGCATGGTTGCCCTGAGGAAGGAGTTAGTGGACTTTGAAATGTGTAGACAATAAACCTACATTTTTACCTTACTACTAGTTTGCCATGACTCCAGAGAGAGTAGGAAAACTTCCATTCCGGGCACTTTATCCAGACATGTACCAAGCATTTTAGGTACAACCCTATTATGTGAGCGGTTCTATTAATTCTTTATTATTTACATATATAAGATCCTTCGTTTTCAGATGAAGGCTCAGCATCCAGCATCCAGATGTATATTTAGGGATGGGAAATAGGGTCATGGCCTGTAAAAACAATAAAAAAGGCTCCTGCATTACCACTCCAAAAGTTGGCAATGTACATTTGGCTTATTGGTGTATTAAAGGTTCATTCCCACCCATTTGAAACCCCTTTAGATATAAATAGTGTTTTCCATCTGTGAAGTCGCGCTCACTTTGAAATCACCTGGGTATGTAGTATATATTTTGGCATCCCCATAAATGGTTTACATTAAACTCTATAACTCTTACTAAGTGAGCAGACATCTCTATATACACTGGATGGCTATATCTTTGTACTATGAAGCATTAGCAAAAAACCGACCTCTTACCCCAGCACGTGTACCGGAAAATGGAGCTGCTGCACATGATCACAATGAGAACAGCATACATATATCGGAGCGGAGCCTTTATTGGTTCCATCTCTCTCTTTTATCTTCCAACCTCAATAACAGGGTGTACATCTGTGTGTTTAATCTTTTCATGCTTTGTGGAGTGAACATCATGTGCTAAGTACATCGATGTTATAAGGTGCTGGAAAGGTATAAGAGCTAGAACCTCGCCAGGCTGACTTCATAACAACATGTGTTTAGGGCTTTCTAAGTATTTGCAGGTGTAAAAAGATGACATCTTCAGGCTTCTTGCACTAAAACCATATTGGTGGCTAAAGATCTCTGTTTCTTTAGGTTTTCCAGGTTATGTCCAAATACATGAAATACACACAGATCTGAACGGCTTCAGAGCTGATTTCTAGGAAAGACGAGGGGTAACAGAGATAAAAAAGCCGGGGAGAAACGTAGAAATGTACTCATTGGAACAACAGTCCAAAAGCAAATGGACACTTCACCAGTCCCGGTCAAAAGTTTCATCCAATGGTTTTCCTTGTTCTTATTGAAATGTGCTCATTGTAGATTCAGACTGAAGGCAGCAAAACCAAAAACACAAGAAGAAATTAAACATGTGTGAAACAACCCAAAATACGTGTTAGATTCTTCAAGATACCCCCTTTTACTCTGATGACAGATTTACACACAGTTGGCATTCTCCGAGTCAAAGTCAATTAATTTTAGACTTTGATAGAAACTGACTTTTACAGATGTCAAATGTTTTTTTTTCTACTTTCTATTTTATTAATTTAGGAAAAAGATGGATGATTCAAATTTTTTATTTTTTTACATTTTAGTTATTTTTAAAAACTTATTTTATGTTTTTAAACCCTTATACAATACACTGCAATACCATGGTATTGGGGAATGTAGAGCAAAACATGGGCTTCTATGAAGACTAGCCCGTGACTGAGCTTCACAGGACATCCAAAATGGCAATGGGAGCCCTTATCAGGCACCCCGCTGCCATTGCAACCTATCGATAACCCATGATAAAATAGCATGGGGCCGAGGGAAGTCGTAGAATGCATGTATCACTGACTGCCCCATTTAAATTCCACTGTCAGTGGCCGGCTGTGTAGCACAGATGGCATCTACTGCATGGGAAGCAGGCTCAGCCTCTGAGCTCCATGCAACATGGCTCACAGCATATACTGGATATAGCTGAGGTCTCACGGTGGCATTTTGCCACCCACTGTAAGACACATTATCGGATGCTCTTCTCTCCTAATGGCAGAAGCGCGGTATACCATCTCTGCAGCATTTTCTGTCAACTAAGGCTGTTATTGATAAGTCTGAAAACCTTAACGTAATTTTACCTCTACGATGGTTATTGTGTACAATGTTATATCTGTACTTTGCTGACATGAAGATCTATATATGAAAGTTAGAAATTTTTTATTAACATAAGGCTGTGTGCACACGATGCAGATTTGCAGCGGTTCCGCAGCGGATTTTACCGCGCAGAAACGTTGCATATCCGCATTGTGATGTACAGTAGCCTTAAAATGAATGGAAAAAAAAAACGCTGTGCAGACGCTGTGGATTTTTCGCGTGGTTTTCCCGCGGTACAAAATCCGCAGCATGTTACTTCTTTTGTGCGGTTTTCCATCTCCCCTGTCACCAAATCCGCAGGGGGAAAACCGCACAAAAACTGCAATAAAACCGCAGAAAAAATGGCAGAAATCCGCAGGAAAAATGCAGGTCATTTGACCTGCGGATTTCTTCCATTCTGCGCGGAAAAATCCGCAGGCCCAAAAAGTATGTCTGCACTCAGCCTTAAAGTGCATTGAAGATGATCGATGGTGTTGCAGTTTATTTTATGAAGTTTGGATAATGGCTGAAAGAGGGCCAACCAAAATATTCTTTAACTACATAAATAGTAAGAAGCTAAAAATGATAGTGTTGGCCCCCTTTAAAAATAGTCTGGGTGAAATGGTGGATGAGGAAAAAACCAATATGCTAAATGACTTTTTTTCAACAGTATTTACACAAGAAAATCCCATGACGGATAACATGATCAGGGATGAAAAATTCTCCATTAATTGTCACCTGCTTAACCCAGCAGGAAGTACGGCGGCGTCTAAAAATCACTTAAAATTGACAAATCCCCGGGCCCGGATGGGATACACCCCCGAGTACTGCAGGAATTAAGCACAGTCATAGATAGACCATTATTTTTAATCTTTAAAGATTCCATAATAACAGGGTCTGTACCACAGGACTGGCGTATAGCAAATGTGCCAATATTCAAAAAGGAGACAAAAACTGAACTTGGAAATTATAGGCCAGTAAGTTTAACCTCAACTGTGGGTAAAATCCTGGAGGGTTTTCTAAGAGATACTATACTGGAGTATCTGGAGAAGAATAACCTCATGACCCAATATCAACATGGGTTTACGAGGAACCGTTCCTGTCAGACTAATTTGATAAGCTTTTATGAAGAGGTAAGTTCCGGACTGGACCAAGGGAATGCAGTGGACGTGGTGTACATGGACTTTTCAAAAGCTTTTGATACGGTGCCACACAAAAGGTTGATACATAAAATGAGAACAATGGGGATAGGGGAAAATATGTGTAGGTGGGTTAAGAGCTAGCTCAGGGATAGGAAACAAAGGGTGGTTATTAATGGAGCACACTCGGACTGGGTCACGGTTAGCAGTGGGGTAACCACAGGGGTCAGTTTTGGGCCCGCTTCTTTTTAACATATTTATTAATGACCTTGTAGGGGGCATAGAGAGTAGAATTTCAATATTTGCAGATGACACTAAACTCTGCAGGGTAATCAATAAAGAGGAGGACAATTTTATATTCCAGGAGGATTTATGTAAACTAGAAGCTTGGGCTGATAAATGGCAAATGAGCTTTAATGGGGATAAATGTAAGGTCATGCACTTGGGTAGAATGAACAAGATGTATAATTATGTGCTTAATTGTAAAACACTGGGCAAAACTGTCACTGAAAAAGACCTGGGTGTATGGGTGGACGACAAACTCACATTTAGTGGCCAGTGTCAGGCATCTGCTGCAAAGGCAAATAAAATAATGGGATGCATTAAAAGAGGCATAGATGCTCATGAGGAGAACATAATTTTACCTCTATATAAGTCACTAGTGCGACCACAGTTAGAATACTGTGTACAGTTCTGGTCTCCGGTGTATAAGAAAGACATAGCTGAACTGGAGCGGGTGCAGAGAAGAGCGACCAAGGTTATTAGGTAACTAGGGGGTCTGCAATACCAAGACAGGTTATTACACTTGGGGTTATTTAGTTTGGAAAATCGAAGGCTTAGAGGTGATCATATTACAATGTATAAATATATGCGGGGACAATACAAAGACCTTTCTAATGATCTTTTTACTCTTAGACCTGTGACGGGGACAAGGGGGCATCCTCTACGTCTGGAGGAAAGAAGGTTTAAGCATACTCACAGACGCGGATTCTTTACTGTAAGAGCAGTGAGACTATGGAACTCTCTGCCATATGATGTTGTAATGAGTGATTCCCTACTAAAATTTAAGAAGGGACTGGATGCCTTTCTTGAAAAGTATGATATTACAGGGTATATACACTAGTTTCCTTAATATTGCGTTGATCCAGGGAGCTAGTCTGATTGCCGTATGTGGAGTCGGGAAGGAATTTTTTTCCCCAATGTGAAGCTTACTGTTTGCCACATGGGTTTTTTTGCCTTCCTCTAGATCAACATGTTAGGACAAGTTAGGATAGGATATGGGTTGAACTAGATGGACCTAAAGTCTTCCTTCAACCTTAATAACTATGTTACTATGTAACTGGAGGTACCTATAAGGCTGGGTTCACACGTAGCGGAACTCTCGCGGAAATTGCCACGAGAGTTCCGGAATTCCATTCCATGGGAAAATCGCATTTTAAATTCCCGCGTAATTAGCTTGCAAAATGCTAGTGTTTTCCAAGCAATCTGTAGCATCGCTTGGAGAACTGATTGACAGGTTGGTCACACTCGTCAAACATAGTGTTTGACAAGTGTGACCAACTTTTTACTACTGAGGCCGCCTATGCAGCATCAGTAGTAAAAGATAAAATGTAAAAAATATTAAAAAAAAATAAAAAATGGTGTTTTTCTTACCTTCTGACGTCCCGCGCAGCCGTTCCCAGTAATCCTTTGCGAAAATGCCCGCGATGACGTAAGTTCTCGCAGGATCGCGACGTCTCGTGGTAAATCGCGATGACGTCGCGCGAATGACCGCGAGACTTCGCGATCCCGTGAGAATGGACGCCATCGCGGGCATTTTCGCAAAGGATTACTGGGAACGGGAGTGTGGAGAGAGGCGGGAAGGCTGCGCGGGACGTCGGAAGGTAAGAATAACAATATTTTTTATTTTAAATTCTATTTTTTACAGGGATATGGTACCCAAAGCCCGGAGGACAGTCTCCTCTCCTCCGGACCGTGGGTACCATCCGCAATTGTTCGGCTTACTTTTCGCATGGTGTGCACAGCCACATGCGGAAAGTAAGCGGAACAATGCATTCCTATGGGTGCGGGATCGCTGCGATTCCGCAAAATTAATGAGCATGCTGCGGTTTTACCGCGAAGCGATTCCGCCGCGGTAAAAACCGCAGTATTAGCACAGCATTGCGGATTCCCATAGGAATGCATGGGATGCTTATTTTTCGTGTTTTCGCGGCAAAATCGCGAGGTCAAAACCGCCGCGGAAACGCGAAAAAAACGCCACGTGTGAACTCAGCCTTAAAGGGATGGTCCAAGGTCAAACTAAATTTCATTCTAAATTCCTTTCTATTTAGTGTTGTAATCTAAGCTATTTTCTAATATACTTGAAACAAAAATTCCCTACGGTTCCCTAACTACTTTTTCTTTTATTTGATGTTTTTTCCTATTTCTTGTGTGATGATGTTTCATTCGAGAATTCCTCATGTTTACTTGCGCAAATTTCTGGAACTGGAGACGTACACAACATGAGAAGTTTGTGCCTCAAAATATAAATTAAGACACTGAATATGTTAGAAAAACAAATGCTTTTGTACATGCATTATGCAAAAACAAAAACCTCTGCATATTAGGTAAAAACTCAGAAGAGTTTAGCAAACATTGCAGTGATTCGCAGGTTGTATTACAGCTATGGAAAGGAAACTATATTTAAAGCATCTGAAATAAACGAGCTTGCGAGTGGTTTATTGTTAGTGTGGTTTTGCTTAAAGGCAATCTGTCACCCCTTTTTTCAAATATGAGCTGCCGGCACCGACAACAGGGGCTTATCTACAGCATTCTGTAATGCTGTAGATAAGCCCCTGATGTAACCTGAAAGATAAGAAAAAAGAGTTAGATTATACTCACCCCGGCGTCCATTTCGGTCCAATGGGTATCGCCGTCCGGTCCGGCGCCTCCCATCTTCATATGACGCCGTCCTCTTCTTTCCTGTCGTGGCTCCTACGCAGGCGCACTGCTGTGCCCTGTTGAGGGCAGAACAGAGTACTACAGTGCGCAGGCACTGGGAAAGGTCAGAGAGGTCTGGCGCCTGCGCACTGCAGTATTCTGCTCTGTAGTAAAGCTGCTTCTTTGTGCACTTGGATCTACACTATACACTGACTCCCAGTGTTATACCTGCTCCCTGCATAACTTTCTAAGGTGAGCATTTCTGCGGACGGTTTCCACAAACCAGGGTTTACGTAACCATTTTGAAGTTAATGTACTAGGGAATGCTGTGTTTTCTTCATTTTTTCTTTCAAGACTTTTTTTTACACCTAGGCCTGTGGCACCTAGGCCTGTGGCAGCGAAAAGGGGTCATCCTCTACATCTAGACGAAAGATGGTTTGCTCATCATCATAGACACAGATTCTTTACTGTTAGACTACTTTTACAATTGTCGTGTTTTTGCGGGCCGTTTTTGCGGCCCCAATATATTTCTATGGGGCCGCAAAAACGGCCCGCAAAAATACATCGGAGCTCCGTGTCCCGTATGGCCGTGAGGACCGTTTATATGGCCGTGAAAAAATGTCGAGCTTGCTCGATATTTTTCACGGCTCACAGACACGGCCTCCATTTAAATCAACGGTACTGTGAAAACAACGTTAGCTTGTTGTTGCAGTACACCGTATTTGCGGATCGCTGTTTTTTTCCCTGCTAGGGAAAAACGGCAATCTGAGAAGGTTTTTTGCAGCCCGTTTTTGCGGCAGACTGCAAAAATCTTGGCAAAAACGGGCCGCAAAAAAACGACATGTGTAAAAGTAGCCTAAGAGCAGTGAGACTATTGAACGCTCTACCACATGATGCTGTCTTGCTTGATTCACTAAACAAAGAGGGTCTGGATGTCTTTCTTGGACAATATAATATTACAGGTTATGGGCACTAGATTCTGTGATGGGCGATGATCTAGGGAAGCAGTCTGATTGTCGTATGTGGAGTCAGGAAATAATTTTTCCCAAAAATATGGGGCCATTAGCAAATGCCTCATTGATCAACATGTTACATTAGAGCAGGGGTCCCCAACCTGTAGCTCGGGAGCCACATGTGGCTCGCGGTCCCATGAATTGTGGCTCGCGAGTGTCTGCCAGTTTGGTGCATTAGGTCCAGTTCTAGCAATCAGGTATGAGGAGCACATCTCAAAATGGTGAATTTTGTGAGTAGCCCTGCACAGAAGAGCAGATCTGGATGCACATATACTGGTCTCAGGGGTTTAGAGATGTTTTAGGTATGGTACGCTGGAGGATGGTACTACCTGTTAGAGGTGGTGCTTAAAGCTGGATGTGACAGTGTGTTGGGAGCCCTTGATGGGAGAATACTGAATGGAGGTATTGTGGGAACCCCTGGATCTCAGTGTACTGCTTTGGAGTGATTTCTGTGGAAAAGCTTTGGTTATCATTGTACCTGTAATGGGGGCTTTGGTTGACACTACTTTGAGGGGGACGGGAGCTGAATGTGGCTCGCGACCCTCTCTCTAAGCTGAATGTGGCTCTCAAGGTCCGAAAGGTTGAGGATCACTGCATTAGAGGTTGAACTAGATGGACTTTTATCTTCCTTCAACCTTAAACTATGAAATTTAACGATATTTAGTGTGAAAAATGAGTGGTATAACATAAACAAAAATGGCAAAAAATGCTTTTTTTATATTTTCTCCAGCATAGAACCTACAACCACAAAAATAAAATTAAAAGTTAGCGATAATGACGTGTCTGCTGATAAAGAATGCTTGTGTGATCTTCAGGTATTGTGCCCAGGTCTAATAAGTAGAACAGGTACACAATACCTGGTGATCGCGCACAGACCTGACATGGCTCACCTACCTGTGCAGAAGTGAGCAGCATCGGATGAACCTTTTATTTACTAATGTGTCATAACTTTCTGATCAGTGGTGGGTCAGTAGCTAGGACAGGTTGAGATAGTCGGGTCTTTTCTGGCAGTCCGTGAGAGAATGAATGGAACGGTGCCGTGCATGTGCGGCTACCACTCCCTTCCAACAGAAAATTTCACAGTCCTGTTGGAATTGACTGATGGAGGTCGAAACAGTCAGACCCTCACTGATCCGAAAGTTATCACCCCGACCTGATCAGAAAATGAGAACTTCCAATGTTGTAGCTAACCCTTTAAGATTCTTCGAGTTCTGCTCATTTATACAAATAATTATTAAGACACAAAATTAGCACTAATTTTGAAACCTTAATTACTTTTTCACTCGTGATATCAAGATGACAGCAGTTCGTAAAACGTAAATGATTAAAAATGGTCATTTGGAAGTCGATTGTTGCTTCAATTGTTTTCTTTTCTGTACCGTACTATGATACTTCATAACCGAAGATTCCGTTAATTTAGTCCTGTTTATTATAAATTATGCAGAATTTAGCCGCTAGCAGTTTTCATGCAGTAATATAAACCAGCTACAAATAATAGATGAAAATGTTAAAGGTTACAGGAGGTTGTCTGGTCAGATAAAAACATCATTTTAAATACCTTATCGGGGAATTCTAAGTTAACATAGGATACTTGATCTATTCGTTAGAGCTGTGAGAGCATATCAAAAGCCAATTTTACACCTACGTAATACAAGTACATATTTACTCTGAAATACCCAGCATATCATTGCATTGTACAGATAGAGCCCATTGATTTCATCACATAAAAAGAACTTGGTACTCAAAAATACTAAAGCAATTTATTTATTTTTATTGTACAGGGTGTCCCTAAAGTCTGGACACATCGGCAAAAATACATATTTTCAAGAAATTAAATTTATTCAATTGGAATATTAACGTCTTCAATGCGATTTCCATATTTTGCGATGCAAAGGTTGATGCGCTTTGCAAGATTCACGTGAACACAATGTAATAAATCCACATTGCCATCAATTTTATCACATTCATTTTTTTGTTATAATAATAATCTTTATTTATATAGCGCCAACATATTCCGCAGCGCTACAGTTTTTATGCGTTCAATCAAGTGTGTTACATCTATGATTTTCATTGAGTACACCTTCTCCTTTAGCATACCCCAGAAAAAAGAAGTCAAAGGGGCTAAGGTCAGGTGAAAGAGGAGACCACTTCACATGACCACGTCTTCCAATCCTGTTAGGGAAATTGTCATTCAGCCAGTCTCTTACCACCGTGGCGAAATGGACAGGGGCGCCATCCTGTTGAAATCATCCAAGAAGTCCTTCTCCTAGACTTTCAAGCTGGGTAAAAAATGATCTCACAGCATGGAAAGAGAAGTCGTTACATGTTCATCGAAGAAGAATGGTCACAACACATAGTAAAGTGGGTCAGGAGCGGCGCGAGGAAAATGCGTCAAATCAAATATGGCCACTGTGAACATTTTTCTTGCAGCATCTCTACCCTACCCTACCCTATTCCTGCCCGGCTTTGCAATATTTCTATTTCCATATGATCACATGCAATCAGTTAATCTGAGGAAGATCTTATTGTTAAACCAAAATGAAATTATGTTTGGCTTGCACTACAATAAAAATAAAAGAAAACTTATAAGCGCTTTGTGCCAAGTTCTTTCTCTGCTTTGAATTAGGATTGGGACCCTACTCGCTCACCTACATTATCAAGATTGCCATGTACTGTAGGAACATTGATTTTCAACTGACACTTGGTAATTAGAGTTGAGCGAATTACTTCTGGTTCCCTCTTATACAGCAAGCTATAGCACTTACTGAATAAGCTGCAGAGGGAACCCGGCTTCACATGCAGCTGCGGCGCCGATCAGCTAATCGATCCAGGCAGCCTGGTTCCCTGTGCAGCTTATTCGGTAAGCGCTATAGCTTGCCGAATAAGAGTGAACTCGAACAAATTCGCTCATCTCTATTGGTAATACTTAAAGTATAACCATTGTTTTAATTTTTATTTCATCAATCAATAGTGCAAATGAAAATAAGCAACTTTGTAATATATCGTATCAGAGAAATCTGCTTCTTTCTCCTCCTGAACTGATCATTTATTATCAAAATTCTCAATTTCCAGGTAAAGTCTTTGTTCAGCAAAGACAGATTGTTACATTACAAAGATAGGAAATTACAGGTGCTACTCATAAGATTCTATGAAAATTCATAAATCCAACAGAATCATGTTGATTTTCATAAATGGGCATTACAGGTAAAATACCAGAGTATCTTTGAACCCATGTAAGCCACTCTAAATGATATAAATTGTGCTCCGTTCCATTGGCCTCAAGGACACCGTTCTCTCCTGGTTCTCCTCCTATCTCTCTGACCGCTCCTTTACTGTATCTTTTGCTGGATCCTCCTCCTCTCATCTTCCCCTTACTGTTGGGGTTCCTCAAGGATCGGATCTAGGCCCCCTCCTCTTCTCTTTGCACACTGACACTATTGGTCAAGCAATCAGTAGATTTGGTTTCCAGTACCATCTCTATGCTGATGGCAATCAATTATACACTTCTTCTCCTGATATCACGCCTGCCTTTCTAGAAAACACCAGCGATTGTATTACCACTGTCTCTAACATAATCTATCTGAAACTGAACCTGTCAAAAACGGAACTCCTCGTGTTTCCTCCCTCTACTAACCTATGTGTTTATTGCTATGCTGTAATGTCTATTGTCTGTAGAAGTCCCCTCTATAATGTAAAGTGCTGCGAAATATGTTGGCGCTATAGAAATACAATTATTATTATTATAAATTTTAAAAAAAACAAGAGAAATAGGAGTTTGTGGCTAAAATGCAAAAAAAGTTTATTGTTAACAAGTAAATTAATAACTAATGAACATATACAAAGGCAGATATTGACTACTACCAGGTATGACCAGGACACATTTGAGATGGACGGCCATGAACTGGAAGTTGTAAAGGACTACTCAGATCAATGATGACTCAAGAAGCAGTGATGTCACTGGAAGTCAATAGAAGAATAGCTGTGGGCAAATCAACAATGAAGTCACTGGACAAGATCTTCAAATCGAGGAATATTTCTGTCACAGGGATGCCGCAACACAGAAGGGTCAGAAGATCACGACGTTTGGTTACACAAACTCTTGCACTGATTAGAACTGTTACACCATCCTATTAAATAGTGCAGGTTTATCTTGCTCTGTCATTGCAAGGGTTAATCAGTTCAGTTGACCTCCTGAAGCTCCCCATCCTGAATTATTTTGGCTGTTCTGTGTTGGCAACTCCCCTCTGTTATATATGTTCGCCACTGGCATTTGAGAGTTGCCAGTGATAGTTCCATCTTCCTGGGCACAGGAAAGTTCTAAATTAGTAGCACACTAGTAGCACTCGATTGGTGTAGTTTATAGGAGATATCTGCGTTGATTTGGTATTGGTGTTATCCTAATCCTCTCCCATTTGGTTTACCCCTCCTACTGTTTAGTTGATTTCCACTCTGTTGATTTGTGAGTGTATTTGTAAGACTGTAGTTTTCTTTTATCCTTGCCTGTCTTCCCTTGTTTGTCTGGTTAGTGTTTTCCAATAAACTTCTGCCTCACTCCTCCCTGGGTAGGTGAGGGAACAGATAAAGCTTAAGATAGGAGCGTAGCAAGTTACGAGACCCAGGCCTATTCACCAATTCGGAGTAATAGCCTAGGATGTACATAGTTCGAGAGATTGGATAGGTGCACACAGTGCCTTGTCACAATGTGACAATTTCACTGGTGACGAAGACACGGCTCATACATAGTCTGTTTTTTTTCTGTAGTACAATATAGATGTTAAAACTGGATGATAAATAAACAAGACAGAAGAATCAACACCTTCAAAATGTGGTGCTAGAGAAGGATGCTATCAATACTATGGATGGTAAGAAACCAAATGTAGAACAAATCAAGTCAGACATGTCACTCGAAGCAAGGATCAACAAGTTACAACTTGCCTACTTTGGACACATCATACGAAGAAAGCACTCACTGGAGAAAGACATCATGGTCGGAAGAATACCAGTAACAATGCTCAGAAGAAGACCAGCAACCCAATGGTGTTATACAATCAAGATAACTGCGGGGAAGACTCTGGTCGACCTATTTAGGCTTGCACAAGATCGATCTTCCTACAGAGCGTTCATCCATCAAGTCGCCATGGCTCGAGATCGAGCTGAAGGCCGTTAATAATAATAATGTTAATAATAATACAAAGACAGACACCAGTCACTAACTTGTCATCTCCTATCTCCGTAATGTAACAATCTGTCTTCAGGGAATACAGATTTTACCCATAAATTGAGAATTTTGAAAATGAATGCCCTGTCCAAGAAGAGAAAGAAGCAGATTTTTCTAATAAGATGATATGTTACAAAGTTGATTACCTTCATATGTATTATTGATTTCTAAAATAAAAATTAAAATGATGTTTACTCTTTAAAGCTCCTGTGAATAAAAACTGATTATATAGTGAGAAAATATTGGCTGGTGGCATGGAATGTGCAATCCACTGGTGTTCTGACATGCAGCGCTAAGTAGGTGACAGCTCTGTGCTTTTATGAATATATTTATTAGTAATACCATATTGCTTCCAATGACATTAGAAAAGGTAAACTGACGATGTACTGCAGTATTCTCCACAAGCTGGCTGTCATAAACTACAACTCTCAACATTCCGTAAGAGCCACAGATCATGTAAGACATGTATGGGAGAGATGACCCTTAGAAGTGTCAATTATATGACCATATTAATCACCGAGCACATTTGGTCAAGCTGGATCTACATATTGGGAGATCAGTGTTTTATTTAATGGTGATTTTATTTAATGATGATTTGGAAATATCTTTTATTCAACACGTTATCAGCAGTGAAGCAATTGAAAATCTAATAATCTCATTCAATGTCACTTCTTCATCAGTGGAACATGGCAGAGGTGATCAATCTGCAGATGACAAGGGGAGATAATGAAGAATGGGAGACAATAATGAAACTTGAAAATGTCAACTTTGTGCTGAAAGAACCATCCCCTGGGACCTGAGAACACAGTGAGGTGCTAAGTATTAGGCTCCATTCTCAGAAATATATGAGTTCATTTTTCAAAGTGATAGCAGAAAAATCTGAATCTACCAGCGATCACAAACTGACCAGTCACCAGTGAGTTTATCACATGGACAGAGAAAAATATTGCAATATTCTTTTCATGGTTCATATGACACTCGCCTATTCAAGTTTATTGGTGTGCAAAAATAATCGGATCCCATACGGATCATCCATACAGCATCTGATTTTTAACGATAAATTGCCAATATTAACTTAGGAAACTGTATTTGATAATTTACATTTTAAACTGCTGATGTATAAATACAAATGACCTATAGATGTCGAAAATGGACACACGGATGTCTGGAATATGGATGACAATGGTCTGAGTTTTCTGGGGAAAAATAATTTTTTTCATACACTTGTCTGAACTCAACCTATGTCTCAAAGAGCAGCAAAAAACATGGCAAAACACTCACAAAAGCTCAGAAAAATACAGATAAAAGTTACAAACACTAGGTCAGGGCAATCTCACTATTTGGATTCTTAGTCACCTCTTTTTGCATCCAGCAATAGAAAGTGTGATACAGAAGCTATAGAAGGCAAATGGTGGAACAATTTGAATAATGGTCAATTGCAAAAATTAGTTTTAGACCCAAATACCTGCATTTAATTTTAAAAATGAAGCCCAATGTGACCATAGCGTTTAAATCCAGTAAGCAGTTTTACAGGGATTCCGCCACTGTTAAATAATACACTCCTCTGTTGGATCATGCAAATCAGGCCAACTTTTAATTGGAATTATGTGAATTTTTTTCCTCATGTTTACATATTATGGTCACCTCTTTCAGTTGCAGCAGTCACGCTTGCCAGTATCTTCTTGTACATGAGCAACAGATACATAAATCACCAAAGCAATAATCAGTACAGCAATACATACAGCACCAGAACCACCAGTAGTACAGGCACACAGTACCAGAACTGTGATCAGTATATGGATACAGCATCAGTACATGAATACAGAACCACAAGCAGGACAGGAATACAGCCCCAGAACCACCATCAGTTCATGAATGCTAGAACTGTCATTAGTACAGGAAAACAGATGTCATCAGCACCGCAATACAACCTAAGAACTATTATCAGTACAGCAATACAGCACTAGAACCACCATCAATAGAGGAAAAAAGCACCAAAACCACCATCGGTACATGAATTCTTGTACCAGAATAATCATGGGTATAGGAATAGAGCACCAGGATAGCCAACAGTACAGAAATACAGCACCAGAAACACTATCAGAACATGAACACAGCACCAGAAGCACCATGAGAACATTAAGGCTATGTTTACACGCAGTTTTTGCAGAATTTTTTTCTGCAGACAAAACCTGTTCTCTTGGCAGTAAAAACGCTGCTTTTGCAGCATTTCCGCTAAATGTTTTAACGTTTTTTGGGTGCGGATTACGTGTGTGCTTTGTCTACAGTGCCTGTTTTATAGATAGTTTTATTTAACAAAAATGCTTAAAAACACTGTATAATTGACGCAAAACGTTTGCATTTTTTGTAGCATTTTTCCACTTTATCATTGCTTTCTTTGGGTGAAAAACACTGCAAAAAAAGCTAAAGAAAAACTGACATGCTGCAGATTTTAAAAAAATCACTGCAGTTTTCAAAGTTAGGAAAAATAAACCAAGCGTGCGTATGAGATTTCAGAAATGTCATAGCTTTTCTTGGTACTGTAAAAAGCATTGCCTAATTTGCATAAAAGAAAGCAGTGAGAAACACTTAGGGTACCGTTACACCTAGCGATGCACCAGCGATCCCGACTAGCGATATGACGCGGTCAGGATCGCTGGTGCATCGCTAGGTGGTCGCTAGTGAGCTGCCACACAGGCAGATCTCACCAGCGACATCACTGGGGACGGGAATCGCTACTTACCTGTCAGACGCGGCGATCCTGCATCCTCCCGCCCGGCTCCACGCGTCGCTCGTCGGCGCCACAGGAAGCGCAGCAGGAAGTGGCCGACGAGGAATGGTCCAGGAGTTTCTCGCGTGATCAGCGATAACCAGCAGGGGAGCCGGTCGGAGGTAAGTATCATATGCAGCGATATCGCTAGCAATATCGCTGCAAAGTCACAAAATCGGTGACTTTACAGCGATATTGCTAGCAATATCGCAGTGTGTAACGGGGGCTTTAGCCTAATAAAGCATCACAACCATTGTTAGTACATGAGTACAGCCCCAGAACCACCATTAGTACATGAATACAGTGCCAGAAACATGATCAGTACAGGTACACAGTACCAGAACTGTCATCATGTAATACAGTGCTAGGACCACCATCTATATGAGTAGATCACCAAGCTTAGTACATTGATCATTTGCAATGCCAAGTCAGCCACCGGCATGTACAATTCTATTGCATGAACCTGCAACTCCCAATTTATTCATAACATTTATAATATGGGAGTAGTTGTTACCAGCCATCATCAGACCGCAGATCCTCTAGGACCATAGTACTGATTAGGTGCAGGACGTAGTAGTAGACAGATAAAGAGTACCAATTTTTGGGAGATATGAGCTCTTAGAAGTGCGTAGCTCAGGAGTGCACACACAGCAGAGTGACTGCAACAGAAATTCATAGTCTCCTGTCCCTTAAGCTAGTTCTAAGAGGACTTTTGACTCCCACTGATCTGCTCTGATTTAAAGACCCCATTTACAATGGCCAGTAACTGAGAACCGAATATTGGCCTTGCTAAACAGTTTGCCAGTCACCCGATGTACAAGAAAAAGGTTTGATAGACGAATGAAATTATTTTTAAATATCAACGTTCTTGGCAGCCCATCATCTTGTGTAAATATGGGCTTTACAATTATATGCGCACAAAACCATTATGTTAACAATTGTTCTGTTCACATAAATGTATGGTTGTCCTCTCTAAATAAACTATTAAACCGCCGATCGACTTCATATAGTACAGTTGTGGCCAAAAGTATGGACACCCCTGCAATTTTGTCAGATAATACTCAGTTTCTTCCTGAAAATGATTGCAAACACAAATTCTTTGGTATTATTATCTTCATTTAATTTGTCTTAAATGAAAAAACCCAAAAAGAATTGTCCTAAAGCCAAATTGGATATAATTCCACACCAAACATAAAAAAGAGGGTGGACAAAAGTATTGGCACTGTTCGAAAAATCATGTGATGCTTCTCTAATTTGAGTAATTAACAGCACCTGTAACTTACCTGTGGCACCTAACAGGTGTTGGCAATAACTAAATCATACTTGCAGCCAGTTGACATGGATTAAAGTTGACTCAACCTCTGTCCTGTGTCCTTGTGTTTACCACTTTGAGGATGGAGAAAAGAAAGAAGACCAAAGAACTGTCTGAGGACTTGAGAAACCAAATTGTGAGGAAGCATGAGCAATCTCAAGGCTACAAGTCCATCTCCAAAGACCTGAATGTTCCTGGGTCTACCGTGCGCAGTGTCATCAAGAAGTTTAAAGCCCATGGCACTGTGGCTAACCTCCCTAGATGTGGACGGAAAAGAAAAATTGACAAGAGATTTCAACGCAAGATTGTGTGAATGTTGGATAAAGAACCTCGACTAACATCCAAACAAGTTCAAGCTGCCCTGCGGTCCGAGGGTACAACAGTGCCAACCCGTACTATCCGTCGGCGTCTGAATGAAAAGTGACTGTGTGGTAGGAGACCCAGGAAGACCACGCTTCTTACCCCGAGACATAAAAAAGTCAGGCTGGAGTTTGCCAAAACTTACCTGAAAAAGCCTAAAACGTTTTGGAAGAATGTTCTCTGGTCAGATGAGACAAAAGTAGAGCATTTTGGGCAAAGGCATCAACATAGAGTTTACAGGAGAAAAAAAGAGGCATTCAAAGAAAAGAACACGGTCCCTACAGTCAAACATGGCTGAGGTTCCCTGATGTTTTGGGGTTGCTTTGCTGCCTCTGGCACTGGACTGCTTGACTGTGTGCATGGCATTATGAAGTCTCAAGACTACCAACAAATTTTGCAGCATAATGTAGGGCCCAGTGTGAGAAAGCTGGGTCTCCCTCAGAGGTCATGGGTCTTCCAGCAGGACAATGACCCAAAACACACTTCAAAAAGCACTAGAAAATGGTTTGACAGAAAGCACTGGAGACATCTAAGGTGGCCAGCAATGAGTCCAGACCTGAATCCCATAGAACACCTGTGGAGAGATCTAAAAATGGCAGTTTGGAGAAGGCACGCTTCAAATATCAGGGACCTGGAGCAGTTTGCCAAAGAAGAATGGTCAAAAATTCCAGCAGAGCATTGTAAGAAACTCATTGATAGTTACTGGAAGCGGTTGGTTGCAGTTATTTTGGCTAAAGGTTGTGCAACCAAGTATTAGACTGAGGGTGCCAATACTTTTGTCTGGCCCATTTTTGGAGTTTTGTGTGAAATGATCAATGTTTTGCTTTTTGCTTCATTCTCTTTTGTGTTTTTTCATTTAAGACAAATTAAATGAAGATAATACCAAAGAATTTGTGTTTGCAATCATTTTCAGGAAGAAACTGAGTATTATCTGACAGAATTGCAGGGGTGTCAATACTTTTGGCCACAACTGTATATCGGAGATTGTTAAAAGGCTGCAATTGTCCAGTGTAAATTGCACCCTTACATCTAGGTACCTTATAGGTAACATTTTCTGTGTTTGGACTTGTTTTCATCTCTTTCTCCTTCAGCTGCTCCATATGCCAGATGACTTTTCATAGCCGCAGCTCATTTTTGCAGACTTCCCTATTATTATGTCTTCTCCAGCACATCCCGACACAGTGCACCTAAAAATAATGGTGTCATTATACTGCCACCTGAATAAAAATAACTGCCCATGCTGTTCCCTAAGTAAGCCCTAGGCTGTGCCCATGAATAAATTAGTGCTCCTTTCTTCTCCTGGCTGGTGTCACCATGTCTTCTCATCCTCTGCAGCGATGTCTGTAGTAGGAAGAGGTGACCTCATTGTGCAGTCAGCACTGGGGTGGGGAACTGAGTGGTTTTCCTCTGACCCTGGAAGTGCCGGCGCTCTTACATCCTCGTACAAATGAATGCCGGGAACCTCCCCAACCCGTTCGAAAAGGCCTCGGTTTTGTTATTTCTGGCGGAGGTGACGCAACAAAAACTTTTTTTTTTCAAGATGGCACCACTCCCCTCTTCCCCCCTCAACCTGCCGGCCTTGGCACCTACCCTCAAATGACTTGTTTAATGTACCCCCTGGCAATCATTCTTCAGATGATTTGAGAACTCCAGCAGTTGGCAATTAGTCATCTATCTGATGGACAAGTTAGCAGATCCCCTTGTAGCTAGGTAAATGTTTTCGGAGCCTGTTATGTAATTATATTACTCTCTTTAAAAAAAAAAATATATAAAAAAGTTCCATAAATAAAAGTCACATGAACATATAAAAAATCATCCAATTTTCATACAGAAAAAAATGATTTTTCAGCTGTTTTGCTAGCTGTATGCAATCCTTATGTTATTTGTTTTTATACATCAGCAGTGAATAAATTGTACAAGACCAAACACAGTTTCTTATGTTAACAATGGCAAAGTGCCTGTAAAAATCTGACGTTTTGCCTGGACGTCCACCTCTTGGCCTCTTGACCTCTTGAATGGATGGACTTTATTTTGTCTTCTTTCAGCTGTCCTGGAACTCACATGATGCAGTTTAGCAATTTTCTTGGCCGAGAGATCACTATCGATGAGCTACATGATTTTTTTTTTCTCTTTTCTTTGGAAGTCTTTTTCATGGCTGCTCCTCGATTCAACCAGTGACCTTTCACTTGGGAATCAACCTAGTAACACACTATTAGGGAATGTGAGAACAGGTTGTAAGTCGTAGTATGCAGGAAGAAAAAGATTTTTCCATCACCAGAAACAAAACAGTGACAACGCAGTGACCTGACAAGAATCTGCAAAACTAATCATATACTTAATAGTTGCAAATTTATGTATGAAATAACCAAGATGATTGTCTATAAAATGATGATAGTCTCATGTTAAAAGCTGTAGTGGATGATGAATTATGGAGAATGAAAGTCAAAAGTTCAAAACTTTGTGACCCTTTTGCTTGTTAGTGTACATGCATACCCAGAGCAGAAACATACAGACACACGTATACGCAGAGCAACTACATCCAGATACATACATGCACGGAGCACATACATACAGAGATTGTATTGTATTTGTTAGTCCCCTTAGAGGACTTGAACCTATGATCATCTGATCTCTTGTGCTATATACAGCAGTGCCATGTTATATAAAGCCCAAATCATGGTCTTCTATGAATGCCAGCCACGGACTGGCTTTCATATTATTATCGTCATGACAGGCACTGGTTTCAGCACTCCATGGATACACCGATGGGCGCATAGAATGACGTGCCCCCTCCCGCCTGCGGCATTTACCAGGTTAACGTCTCTGATCCGCATCTTTTAGATCCAGATGATGGCTGAATATTACAGCTATCATCTGCTGGGAAATATGTAGGCTCAGCTTGCAAGCCCTCATCGAAGTCAGGGAGCCGGCACGTCATGTACCAATACATCATATGTCGGTAAGGGGTTAATACCGATATGTATGTACATACAAAGCTGCTAAAACAAATAAACCGAGCATATTAGGAAATACTATTTGGTCATGCTACCACTTATCTATGATGTAGGATGTAGCCTGACATGGATATCTCTGTTAGTTGTAATTTAATATACAATGTGGTAATTACCGGTCAGGAGAGGGTGAACGGCTCTGCCTAATTCACAGCATTCGCTCATATCTGATTGTCATGCATAACTTCAATTGCCTTCGGTCAAGTCTACAATCTGTCACAAAGAGGAGGCTGATGGAAATCATCTACACTATCAAGCCATTTTGTGAGAAGGTCAATATTTCCTAGTGAAATG
>NW_027361684.1:3827500-3897500 GCF_039654945.1 Dendrobates tinctorius | reverse complement strand
AAATGTGAAACCAGCCTAACTGATTTAAGGCTAGAAGACACAACAATTTTAACAAGAGTGAGTCCTAAAAACATTGAGCGTTCTTCAGACTGCGATCTAATAAAAAAGAAACTAATTACGTGGAGTGCAGAACTTTAATAAAGTTTGGAATATTTCAAGACTAGAGGTTGGCAAGATAGAGGAAACCTTATTTGGAAAAAAGAAACATAAGCAAAAATTTAATTGTTTGGTGTAAAATTCGACTTTTTAGTTTTCTACATTTCCTAGTGAGTTTTATGTATTTATTTCCCAGTCTCATAATACTCTGCTACCTCAGTTCCCATTGATGTTTTACCAAATATTGAACAGTTAGCGATATACGATAGAATAGACAGCATTTTTGCTGCTAAAAAGCTCAGCAAAGTGAATATAGAGCTAAAATGATTTATCTAATACAGTCATGTTTTCTACAAGGTGGGTAACAGGAACCACAATTCTAAAAAGAGCCTGGGTGAAGACTGATAAGCAGCCTCGGTATACAAATAAAGCTAAGAAATCTTTGTGTGCCCCCATACAACAATATGTTTCTTCTTTTATCAAAATTATTTGCTCTATAGTGTACATATTGGCAACATATCTAATGCTTTACTTTTATACACAGAAACCAAGAGCCAAGAAAAGTTTAATTAAAAACCTTGAATGCTCGTGGATCTTAATGATAAGATTATTTTTCATAAACTATCGGCTTGGTGCTTTTTTTTACTTATAGTTACTCTTGCAATTGTTACATTTATTAGAATACAGCTTTCAGAAATCCTAGCAAATTTCAGCAAATCTCCTATGTGTAAATACACTCTTGCACCTCCCAACCTGTGTTGTTTTGCATTAGGTCTGTGTATTAATGCACATTTTTATAGTTAGTTTAATAGTAGAGTTGAGCGAAACGGGTCGAAAAATTTCAAAAGTCGCCGACTTTTGGCAAAGTCGGGTTTCATGAAGCGAAACCCGACCCTAGGATGAGGTCGGCCACGAGGTCGGCGACTTACGCGCCAAAGTCGCGTTTCAAAAGTTTGTTTTGCGCTCTTTTTCAGCCAATCAGGATCCACGGACACTGTGGGCAACGTGATGACATAGGCAGGGGTCACCACCATCTTTTAGAAGGGCATGCAAGTGATTGGCTTGCTTTGGTGGGCATCACAGGGGTTATAAAAGGGCGTGCACGCCGACCGCCATCTTACTTCTGCCGATCTTAGCATAGGGAGAGGTTGCTGCTGCTGATTCTGTAGGGAGAGCGTTAGGCAGGGAAGAAGAAAAAAAAACTGCTTCTGCTGCTAGCGATTTTGCCTGTACAACACACCAGTCACTGTGTGTGCAGTGCAAGGGGAGGCTATATTGTGGTGGATCAGCGGTGTTGGTTGTTAGGCTGCCTTCTAAGGCTTCCTGACAGCTGCATTGCTGTTTACCCACTGCTCTGCAAACTGCTTTTTTAAAAGCAATCCCAATTTTTTTTTTGTCCTGCTGAGGTACTGAGCGTGCATTTTTTCACACCATACAGCGGTGTACGCTCTTCACACAGTACCGTGTAACGGCTGTTATCACAGCCACAGTGAAGCTATCTGTGTGTCACTCTGTGAGAATAAGTCGAGGACATGTTCCGTTCTTACAGACCTGCACCTACTAGTTTTGTCTAGCTTTCAAACAGTTAAATATATTTGCTGTTTGATCACATTCAAAACTATAGAGAGACAGCGTGTGTCAGTCCGTATACTTAAAAAACACGGAGCTTGACAATTTTACGTACACCGGACAGCCGTGTACGTGCACGCTCCTCTCAGTACCGTGTAACGGCTGTTATCACGGCCACAGTGAAGCTATCTGTGTGTCACTCTGTGAGAATAAGTCGAGGACATGTTCCGTTCTTACAGACCTGCACCTACTAGTTTTGTCTAGCTTTCAAACAGTTAAATATATTTGCTGTTTGATCACATTCAAAACTATAGAGAGACAGCGTGTGTCAGTCCGTAAACTTAAAAAACACGGAGCTTGACAATTTTACGTACACTGGACAGCCGTGTACGTGCACGCTCCTCTCAGTACCGTGTAACGGCTGTTATCACGGCCACAGTGAAGCTATCTGTGTGTCACTGTGGAAGGATAAGTGGAGGACTTGTTCCGTTCTTACAGACCTACACTCTAGGGAGATTCCTATTCTGCCCAATTCTACATACACCTTGTAGTTTGTGATACACTAGCCAATTTCTGCCTGTGACATAGCGCTCTGATATTCAGTGGGCCTCACACAATCCAAAAGTGTCCAGTGTCCACTAGTGTGTGCAGAAATTCAAAATCTCCCTTATCCTGTAGTCACTTTTTTTACACCTGTGCCATCGAGCCTGTGACATAGCGCTGTGATAATCAGTGGGCCTCACACAATCCATAAGTGTCCAGTGTCCACAAGTGTGTGCAGAAATTCAAAATCTCTGTGATCCTGTAGTCACTTTTTTCACACCTGTGCCATCGAGCCTGTGACATAGCGCTGTGATATTCAGTGGGCCTCACAGAATCCAAAAGTGTCCAGTGTCCACTAGTGTGTGCAGAAATTCAAAATCTCCCTTATCCTGTAGTCACTTTTTTCACACCTGTGCCATCGAGCCTGTGACATAGCGCTGTGATATTCAGTGGGCCTCACACAATCCATAAGTGTCCAGTGTCCACAAGTGTGTGCAGAAATTCAAAATCTCTGTGATCCTGTAGTCACTTTTTTCACACCTGTGCCATCGAGCCTGTGATATAGCGCTCTGATATTCAGTGGGCCTCACACAATCCATAAGTGTCCAGTGTCCACACGTGTGTGCAGAAATTCAAAATCTCTGTGATCCTGTAGTCACTTTTTTCACACCTGTGCCATCGAGCCTGTGACATAGCGCTGTGATATTCAGTGGGCCTCACACAATCCATAAGTGTCCAGTGTCCACAAGTGTGTGCAGAAATTCAAAATCTCTGTGATCCTGTAGTCACTTTTTTCACACCTGTGCCATCGAGCCTGTGACATAGCGCTGTGATATTCAGTGGGCCTCACACAATCCAAAAGTGTCCAGTGTCCACAAGTGTGTGCAGAAATTCAAAATCTCCCTTATCCTGTAGTCACTTTTTTCACACCTGTGACATAGCGCTCTGATATTCAGTGGGCCTCACACAATCCATAAGTGTCCAGTGTCCACAAGTGTGTGCAGAAATTCAAAATCTCCCCTGTCCTATAGACACCTTGTACCTTGTTTTACATTACTATATAGTTTGTTGGATTTTGTCTACATTTCTACAAAAAATGAGGAAGGCTGGTGGAAGAGGCCGTGGAATTGGGCGGGGGTTGGCAGCTGGTAATGATGGTGTTGGTGGTGGATCTGATGGTAGTGGCAAGAGCAAAATAGGACCGAATGCAGGAGGTGTTGAGCCTGCGTCATCGTCTGGCTCCATAAGGCTTCGAAGGCTTAGTTTTCTAGGAGTTGGCAAACCGCTTTTAAAGCCAGAGCATCAGGAAAAAGTTTTGTCTTACATTGCTGACTCAGCCTCCAGCTCTATCGCCTCCTCTTCTGAAGTTGTAAAAAGTAAAAGCACTGAGTCGTCATTGGAGGCTCATGTTCATGAACCACACCTTTCCTTGTGTCCTTCACCCCAACCAAGATTGAAGGATGACGCAGGCCATACTACTGATTACTCCATGGAGCTGTTTTCACATACCATGCCTGGATTATCAAGTGAACTGGTGAATTACCCAGGCCAAGATGAATCTGACATGGAGTGCACTGATGCACAGCCGCTGATAGATGATTCTGCTGGTACATTCACTCAGAGCACTACATTGTCCTTGCAGTTTACAGAGCCAGATTCTGACCCTGATGAGACTCAGGTGCCCCTTCCCGCACACTATACCACCATACACGGTGACACAGAGGAAGGTGCACATGACATTGAAGAGGAGGTGATGGATGACCCAGTTGTTGACCCAGATTGGTATCCATTGGGGGAAGAGGGTGCTGCTTCCAATAGCTCAGATGAGGAGCATCCACAGCAGACATCGACATCGCAACAGCTGTTATCTGGCAGGCCTGGAGCACTCCAAAGACAGGTTCCAAAAATCAAAAGAGTTGCTGGACAGCTTGTCCAGAGGGTCAAAGGATCACAGCGTGCTAGGCCGCAAAATGTCTGCCAAAGTAGGAAGAGTGCAGTGTGGCACTTTTTTGAACAAAATCCTCATGATCAGGCCAAGGTTATCTGTAAGAAGTGCGCAAAGACCTTTAGCCGAGGGAAAAATCTGAAAAATTTGAATACCAGTTGCATGCTTAGACATTTAACCAGCATGCACTTGCAAGCGTGGACACAACACCAAACCTCAAGTGCCACATGTGCAACTGATCACAACGAAGGTAGTCAGCAACGCTACATTGTTTCCCCCACTGTAAGCCCACCGGTTAGCACAGCAGCAAATGTTGAGGTGTCGTTGCAAGGCCACAGCAGTCAGGGAATCCCACTGTTATATCAACGAAATACTGAATCTAGGCCATCAGAAAGAACACCAACTCCATCATCATCATCAACCCTCTCTCAGTCCGCCCTGTCCACCGCTACTTCCACCATATGCAGCTCTCAAGTCCAGCTCACCCTCCCAGACACTATGAGTAGGTCAAGAAAGTACTCAGTCTCTCATCCGCGTACACTGGGTTTGAACGCCCACATTGCCAAACTAATCTCGTTTGAGATGATGCCCTATCGGTTGGTGGAAAGCGCAGCTTTCCGCGAACTCATGGCCTATGCAGTACCACACTATGACCTACCCAGTCGCCACTTCTTCTCTCGCAAAGCCATCCCAGCCCTCCACCATCATGTAAAAGACTGCATAGTCCATGCACTCAAGCAGTCAGTGAGTGGAAAGGTGCACCTCACAACTGATGCATGGTCCAGTCGGCATGGCCAGGGCCGTTACGTGTCCATCACTGCGCACTGGGTTAATGTGGTGGATGCAGGGTCCACAGGGGACAGCGGTGGTGGGACAGTGCTGCCTAGCCCACGGTATAGGAAACAGTTGGCTGTAGGCGTTCGACCCTCCTCCTCCTCCTCCAGAAGCGAAAGCTCATCCACAGAGCGCAGTCATACGAGCACTCCATCTGCAGCTGCCACTGTTGCACACGAGGTGTCCCCCTATCGAGCAGCTAGTGGAAAGCGTCAGCAGGCTGTGTTGCAGATGATGTGTTTGGGCGACAGACACACCGCCGAGGTGCTGGCCGAGTACTTGAAACGACAAACTGAGTCATGGCTGGGCAGTGTACATCTTGAGGCAGGCAAGGTAGTTAGTGATAACGGCCGTAATTTTGTGGCAGCCATAGCCCTTTCAAAACTCAGCCACATACCTTGCTTGGCTCACACCTTGAACCTGGTGGTGCAGTGCTTCCTCAAAAATTATCCGGAGTTAACAGCCCTGCTCCAGAAGGTGCGAAGACTGTGCGCGCACATCCGCCGGTCGCCTGTACACTCCGTTCGTATGCAGAAGCTGCAGCGATTGCTCCACCTTCCCAACCACCGCCTCATTATCGACATTGCAACAAGGTGGAACTCCACCCTGCACATGGTGGAGCGGCTGTGCGAGCAGAGGCAGGCCATAATGCATTTGTGGGAGGATACATGGCCAGGCACTTTGAGAGCAGACATGGAGTTGACAGGTGTGCAGTGGTCGAAGCTGAAAGACCTCTGTAAAGTCCTTCAGTGTTTTGAGGAATGCACACGGCTGGTAAGCGCAGACGACGCCATCCTAAGCATGAGCATCCCACTTTTGCGTCTGCTCATGCAAACTTTGACGCACCTTAAGGAGCAGGCGTCTGCAGCCAATGTTGACGAGGAGGGAATCCTTGATGACATTCAGCCATTGTCTGCTCAGGGACCTCTCCTGGACGAGGTGGAGGAAGAAGAGGAGGAGGAGGATGATGATGGGGATGATTACTTAGGGGAGGAGGATGCATCTCGTGGGGCAAGTGAAAATGTTGGCGTGGCAAGGTCTGGTACAGGGTTTGTGCGTGACTGGAGGGATGTGGATTTGCCAGAAAGTGCTCCTCCAACCAGCACTCGCAGTGCATCATTGACACCGGGAACATTGGCCCACATGTCAGATTATGCCTTGCAGATCCTAAAAAGGGACCCCCGCATTGCCAAAATGATGAAAGATGACGACTACTGGTTGGCCAGCATCCTGGATCCACGCTATAAAGGCAAATTACAAAACATCATGCCACAGGAGAACCTTGACCTAATATTGGCTAATAAACAAGCAACTCTGGTAAATCGGTTGCTTGAGGCATTCCCAGCACACAGCAGCGGTGATGGTTCTCACACGAGCCGTACGGGCCGGGGTCAGCTTGGCAGAGGTGTTCATGGTGCACACAGCAGAAGTGGCGTTGGAGACAGGGGTTTCATGACAATGTTGTGGACTGATTTTTCAAGTACCGCTCACACAACTGGTAATACTGCATCGATGGAAAGTGACAGGAGACAGCAGTTGTAAACTATGGTTACAAACTACTTTTCCTCCCATATCGATGTTCTCCCACACAGGTCATTTCCCTTTGACTATTGGGCCGCTAAACTGGACACCTGGCCTGAATTGGCACAATATGCCTTACAGGAGCTCGCTTGCCCATCTGCAAGTGTGCTATCGGAAAGAGTCTTCAGTGCAGCTGGATTAATCCTGACAGAAAAAAGGACCCGTCTGTCAACCCAAAATGTGGATGATCTAACCTTCATTAAAATGAACCATGCATGGGTTTCCAAGGATTTTGTCCCACCTTCTCCTGATGACACATAGGGTGACAGAAAAATGGCTTGCTTTGGTCCACCTCTTCCTGGGACTTGACCTATTTCGCCTTTTGCATCAGCTGAATGTCCAACATCAACATATGCCACTTTCTAAAACTCCCTAACTGTGCTGCCTCCCCCCCCATGGCCGGGGTCACCACCTAGCGCCCTGGACAGGTGGGTAGGCCGACTCTTGGGCGCGGGCACTGGCACAGGGTCCCTCATAGTGCAATCAAGTGTCTCTGACGGTGGTGGTGGACACCCGCTGTCAGACACACCGCCGTACTATGAGGGGCCCAGTGCCAGTACCGTCGCCCACGAGTGGGCCCCCCTTGCTTGGGCAGGGCCCCAGCATTTGCAATCTTTACCTCTCCCTGCTCCTCCGCTGTGTAGTCTGGGCCGTCAAATCCATACTGTGCCTGACACCGTCTGAGCCTGCCTCCTGATGTATAGACATATATTTTGAATGTGTACGCTATCCATACATGTTATCCGGGGATACGGTACCCTTTCTCACCTTTGTGCAATCACGTGCAAGCCATACTGGGCCTAACACCGTCTGAGCCTGCCTCCTGATGTATAGACATATATTTTGAATGTGTACGCTATCCATACATGCTATCCGGGGATACGGTACACTTTCTCACCTTTGTGCAATCACGTGTAATCCATACTGGGCGTGAGAACGGCTGGCGAGCTGTTAAGCAAGCTACAGCACCTGTGGTTTGCACACGTAAGTTTTTCATTTTTTCAGGAATGACGGTTAGGCCTAATTCCGGAACTGCGGTTGACCTGCACTTACTGGGAAATCATCGTTCGCGGGTAATATTTGTAATCAGTGATCCCCATCACTAACGTTGTTCAGCGGGTTATCTGCACCTGTAAGCGACAAACGCTGGCCTTTTCAGTGTAGCGCACATGCAGCCACGGACATGTAAGGGCATGACACACCAGTTATTGGCCAATCTCATGTGCCAGAGCCTCACGTGTCCCTCTAGTAAGCCGGACTCGGACCGCGGGGCATGACGGAGTCTCGTTCGTTAACGGAATTAAGCTTGCAATGTGTGCATCTTTTCTGTAGCTGGCATGGTTGAGGTTTCCCAGGTGGAGTCGAATTTAACCGTAGGCTCCACTCCTGGTGGTGCCCTTCTGGACATTCGTTTAAGGTTCAGCTTTGCAACCATACTGCCCACGTAAAACAAACACTTTGCCTTCATGAACGCTGTTTGGAGGGTCATGACTCGTGGGAATAACGCCGCCCAATCAGTTAACCTGCTAGAGAGATCCTTCGTTGCTCCCAAGCATGACATCACACTCCCTAGGAGGAAGGTAATGCCACTGTGGCGACCGTACTCCTGGGGGCGACACAAGTGCACTGATGCCCAGCCACTGCTCGATGAATCTGCTGGTACATTGACCCAGACCACTACATTCCCCTCGCACGCTACACGGCCTGAATCTGACCCTGATGAAACTCAGGTTACCCTTCCCATATACAGTTCCATCTTACACGGTGACAAAGAGGAAGCTGCAGATGAAAGTGCAGGTTCGGCCCACCCGCCATCAGACACACCACCGTACTATCAGGGGCCCTGTGCCAGTGCCGCCGCCAACGAGTGGGCCCCCCCTGCTTGCTCAGGATCACAGCACTTGCAAGGTTGAAATACTGTGCAGTGAGATGGAAGATGGAGACGACGAGGAGTCCAGACTAGTACAGGGATTCCCTAGCGAGGAGACTTATTTGATTGTTTTCAATGTTGGGACAGCAATTTTTGGGGAGCACTATACTCTGGAGAATGATAGATGGGGCCCACCATACACTGGAACATTCCAAAGGTGGACATCAGACACTGGAGCAGCAATTACAGGGCCCATTATACACTAGAGCATTAGAAATGGGGCCCATTATGTTTGGAGCATTATTTGGGCCCATAAGACAGTGGAGCTTCATCCATGGGGACCAACATATACTGTAGCATTATGTGGAGCTCATCATATACTGTTTCAAACATTACATGGGACCAATGATTCTGTATGGAGAGATAGATGGGCCTCGTCATGAGATGTAAAAAGTGAAGTATTTTTCATTGTACTATACCGCTATTTCTCTGCCGTATCGGAGCATGATGAGTTGTGGTATGTGTTAAAGGGGCGCTCTTTCGCCCAGGGCACATGAAAACCTGGAGCCAGCCCTACCCCCCCACAACTTTAGCCAAATAACCCCCATTTTTCAGTTCCTAACTTGTATTATGAAGTTAATTAAGGTTGACAAGCTTAAGTAAGAAGAATTGATGCTTTTGGCATTCAAATGGGCACTGTAGGTGTGTTTCCTGTCCTCCTCTCACTGCCAACTTTTATTCCCCATTGACTTACATTGGGTTTCGTGTTTCGGGACGACCCCGACTTTTCCCTATAATCGGCCGATCTTACTCGACCCGACTTTTGGAAAAGTCGGGTTTCACGAAACGAAACTCGACCCTAAAAAACCAAAAGTCGCTCAACTCTATTTAATAGTATTATTATGAAATATGCAATGCTCAACTTCAAACTGATTTTGGTTGCTGTATTCCTTGAGACCTTTGGGTGCTGTAAAATACAAAAATTCATAAGCATCAACGTGATCTTCTTAAATAGTGTATATATACAGTAATATAGCAAGAAGGTGAGAACAAAATGCTGCAAAGTAAGAATGATTTCATAAATAGAAGTGAGAAAAGTTTATTTTTATCAGGTATCAAAATGTGAATGGACAAAAGAGAATTATAAACGGTATCAATATTTGTCAGAGCCACTCTTTGCCTTTAAAACAGCATTAATTCTTCTAGGTACATTTACACAATATTTTTGAAAGAACTTTATAGGGAGCATTTTGGAGATCTACCCATAGATCTATTCTATTCTATTTCTTCATCCCAGAGACACTCAATGTTATTGAGAACAGGGCTCTGTGGGGGCCATGTCATCACTTCCACAACTCCTTGTTTTTCTTTGTGCTGAAGATAGTTCTTAATGACAATGACTGTATGTTTGGGGTTCTGCTGCATAATTGTTAAGTTTCTGCCTGTATTTCTCAGAACTGAAGACACTATTTACCAGACCGAAATCCCTAACTCCTTTTGATGAAATGTAGCTCTAAACTTGCAAGCAACTTCCACTCAAAAATCACAGAAAGAGTCCTGCGAAGACCATTTGCATATTCCCAGAGCATTCTGGGGTAAGTGAACTGTCTCCGTGAACCTAAGAATGGATTTTGTCCATTGCAGCAGAAAGGAGGACATCGGAAAAAATTGGCACGATCTTCACCACTTTGACATCATACAAACATTAAGAACATAACTTCTATACCAGGAAAGAGCTTTGAACAAATTATTAAACAACATGTGTGTGAGTACTTGGATGAGATGTCATGCTAACTTAATTTCCTTCTATGACAGAATCACAGACTTAGTGGATCAGGGAAATGCAGTAGATATACAGTTAGGTTCATATATATTTGGACAGAGACAACATTTTTCTAATTTTGGTTCTAGACATTACCACAATGAATTTTAAACAAAACAATTCAGATGCAGTTGAAGTTCAGACTTTCAGCTTTCATTTGAGGGTATCCACATTCAAATTGGATGAAGGGTTTAGGAGTTTCCGCTCCTTAACATGTGCCACCCTGTTTTTAAAGGGATCAAAAGTAATTGGACAATTGACTCCAAGGCTATTTTATGGACTGGTGGGGGCAGTCCCTTCGTTATGTCATTCTCACTTAAGCAGATAAAAGGCTTGGAGTTGATTTGAGGTGTGGTGCTTGCATTTGGAAGGTTTTGCTGTGAAGGAAACATGCGGTCAAAGGAGCTCTCCATGCAGGTGAAACAAGCCATCCTTAAGCTGCAAAAACAGAAAAAACCCATCCGAGAAATTGCTACAACATTAGGAGTGGCAAAATCTACAGTTTGGTACATCCTGAGAAAGAAAGCACTGGTGAACTCATCAATGCAAAAAGACCTAGGCGCAAACGGAAGACAACAGTGGTGGATGATCGCAGAATAATCTCCATGGTGAAGAGAAACCCCTTCACAACAGCCAACCAAGTGAACAACACTCTCCAGGAGGTAGGCGTATCAATATCCAAATCTACCATAAAGAGAAGACTGCATGAAAGTAAATACAGAGGGTTCACTGACGGTGCAAGCCACTCATAAGCATCAAGAATCAAAAGGCTAGACTGGACTTTGCTAAAAAACATCTAAAAAAGCCAGCACAGTTCTGGAAGAACATTCTTTGGACAGATGAAATCAAGATCCACCTCTACCAGAATGATGGAAAGAGAAAAGTATGGCGAAGGTATGGTACAGCTCATGATCCAAAGCATACCACATCATCTGTAAAACACGGCGGAGGCAGTGTGATGGCTTGGGCATGCATGGCTGCCAGTGGCACTGGGTCACTAGTGTTTATTGATGATGTGACACAGGACAGAAGCAGCCGAATGAACTCTGAGGTATTCAGAACCATACTGTGTGCTCAGATCCAGACAAATGCAGCCAAACTGATTGGTCGTCGTTTCATACTACAGATGGACAATGACCCAAAACATGAAGCCAAAGCAACCCAGGAGTTTATTAAAGCAAAGAAGCGGAATATTCTTGAATGACCAAGTCAGTCACCTGATCTCAACCCAATTGAGCATGCATTTCACTTGTTAAAGACTAACTTCAGACAGAAAGACCCACAAACAAACAGCAAATGAAAACCACCGCAGTGAAGGCCTGGCAGAGCATCAAAAAGGAGGAAACACAGCATCTGGTGATGTCCATGAGTTCAAGACTTCAGGCAGACATTGCCAACAAAGGGTTTTCAACCAAGTACTAGAAATGAACATTTTATTTACAATTATTTTATCTGTCCAATTACTTTTGGTCCCCTTAAAAACAGGGTGGCACTTGTTAAGGAGCTGAAACTCCTAAACCCTTCATCCAGTTTGAATGTGGATACCCTCAAATGAAAGCTGAAAGTCTGAACTTCAACTGCATCTGAATTGTTTTGTTTAAATTTAATTGTGGTAATGTCTAGAACCAAAGTTAGAAAAATGTTGTCTCTGTCCAAATATATATGGACCTAACTGTAGTATATCTTGACCTCAGCAAAGCATTTGACAGAGTATCTCACAAAATCCTTA
This sequence comes from Dendrobates tinctorius, assembly GCF_039654945.1. Lineage (NCBI taxonomy): Eukaryota > Metazoa > Chordata > Amphibia > Anura > Dendrobatidae > Dendrobates > Dendrobates tinctorius. Next base: position 3,885,511 of record NW_027361684.1, on the reverse strand, counting down.
TTGAAATAATGACCAAGTATGGAATGGACAAGGCAAATGTTAGTTGGATTCATAACTGGCTTAGTGATTGGCCCCAAAGAGTGGTTACAAATGGCTGCACATCCAGCTGGATGAATGTCCCAAGTGGGGTACCACAGGGCTCTGTCCTGGAACCTGTATTGTTCAAAATCTTTATCAATGGTTTAGATGAAGGAATTGAGGGAAAACTGAATAAATTTGCTGATGACGCAAAGCTAGGAGGGATAGCTAATACTAGAGAAGAGAGAGAGAGGATTCAAAAAGATAAATAAACTGGAGCAGTGGGCAGCAACTAACAGAATGGTTTTTAACAGGGAGAAATGCAAAGCATTACATGTGGGCAATAAAAATGAAAAAGCATATGCAGAATGGGAGGAATAGGGCTAAGCAATAGCACATGTGAAAAAGACTTGGGTATACTAATAGATCACAGACTGAATATGAGTCAACAGTGTGATGCAGCAACAAAAAGGCAAACACAATTCTGGGTTGCATTAATAGAAGGATGCAGTCTAGATCACATGAAGTCATTGCCCTCTACTCCTCTTCGGTCAGATGTCATTTGAAATACTGTGTCCAGTTCTGGCACCACATTTTAAAAAAGGCATGAAAAAACTAGAGCAAGTTCAGGGAAGAGCGACCAGAATGGTGACCGGTCTGCAAACCATGTCCTATGAGGAACGGTTACAGGATTTGGGAATGTTTAGCTTGCAAAAGAGAAGACTGAGAGGAGACTTAATAGTTGTCTACAAATATCTCAAGAGCTGCAACGTTGTAGATAGATCAACTTTATTCTTATTTGCACAAGGAAAGACGAAGCAATGGGATGAAACTGAAAGGGAGGAGACACATTAGATATTAGAAAAAACTGACAGTGAGGATGGATGAGTCAACGAGTGGAACAGGCTGCCATGAGAGGTGGTGAGTTCTCCTTCAATGGAAGTCTTCAAACAGAGTTTTGACAGGCATCTGGGATGATTTAGGGAATCCTGCATTGAGCAGAGGGTGGGACCAGATGACGCTTTGATTCTATGATTCAATGACTATGCTTCACTGTTATGTGAAGTCACTTATTCTGCTACTGCTGTCCAGCCTAATCAAACTGCCTTCTGTTGCAGCAAAATATTTCAAATGGATAACTCATCAGTTTAGAGCACTTGCTGCCATTTATCTGCAGCTAGTTTCTATGTTTGTGTGTATTGTTGAGTCCCTTAGTTTGAATACAGGTCAAAGGTATGGCATTTTGGCCACAATACTTCCATGAAGCCCACTTCTGTCCAGACATCTTTGCAGATAGGTTCTAGTGGTTGCTACCAGTTTTGAGCTGATGGCACTGCTGGACATCTTTCATTTTCAAAGGAAAGTAAGCATAATGTATCTTGCTCTTGCTGCACTGTTTCCTTTACTGAACACTGTGTCTACAGTCCTCAATGTGGCCCATTTCTTGGTGCTGCTATTAAACATCACATCTTGAAACTCCAATCTGTCTGAGATAGACCTTTTTGATGCAGTATAACCTCTTTGTATCTTGTTGCTGTGCTAAGTCTTGTTATATCATATATATCCCTAAAAATTATCTTTATTGATTAAAAAACATGCAATGGTTCACACCAAAAAAGTGCACAAACAAAAACAACAGTGTTCCAAGATTACCAATTAAAAATGGGTAAGCTAGAAGTCCCTCTTACGTCAACTAGGCTGTCGCCTTCCTGGCTGCGGAGGTTGGCACCCTAGGGGGGAATGTTGTGGCGCCCCTGCTCCACGATGGCTGACTCTGGGAGCCCTATATTCCCTGCAGACACTTTGGGAATCCTCCTACCTGATGTCCTAAAGCAACCCCTATCAATAGACATAGACAATCCTATATCTAAGAGGACCCTAGACCCCAATTAAAAATGAACACAATAGGCAATTGGTGACGATTGACATAACTTCACAATGTGGTCAAAGGATAACAATACTCCAGGGGTTTGGGCCCTTGATTTGCCAAAATAGACTGTAGTCTCTTAACATGCAGACTAAATTTCAAAAGTTGCTACAGAAATTAGATACTGCTTACACTGCCAACTAATAGTTGGCATAGATGAAAAAATGGTGCTCAAAAAACTATTAGAGCCAACTCAGATGTCACTGTAGGAAAAACCTAATGTTGGTTAAATCAGTGTTTTCTAAGCATGCAGTGTATGTTCACACTCTTTCCAATAGCAACAAAAAGACCAACAATGCCACATTTCAAATGTGACAAAAAATGCTGCATGATGTTGCCCAAAAAAAGTTATAACCCCATCATTAACCATGTGTATAAAATGGAAGTGGTTTCTAAGCATGCAGACTGTTCAAAAAACTGCTGCACTAGATACTGCTTTTTAATGCCAATTGTTAATAACACAGATGAGTAAGTGTACCGTTACACTTAAAGATGCACCAGCGATCCCAACAACGATATGACCTTGTCAGGATCGCTGGTGCATCGCTACATGATCGCTGGTGATCTGCCAAACAGGCAGCTTCACCAGCGATCAGCACCAGCAAGGACGCTGGTATCTAAGGTAAATATTGGGTTATTAAGCGGCGCGCTTCACTTAGTTACCCGATGTGCACCTTAGAAACCTGCATGCTCGCGCCGAGAGCTGCGAGCACACAGGTTTCTAAGGTATACATCGGGTAACTAAGTGAAGCGCGCCGCTTAGTAACCCTATATTTACCTTAGATACCAGCTCCCAGTGCCTGCTTAGAGTGCTGGGAGCCTCGCTGATCTTTGGCTTCCGCTGCCACACGCAGCGATGCATGCTGGTCAGCGGGAGAGCAACGATCAAAAAATGGCCCAGGACGATAGTGCACGATCTGCGATACCCGGCAGGGGGGGCGGTCGATGATCCCCGTCACACACCGCGATCTCGCTGGCAAGATCGCTGTGGCGTCACAAAATCAGCAATCTCGCTAGCGAGATCGCTGTGTGTGACGGGGCCTTAACAGTGCTAAACCAACTTGAAACTACAATCAGGTCAATGAAGGACCCGAGATACAACACATTCATGGCAGGAGAAAAAAAAGGAGTGGTTTGCATACATATAGATATAATTAGCAGGTTTACTGCAGACTATGATCCAATCTGTACTCTGTATTGTAGTGGCACAGATACCAACATACCCTGACACTGTGTGTAACCCCACAACTGATAATCAGGAAAGAGAAACAGCCACATATAACAGATATGATGAGGAATGCTGCATATTGCTGCCACAAGAATGATGGTACTCATCTGGTTAACTGCCACCAGCCATAGAGAATTATGCGCCTCAATGCATTTCACCCATTAGGGCTCATCAAGAGGCCTGATGTAACAAAGACTTGTGTCCTGATTCTGGTGTGATGTGACCAACATGATGTCAGATCTACCTCGTTTTAAATATGGCGCCAAGATCTCTGTAAATGCCCATCCCCCTGCTCAGGGCCGGATTTAAGAGGTGGGTGGCCCGGGGCCCATTTTGGTGGGAGGCCCATTTTTCAAGGTGTTGCAATATGTAATGCAAAAACACAGAATGAAACGAACGCAAGTGTATTTATAAAAATCATTTACGCAGAGTAATTCACGTAAAATCATTCATTTTTTACAATCCAGGCACTTTCCTTGATTCTTGTGTTGCACAATCACTAAGATGTCACTAAAGTCCAATTCACGCCGTATATCTGACTCGCTGCTCATGATAGCCAAATTAACAAGTCGTTCCTGCTTCATGGATGTCCTTAATCGGTTTTCAACTAATTTGAGTTTTGAGAAGGAACGCTCACCACTGCAGTTTTTTACCATCAAAATTAGATACCGTATTTTTCGCTTTATAAGACGCTCCGGATTATAAGACGCACCACAATTTTTGAGGAGAAAAATAAGAAAAAAATATTTTTTAATAAAATGGTGGTGCCTCTTATAATCCTTGCATCTTATTGCTTACCGGGGTTGGTGGCTGCGGTGTAGAGGGGTCCCAGGCTCGCTGCTGGAGGAGGCAGGCGTGGAGTGATGCTGCAGGCCGCATTCAGGGATGAGGGGGGGCTCCGATGTGTGCTGTTGCTGCTGCAGAGTCTTGTGCTGGTGTCAGGTTTCTCCACTTGTCCGGCGGTTGGAGGCCGGTGCTGCGGGTGCTCCGGTGCGGTGTTGTGTGCCCATCGATGCCCGGGGCTCTGCCGACATTGTTTGACAGACCAGAGCCCCAGCATTTCCTTGGTTCCCTGTATATGTGCGCTGAAGTGCCGGTAAAAAAAAAAATGGCCGCCGGCGCATGCGCAGATGGGATCTCGGGACCAGTTCTCGAGAGATGAGATCTGAAATCCCATCTGCGCACGCGCGGCGGCCATTTTTTTGCAGGCACCACCGCGCGCACACAGGGAACCCAGGGAAAATGGCCGCCGGCGCGTGCGCAGATGGGATCTCGGGACCCACCTCTCGAGAGATGAGATTTCAAATCTCATCTCTCGAGAACTGGGTCCCGAGATCCCATCTGCGCACGTGCCGGCGGCCATCTTTTTACCGGCACACAGGGAACTGAGGAAATGCCGGGGCTCTGGCCTGTCGCACAATGTTGGCAGAGCCCCGGGCATCGACGGGCACACAACGCGGCACCGGACACACCCGCAGCAGCGGCCAGCAACCGCCGGACGCCCCGATCACAGCCTAGGTAAGGCATGTCCGCTTTGTAAGACGCACCCCTGTTTTCCCCCCAAATTTTGGGGAAAAAAAGTGCGTCTTACAAAGCGGAAAATACGGTATATCCTTAGAGCTATCTCAATATTTGGGAAAGTGTCCTGCACACCCTTTTCCATGATAAGCTTGTACATGAAAAGTTCAGTGCTGATATCTTTTGGCTCCTCGTCTGTGAATAAAATGGCAAATGTTACAAACTGACAGTTCATCGATAAATGTAAGGTCCATGTCATCTGAATAAGACCTGATGAGTTGCTCTGCTGTGGCCTTAAGCTCGTCTGAAGACAGTTCTTTCAGATGGCTAAAAAAGCTAAATTTGCATGATATATCTTTATATGCTTGAAGACGTTGGTCAAGAGAAGCGATAAACTGATTAATGATAGGCAAGAAAGTTTCTCTTTTGTATTTTTCCAAAGGGCTGAGTTGTACTTCTTGCATATGGCCATAATCCAATGGATTGAGACACATGTTTTGGCGCCTGTGTTGCGTTATCGCCTGAACATACTCAGATGAACCAGACAGCCCTTCACCTTGCTTCTCATAAATTTTGAAGGAGTCACGCTTTGATGCGACATAGTTTTTTTTAAGCTGGTCAGTGACGCCACACCAGTGTTTAGATCGAATTTTGCGTGTTGTAGATTTTTACTAGTAGCATCTGTTCTTTGCAGGATATCATTCCAGAAGGTGGTGTTAATACCAATTTCAAGCTGATTCATTTGTCTTAACAGTCCTTCTGCTTCACACCGTACACAGCTTTTTTTCTTCAAAGTCATCAGCAATCTGTTTAAGTACATCTTTAATCTGCTGATAGTCATGCTTAAGGGCCTTAGTAGCATAAGCTCTGCAGGACCAACGCGTTGTTGTACACGTTTGAGAGTCAATGCTGTTGCTGAGTAAATATTTTTCAAAGTCTCAGTCAGGAGCTGATGCTGATGCATTGATACTGTGAAGAAGAGGAACAGCTTTTCAAGGAAGTAAAAAAAATGTACAGCACTTGAGCAGCTTTCTACAGCAATTTTAGCAACCTGATTTAAAGAGTGTACTGTACAAGGAATCCAGGATGCAAGATTGTTTTTCTCTCTCACTTTGGCTTGCAGGCTGTTTATTTGCTGCTCATTGCAGATGCATTGTCATAACTTTGACCGCGGCAATTTCACAGGTCTAGGTCATGTCTTTTCAAAAATTCTAACAAGGCATTGAACATGTCTTGAGCGCCAAGGCCTTTGTTTGCAGTGAATGTTACAAAGCGTTCAAATCATCGCCCCCTGGTGGGCCCTCAACTTCAACTCCTTCATAAGATGAGCCACTATCAGTCTCCTTTTCTTTGTGTTCTTCAGTTGTACATGTTACTACTTCAGCCTTTTCTTTGCCAGGATCAACAAGCATTTCCACTGAAGCATTGTCAGGTTGAGCAAATTCTACAAGGTCATTACTCCTTTCCGACACTTAGACTCTGTGGACTATGAGAAAGAATGTCTAAGACTTTTGTGTGACAGGCAAACATACAAAAAATTAACCAAGGATCCTTCGAATACTTATAAACATGAGATGAAAACGCTTAATAAGAAAGGCTATGATTCAGGTATTTTAAATAAACGAGAATTTGAATTCATTGACACTCCAAATACAAGGATAGCATTTTTTTATTACTTGCCAAAAGTCCACAAAGATCTTATTAACCCCCCAAGAAGACCAATTATCTCGGGAATCCAGTGCCTTACTGCTAATATGTCTAAGTACGTGGACTGCCATTTACAAAAAGTAGTGTCTACACTTCCCTCCCATTTATAAGACAGTTCACATGTTTTAAATATTTTAAGGGATATTCAGTGGCAGGATCATTATATTTTAGGCACACTGGATATTACTTCTTTCTACAATGTGATCCAACACGATAAAGGATGTCAAGCAACAAAACATTTTTTAACTGAATCAGATTTATGGCCAGAGCAACAAATTTCCTTCATTATTGAATGTATTAACTTTGTTTTAACTCATAATTATTTTTATTATGGGACAAACTACTACTCCCAGCGGTGGGGCACAGCTATGGGAAGCAGGTTCGCGCCCAGCTATGCAAATCTCTATGTGGGTAGATGGGAATCTGAAGCCATCTACCTCGGTAGAGTGCTGAGTGAGAACCTGGTCCTCTGGCGTCGCTTCATCGACGATGTCCTTTTTATTTGGTGAGGGGGTCCAGGTACTTTGACAGTTTTTAACGGACATAAATAAAAATCAATATTTTTTAAATTTTACATTTTAATGCGGTGACGAGTAGGGTGTCAATAAATTTTTTAGATCTTAATATTTTTATAGACAGTGGAACTATCCACACAAAAACATATCATAAACCGACTGATTCTAATAACTAAATTTCATTGAGCAGTTGTCATTTACCCACTTGGCTCATCAATGTCCCAAAGAGTTAATTTATACGAGCACATAGAAATTGTTCACAAAATCAAGATTTTCTAGATGAAACAAATACACTAATGGATCAATTTAAGGGGAAAGGATATAGAGAGAATTTCCTTCTGGATGAAAGAGAAAAAATAATTAATATTCCTAGGGATAACTTACTCCAAGATAAACATAACTGTGATTCACAATATGATATGAATGATGATTTCCCAATCATAACCCAGTACAGTGAAAATACTCATATTCTGAGAAAAATTGTAAAAAATACTGGGGGATTTTACTGGAAGATAAGACCATAGGGGATCTATTACCAATGGAGCAAAAATTCATTTATAGAAAGGCAAGAAATTTGGGGAATCTAGTGGCACCAGCAGTACCTATAGCCAATCCAAGAAAAGTACCCCAATCTGGTCCCTTTGGTCAGAGACCCGGCTATTACCCATGCGGCGGTTGCAGGATTTGTAAAACATTAAAAACAGAAAAACAGTATATCATATCCAACGGAAATGAAATATTTAAAATCCGGGATTTCATTACGTGTAACTCAGCAGGGGTTATCTATTCATTAAGATGCCCCTGTGATAAACTATATATAGGACGCACAAAGCGTCCATTACGAGTAAGGGTGAATGAGCACCTTAGGAATAAAAATAAAAAATTCCTAGGACATCCCTTGTCTAAACACTATTGCGAATATGGGTATCCCCTATGGGAACAGCAATCACAGGTCTCCAAGTTGTGCGCAAAAGTTGGAGAAAAGGAGACTATATTAAGCAAATGTCCCGCATGGAGAGTCAGTGGATTTTTAATATGGACAGTCTTGCACCTAAGGGGTTAAACTGTGAGGGTGAATTATTTGGATTCAATTAAGGGTTGTACAATAAGATATTTAAGGTGACCAATTCCTCCATTGGACCATCCCTGATGAAGGAAACCGTGTTTTTTCCGAAACTAGTCGGAGAGGAATTGGTCCACTGTGCTCCCTGTAATCTATCACGTGACTGGTGACATCACGAAGGTCCTGTTGGCTCATCTCACGCCACAGCTTCACATCGTGCACACTGCACGCCGGCGTGCCACTGGAAGAAGGGAGTGTCACCGGCCGGACAGCACTCCTGAAGAACCGTGGTATTAACCCACATTTATCTGGCAAACATCATTCAATCTGACTTCACATCAAGACACACAGCGCTCTTTACTGGTCCTCTGGAGTCCAGACATTCATTCGCTCAGATTACACCTTAAGGTAATAACTACCTAACTTGGAGCAATCCAATTCATTTTTGTGTATTTTTTTAGTTCACTACAAACTAAAGGGGTTCATTATTAAGGGCAAATTTTAATTAATTATTTATTTATATTTTATTGATCACATTGGTGGTGTGTGTTCCTAATTTGCAGCAAGTGTTCCTGTCTCTTTTCTATAGTTACTAGCGCCACCTACAGTCTATACTAGATCCTTTCCGACACTTGCCTTGAATGAACAGTGAAGAACTCGTCCAATTTTCTTGTCTTCGCTATCTCTTCTGTTGATTTCATTGTTGCTTCTTTTGCCTTACGTCTTTTAGAAGCCCCAGACTCCCAAATTCTTGTGCGATGTCTGTGCCCATCTCCTTCATGATTGTCCATGATGGTAATCTAAAAGTAACAAAATTACCTTGTCAACCTTTGAAGTCCTGAAAGGGAATTAAAGATTAAAATATGTACATATGTATGTACAGTATGTATATTGTAGAAATTTGGGCTGTCTATATCAAAGACTGCTGCTGGGCTGTATATGTATGAGAGGCTTCCGCTGGGCTGTATATATTAGAAGCTGCTGCTGGGCTGTATATATATATATATATATATATATATATATGAGGGGCTGCTGCTGGGCTCTATATATTAGAAGCTGCTGCTGGGGTGTATATATATATATATATGAGGGGCTGCTGCCGGTCTGTATATATCAGAGGCTGTTTACCTGGCTGTATATATCAGAGGCTGCTGCTGTGCTTTATATGTATGAGAGGCTTCCGCTGGGCTGTATATATTAGAAGCTGCTACTGGGCTGTATATATATATATATATATGAGGGGCTGCTGCTGGGCTGTATATATTAGAAGCTGCTGCTGGGGTGTGTGTGTATATATATATATATATATATATGAGGGGCTGCCGCCGGTCTGTATATATCAGAGGCTGTTTACCTGGCTGTATATATCAGAGGCAGTTGCTGTGCTGGCTGTATTTAGAATAGAAGCTGAGGGGCTGTATAAAGTGTATACACAGCACTATACTGTAAACAGGTCCACACTATATACATACAGTATACACAGACACACTGTGATCCAGGATATAATGTGGACCTGTATATACAGTATGGTACTGTGTAGGACAGGAGCTGCAAGAAAGATACACAGACAGACACACACACACAGACAGAGATCATACTCACCCACTGTGACGCTGTGAAGACTGAACCACTTCACTCTGGATCTTCAGTGACTGAAGATCCAGAGTGAAGTCCTGCCGTGCTCCGCGGTGGAGAATCCTCTTCTCACGCCGACGTCGTGGCTCTGCCTCCTTCCTCGAAGGTAGCTGAACTGAACAAACTATCATCTGATCTAATCCGAAGGTCAGGGAGCGATATAGCTGAATAGATAGCGTGGCGCTCCTAGAAGCTTCTGTTGGGATTGGAGGAGGCTGCCGCATGCCATAAGCTAAGCATTAGGTACAGGTACTAAAGAAGTCTGGCTGGCCAGGTCAGTGGATGCTGATGCAGGTGCCGTGACTCTGCCGCTCTGCGCCAGCCACTGAAATGTAGGACCGAAGCCGAAGCTTTTGTTAAATGTTCCTTATCATTAGAAACGGTTCACGACAAAGAGAGATGTCTATTTTACGTGTTTTGAGATATTTATTCCTATATTGGTGGGAGGCCCCCGCTTGGTAGGTGGCCCAGGGCCCAGGCCCCTTGGGCCCCCCTAAATCCGGGCCTGCCCCTGCTTATCCCGGAAGTCATCACTTCCAGACGGCTAGTACTGTATATGTAAATTTCATATCTTGAAATTTTGTACAAAAAATGAAATACTAACTTCCAATTAAAGGGTCCCTATTGTTAAGGATTCTACTTAGACCTATAGAAAACATGCAAAGGACAATTGCTCATTTATACCTTTGGGTTCTAAAGATTCCATCCTAAATATCCACTCACATTCTCGTCTCAAGATGGCCTTATCTATGTTGCCACCTCTTGGGTTGATGTTAACTACTTCAACTACCGTAAATTTAACTTCATCCAGGTTTCCTTTATGTAATATACATATTACTGTAAATGATTTTGGATATTGTGGTCTCCTCGGTTTTTCCAAAGATTACTCAATACAGGGGGTGCTATCTAATCTATGAGGTTTTTGGTATTGCTAAGAGCACTTCATCTAAATATATGTGTTTTTACTCCCCCTCAAAAGATGTACATGTATATTAAATATTCAATATTGATGACTCATTTGATTGAAAATGTGAGTGGGGATATAATTTAATAATCTCCTTTTATAGCAATAGGTCGCTGAGTTGTGAACCTGAAAATGTGGGGAGGATTTTAATTTAATCTGAGTATTGCTATGAGCACCCCTTTAAAGATGATGTATATACTCCAATATTGGTAACGCCTATGATCCTAAATGAGAGTGTTTTTTTTGGTGTGAACCATTGCATATGGTTTTTTAATCAATCAAGATAATTTTTAGGGATATATATGATTTAACGGTTGGATACCCTTTTTGGATCAATTTTTGATAATTTTGTGCTAAGTCTTGCCATGGTGTATGACTTGTGACACGAAACTCTCTTCCCCAACCAGTTTGGTATTATTTGTAACTCGTACACCGGACAATAATGCTACATATTCCCTGACATTGTGCAGGTGTATCTAGATGAATTGATGCTGCTTTGAAGGCAAAGAGCGGCCACACCAAACATTAATTTGATATAGATTTCTCTTGTGTTCATATATTTTGCATATTGTTAATTGACAAAAATATAATTTTAACACTTCTATTTTTTAATACATTTCCATATTTTTTTCACTTCTGTCTAAATATTTTTTACACAGTACTGTATCTTTATGTTACACATAAGCAAATCATGAAATGATTAATCCAGATTATGCTTTATAATGCATACATAAATATAATGGTATCTGTGTTATGGGAAAGCTAGGGAATCTTTAGTCGAAAGATTAGAAGTCGGAGTCTAACTTCTAAGTGCGATAGTTCTGGGTGTATTATTTCATAGGGCAGTGGCCATGGCTTTATGGAGAGAGTTAGGGACAGACAAGCACCGTTAAAGTCAACAAAGGTATGTACTGTGATGCAATTTTTTGTCAGTGACCTGTGCATTGTTCTCTGCTAGATGTTGCGTGCAGTTTTTATTTCTCAACATTTTTCAAAGCACACTCGCTTCTTCCTCAGGATTAACCATAGAAATTATGTGTGCTTAGAAATGCATTGATAAATAAAAAAAAAGTCTCTTCATGACACCTGTAAGAGATTGAGCAGTAGCTCAGTAAGATGTTGTGTCAAATGGGTTCATATTTGCTGTCTGCATATGATATATATAGATTATATATATATATATTATATATATATATACACACACACATGCACGTATGTATTTTTTCCTTATTGCTGGTGTGTATATCAGTTTCTTGGAGTTTTAATCTCAAGGCCATCCCCAGGGAGTGGGGAGGGATGTGCAATAAAGGAACCAGTGGAATGCTGCAGGGATATCGTTAGTACACATGGGGTAAGATATACAGTTGTGGCCAAAAGTATTGACACCCCTGCAATTCTGTCACATAATACTCAGTTTCTTCCTGAAAATGATTGCAAACACAAATTCTTTGGTATTATTATCTTCATTTAATTTGTCTTAAAATAAAAAACACAAAAAGAATTGTCCTAAAGCCAAACTGGATATAATTCCACACCAAACATAAAAAAGAGGGTGGACAAAAGTATTGGCACTGTTCGAAAAATCATGTGATGCTTCTCTAATTTGTGTAATTAACAGCACCTGTAACTTACCTGTGGCACCTAACAGGTGTTGGCAATAACTAAATCACACTTGCAGCCAGTTGACATGGATTAAAGTTGACTCAACCTCTGTCCTGTGTCCTTGTGTGTACCACAAGGACAAAAAGTAAAAGAAAAGTCAAAGATGCTATAGGATTTTTACAGGATGAAAATGATGAAATGGTAGGACAGGATGTTGAGAAGGCCAATCTTTTAAATTCCTATTTTGCATCTGTTTTCTCTCAGAAAGGAAATGTAACATCAACTGTTCTTCACTGTCCTATTAAGGGAATATAAGAATCCAGGATATCTATAAACAGAAAGATAGTGAGGAAACACTTAGCTAACCTAAATGAATTCAAGTCTCCAGGTCCAGATGAATTACACCCCAGAGTACTGAAGGAGATAGCAGAAGAAATTTTTGAACCCCTCTCCATAATCTTTGAAAATTCTTGGAGAACAGAAGTCCCAGAAGACTGGAGAAGAGCAAATGTTGTTCCTATCTTCAAAAAGGGGAAGAAGGTGGACCCAGGCAACTATAGGCTGGTGATTCTGACTTCTATACCAGGAAAGATCTTTGAACAAATTATTAAACAACATGTATGTCAGTACCTGGATAAGAATGAAGTGATTAAACAGAGTCAGCATGGGTTTGTAACTAATAAGTCATGTCAGACTAACTTAATTTCCTTCTATGACGGAATCACTGATTGGGTGGATCAAGGAAATGCTGTAGATATAGTATATCTTGACTTCAGCAAAGCATTTGACAAAGTATCTCATACAATCCTTATTGAAAAAATGACTAAGTATGGAATGGACAAGGCAACTGTTAGGTGGATTCATAACTGGCTTAGTGATCGGATCCAAAGAGTGGTCGTAAATGGCTGCACATCCAGTTGGAAGAATGTCTCAAATGGGGTACCACAGGGCTCTGTCCTGGGCCCTGTATTGTTCATCTTTATCAACGATTTAGATGAAGGAATTGAGGGTAAACTGATTAAATTTGCTGATGACACAAAACTAGGAGGGATAGCTAATACTAGAGAAGAAAGAGAGGATTCAAAAATATATAAATAAACTGGAGAAGTGGGCAGCAACTAACAGAATGGTTTTTAACAGGGAAAAATGCAAAGTACTACATCTGGGCAATAAAAATGAAAAAAGCATATACAGAATGGGAGGAATAGGCCTAAGCAACAGCACATGTGAAAAAGACTTGGGTATACTAATAGATCACAGACTGAATATGAGTCAACAGTGTGATGCAGCAGCAAAAAAGGCAAATGCAATTCTAGGATGTATTAACAGAAGCATACAGTCTAGATCACGTGAAGTCATTATTTCCCTCTACTCCTCTTTGGTCAGACCTCATCTGGAATATTGTGTCCAGTTTTGGGCACCACATTTTAAAAAAGACATCAACAAACTGGAGCAAGTTCAGAAAAGAGCGACCAGAATGGTGACTGGTCTGCAAACCCTGTCTTATGAGGAAAGGTTGCAGGATTTGGGATTGTTTAGTTTGCAAAAGAGAAGACTGAGAGGAGACTTAATAGCTGTCTACAAATATCTAAATGGCTATCACATTGTAGAAGGATCAACTTTATTCTCATTTGCACAAGGAAAGACTAGAAGCAATGGGATGAAACTGAATGGGAGGAGACACAGATTAGATATTAGAAAAAACTTTTTGACAGTTAGAGTGATCAATGAGTGGAACAAGCTGCCACGAGAAGCGGTGAGTTCTCCTTCAATGGAAGTCTTCAAACAGAGGCTGGACAGACATCTGACTGGGATGATTTAGCGAATCCTGCTTTGAGCAGGGGGTTTGACCAGATGGCCCAGGAGGTCCCTTCCAACTCTACGATTCTATGATTCTACCACATTGAGCATGTAGAAAAGAAAGAAGACCAAGGAACTGTCTAAGGACTTAAGAAACCAAATTGTGAGGAAGTATGAACAATCTCAAGGCTACAAGTCCATCTCCAAAGACCTGGATGTTCCTGTGTCTACCGTGCGCAGTGGCCAGCGTCGGACTGGAACACCTTGGGCCCACCAGAGAAAATCATTCTTGGGGCCCACTATGTAGCTGCATAGAGTTAAATACCAGACCACCAATTATGCGGTAAAACACGCTAATATCCGGGTATAAGGTTGTACATGTCTTAATTATGTAGCAGGAGTTGGGGTAGCCCCCTCATAGAATATAAAGCAGCCCCCTCACATAGTATAATGCAGCCATCTCATAGAATATAAGGCAGCCATCTCATAGAATATAATACTGCCCCCCTCATAGGGTATAATACTGCCCCCCTCATAGGGAATAATGCACCCCCTCATAGGGTATAATGCACCCCCTCATAGGGTATAATGCACCCCCTCATAGGGTATAATGCACCCCCTCATAGGGTATAATACTGCCGCCCTCATAGGGTATAATACTGCCCCCTCATAGGGAATAATGCACCCCCTCATAGGGAATAATGCACCCCCTCATAGGGTATAATGCTGCCCCCTCATAGGGTATAATGCTGCCCCCTCATAGGGTATAATACTGCCCCCTCATAGGGAATAATGCACCCCCTCATAGGGTATAATGCTGCCTCCTCATAGGGTATAATACTGCCCCCTCATAGGGTATAATACTGCCCCCCTCATAGGGTATAATACTGCCCCCCTCATAGGGAATAATGCACCCCCTCATAGGGTATAATACTGCCCTCCTCATAGGGTATAATGCTGCCTCCTCATAGGGTATAATACTGCCCCCTCATAGGGTATAATAATGCCCCCCTCATAGGGTATAATAATGCCCCCCCTCATAGGGAATAATGCTGCCTCCTCATAGGGTATAATGCTATATAGATATATAGATATAGAGTTAGATAGATATAGATAGAAAGATAGATGTAGAAATAGATAGATATAGAGATAGAAAGTAGATAATGGATAGATATAGATAGAAAGATTCATAGAGATAGATAGAGATAGATAGAGATAGATATAAAGATAGATATAGAAAGAAATATAGATAGATAGATCGATAGGTAGATAGATATAGAGATAGATAGAAAATAGATAATGGATAGATAGATATAGAGATAGATGGCTATAGATAGAAAGATATAGGGATAGATAGATATATAGATAGAGATAGATAATAGATAGAGATATACAGATATAATAATAATAATAATAATATAGACATATATAGATAGATATAGAGATAAATATATATAGATAGATGGCTATAAATAAAAATAGATATAGAGATATATAGAGATAGATAGATATAGAGATAATAGATATAGAGATAGATAGATATAGAGATAGATATAGAGACAGATAGATATAGAGATAGATATAGAGATAATAGCTAGATATAGAGATATGTATAGAGATAGATAGATATAGAGTTAGAAAGATAGATATAGAGAGATATAGAGATAGATAGAGATAGATAGATGGATAGATAGATATAGATAATAGAGATAATAGATAGATATAATAGATAGATATAGAGATAGATATAGAGATAGATGGATTGATCGATAGATAGATAGATAGATAAAGAGATAGAGATAGAGATTGATAGATAATGAGATATAGAGATATAGTGTTAGATAGAAAGATAGATATGGATATAGAGAACAGATATAGAGATAGATAGATAGATATAGAGATAGATAGATAGATATAGAGAGAGATCGATAAATAGATAGAGAGATAGATATAGATAATAGATAGAGATAGATAGATAAAGATAGATAATAAATATAGAGATAGAGTAAGATAGAAAGATATAGAGATAGGTAGATATAGATAATAGAGATAGCTAGATAGATAGACATAATAGATAGATATAGATATAGATAGATATAGATAGAAAGATAGATATAGAGATAGATGTAGAGATAGAAAGATAGATATAGAGATAGATATAGAGATAGAAAGATAGATAGATATACAGAGAGATAGATATAGAGATAGAGATAAATAGATATAGAGAGAGATATAGAGAGAAATAGATATAGATATAGAGATAATAGATATATAGATAGATAGATATAGATATAGAGAGAGATAGATACAGAGAAAAGATATAGAGATAAATAGATAAAGATAGATAGATATATAGATATAGAGATATAGAGATAGAAAGACAGATAAAGAGAGAGAGCGATAGATAGATATACAGAGAGATAGATATAGAGATAGATAGAGATATATAGATAGATAGCTATAGAGATAGATATAGAGAGAAATAGAGATAGATATAGAGATAGATTTATAGATATAGATATAAAGATAGATATAGAGATAGATATAGATATAGAGATAGAGCGATAGATAGCGAGAGATATAGATATAGAGATAGATAGATACAGAGAAAAGATATAGAGATAGATAACGGATAGATAAATAGATAGATAGGTATAGAGATAGATAGATATAGATATTAGATAGAGATATATATAGATAAAGATAGATAGATATAGATGGTAGCTAGATAGATAATAAATATAGAGATAATAGATATAGAGATAGATAGATATAGAGATAGATAGATAGACATAATAGATAGATATAGAGATATATATAGATAGATATAGAGATAGATAGATATAGAGATAGATGTAGAGATAGAAAGATAGATATAAAGATAGATATAGATATAGATAGATATAGATAATAGATAGAGATAGATATAGAAATAGATAGAGATAGATATAGAAATAGATAGATATAGATAATAGATAGAGATAGATATAGAGATAGATAGATATAGATAATAGATAGAGATAGAAAGATAGATATAAGAGAGATAGAGAGAGAGAGAGATATAGAGAAATAGAGATAGATAGAGAGAGCGAGAGATATAAAAAAAAAAACCAAAACACGATACTCACCTCTCCTCCTCGCTCCCACGCTGATCCCGGCCTCAGTGTCAGGAGCTGTCCCCTCTGCCAGACACACAGCGGGTGCGCGATGTAGTGACGTCATCGCGCACTGGCTGTGAGTCAGGAGCAGAGAGGACTGAGGGCGGCGCCGGCCCTGATTTACAGCTGTAGTCTGCAGAGCAGCTTACTGGGCTGGGGGCGGGGCCTCTGGGGGTGGAGACCTGAAATGAGATTCACTGCTTCGCAGTGAATATTCATTTCTCTTTAGCAGCGGGGACAGGGGCTCCTGCCTCCTGACACCCGCTGCTGCTCCGCTGGCAGGGGCCCCCATAGCAGCTGCATGGTGTGCGACACACCACTGGCTGGGGGCCCCTGGAGCAGCGGGGGCCCTAGGCAACTGCTGGCCCTGTATGCCAGCAGGTGCCAGGGCCCACCAGATGCCAGGGCCCACCGGAGAATCCTCCGGTTCCCCGGTGGGCCAGTCCGACGCTGGCAGTGGCATCATGAAGTTTAAAGCCCATGGCACTGTGGCTAACCTGCCTAGATGTGGACGGAAAAGAAAAATTGACAAGAGATTTCAACGCAAGATTGTGCGGATGTTGGATAAAGAACCTCGACTAACATCCAAACAAGCTCGAACTGCCCTGCAGTCCGAGGGTACAACAGTGTCAACCCGTACTATCTGTCGGCGTCTGAATGAAAAGGGACTGTATGGTAGGAGACCCAGGAAGAACCCACTTCTTACCCCGAGACATAAAAAAGCCACGCTGGAGTTTGCCAAAACTTACCTGAAAAAGCCTAAAACGTTTTGGAAGAATGTTCTCTGGTCAGATGAGACAAAAGTAGAGCTTTTTGGGCAAAGGCATCAACATAGAGTTTACAGGAGAAAAAAGAGGCATTCAAAGAAAAGAACACGGTCCCTACAGTCAAACATGGCGGAGGTTCCCTGATGTTTTGGGGTTGCTTTGCTGCCTCTGGCACTGGACTGCTTGACCGTGTGCATGGCATTATGAAGGCTGAAGACTACCAACAAATTTTGCAGCATAATGTAGGGCCCAGTGTGAGAAAGCTGGGTCTCCCTCAGAGGTCATGGGTCTTCCAGCAGGACAATGACCCAAAACACATTTCAAAAAGCACTAGAAAATGGTTTGAGAGAAAGCACTGGAGACTTCTAAGGTGGCCAACAATGAGTCCAGACCTGAATCCCATAGAACACCTGTGGAGAGATCTAAAAATGGCAGTTTGGAGAAGGCACCCTTCAAATATCAGGGACCTGGAGCAGTTTGCTAAAGAAGAATGGTCTAAAATTCCAGCAGAGCATTGTAAGAAACTCATTGATGGTTACCGGAAGTGGTTGGTCGCAGTTATTTTGGCTAAAGGTTGTGTAACCAAGTATTAGGCTGAGGGTGCCAATACTTTTGTCTGGCCCATTTTTGGAGTTTTGTGTGAAATGATCAATGTTTTGCTTTTTGCTTCATTCTCTTTTGTGTTTTTTCATTTAAGACAAATTAAATGAAGATAATAATACCAAAGAATTTGTGTTTGCAATCATTTTCAGGAAGAAACTGAGTATTATCTGACAGAATTGAAGGGGTGTCAATACTTTTGGCCACAACTGTAGTTAAATGGTTTGAGAGGGGTTATAGGAAACATAGGAGTCTCAGACAGTGTTAGTGATAGCTTCAAGTTCAGTTCACGTACAAGCTTTGATGGTCCCAAGCTACCAAACAGCAAGAGGGTGCATTGGAAGCATAGCGCAGATCCCTGGATGGTCTTAAACCTATGGCCCGGAGTAGGCATTGGAGTCCATGTCTCATTCTCTCCTAAGAGGAAGAGGCTGGCTGGGGAAGAGCGAGAAGTAATGGTGACGGACCTCAGGAAAGCAGGGTTGCCTATTCCCTGGTACCATCAGAGGTCGTTGAGGTGGGGACAGTTCGGGTAGACCAGTTGCAGGACTTTGAAGTTTAGTGTTTAAAGAGAACATCAACCGGAAGGGGCTCTGCCCCATACTGCATGCCGCAGCCGAATGAATCCGAACTGTATAGTAAAACCGAACCTGTTGAGCCAGATCAAAAGTCTCCTGGTGTGTGTTGCTAATCCCGATCCCAAGAACAGAGATGTAGCAGATGCTTCTGGCCTACAAGTACGAACAGAGCATATATAACATATAAAACAGCACGGCACAGATGGGAAAAATATCTGTTTACAAAAGGGGTTTCAGGGTGAAGAAAAGGCGGAACCGGCCCACAGCCTAAGCCCTGAGCCCCGTTCACACGCACTGTTTCCAACTGCATTTTATACTACTGGCAGTGCAGGTTTATTCCCACTTTCTCCAGCTACACATGGTACCCCTTCCTGTGGATCTGAAACAACCAATTTCCTTAGCTGGCACATTGGTTGTGACTTTTACAACCCTTGAAGGTGAGCATATTCCTTGCTATTATGTCTCTATTTAACCCAGGTAAGACCCTATTGGAATCACTATCTTTCCAGTTCTCTTCACAACTGAGATATTGCATTTTGACTGCCTGAATTGTAAATAGTTAATAAATAACAACTTATTTTACTGTCTCACTGAGTCTGCATTTTTTGTGCTGCTGCATTCTCGTACATGCTCACAAATTAACAAACCATGATTTTAAGCTGGTATATTACAAGTAGTATAAAATACTGGTAAATTATAGATGACAATATCTGCACTTTGTAATTTCTTTATCAAGGCATGGACTCCACAAGACCCAAGAAGGTGCCCTGCGGTATCTGGTACTCAGATGTCAGCAGGAGATCATTTATGTCCCATAAGTTGTAAGGTAGAACCTCCACTGATTATGTTTTTCCATCGCATTCATTGGATCTTTGATCAGGGAACTTTGGAGGTTATCAACACCTTGAATACTTTCTAATTTTCCTCAAACCATTCCTTTTCAATATTTGCAGTGTGGTAGGTCACATTATGCTGCTGAAAAGTTGCAGACCAATTACATTATTGCAGACGTATCTCTCCCAGGTAGGACTACTGTGGTCATGGAGAGGTATACCTCGTCTTCACTAATTGTTATGAATGCCAAAGCACATTCATATGGCTAACGTACAAGCCAGGAAGACAAATGCCTAAACCTGACAGGTCCCTGTTCAGACTAGGAAAAGCCCTTCTCTGACCCTGGGCTGTCCTGCCTGATCGCAAAGTTTGGCACCCTAAGATAATGCAATGGTGCCCCCACTCCACGGTGGCTTACCCTAATTGTCCTTAGCAGCTCCTAGGATCTCTAGAGTAGCAGTTCCCTAAGGAGAAAAGGAATCACACACAAAGCACCTGTAATAAACACAAACTGCAGAACAGTGAATGAATCCAACTAAGTCTATCACTAGCAAAAAACACCAGCAGGGGAAGCTATTTAAAGCTGCACTCGAAAGGTGATAGGATAAACAGAGTAAATCAAAAACACCTGTTACTCAAAACCAACGGAAACAAAGATAACAGAATTAAAACACTAAAAGAAAAGGTGTATCAGCTGTGGCTCAGAGAAAAGAGATGCTGACCACAGACCATAGAAAAAAGTGGATGAATCCAGAAGCATGGCACTAAAGTTTTAAATAGATTGTTGAGGGCCAAAAGTTTCCTAGCATAACATTACATAGAACATCACACTGCTTCTGACACCTTGCCATTCTTCAATAGTGCACAGTGATACAATCTCTTTTGAGATCCGCTGTGTATCTGCACCCATCCATCTGCTTGAAGTAAAAGAAAACATGATTCCTCCGAACTTTCCACTATCTTGCATTGCTCTATTCTCCAGTGTTGATGCCCTTGTGTCCATCCCAATAACTTTTGGTGGTGGACATGGTTTAGTATTGGTACCCTGATGGGTCTGAAGATGGGCAGCTCGATACACAGCAAATTGCGATGCATTTTGTGTAGTCTTACTATTTTATCATAGGTAGCAATTATTTTTTTTCAGCAATTTGTCTTGCATTAACTCTTTTGTGATCCTGCACCACATTGACTAGCCTTTGCTTTGCTTTCTGTCCCTGGATCACCAGCTGCTCCTCATTGGGGCACTTTTGGTAGAGATTAACCATTGCATACTGGGAACACTCCAAAACATCTGGCATTTTAGAGATGCCCTGAACCAATTGTCTTACCAGCACAATGTACCCTTTGTCCAAGTTACTCAGATCCTGTTGTTAGTTTATTTTTCCTGCTTCTTACACCGTCAAGTATTGACTCTTCATTTCTTGCTCATTATATACCACCCCTTAATAGGTGCCACTGTAGGGAGGTGATCAATGTGTTTACTGTATCTGTCAGTGGTTATAGCTGCTAGGCACAAATGCACAATGGTTCATATTATTTTTATGTAATGCAACTAGTCACCTTATTAATGGAAATACTACTTATTCCTCATATAAAAAATATTATTTATGTGCTATGCCTGACACTATTAAAATCTAAAAGTTTCTGTAAAAACATGAACCATCTTAAGATATATCTAAGTGTATGGAAAGTTTTAAGCAATTGCTATCTTAACACTGTGTCACGATTATTTGGGAAATATATGGTACATTTACATGGTCCTTCTAATTTTTCGGGCAATGAATTGAGTTCCTACATGGCTTTGTTGAAGTAAGCAAATGTGTCCAAAGAAGCAAGCAGCTCTGACCGTTCCATGATATATCATCCGGCGTTGAATATTCTTGGAGATTTCCACAATCTACAAGTTATCATCTTGTCTAACAGGCTGGTAAAATAAAATAAGTCAGATATGAACTGTACATTCTTGTATTACATGTACTATATTATTGTATCTGATTAACACATGTCATGGAACAAGAATGAGTAATTCCATATCACGTTTATTCTATAGACATCAAGTATCTTTGCGAAAAGTTCAGCGGAACTGCTGAACGGCAGCATATGAGATGTGAGAGATCATAGTCTTATGTGAACCTGCACAAATACCCCAGTGTTCTGTCCATGTTTGAAGCAGAATATCTATTGCCCCCCAGAGACTAGTTAGCTACATGAAGTCTGGGGACTGGAGATGTCAGTGTTGTTCTACAGGCTGCTGAATTACAGCAGATCTTTCCTGCTCGCTTCAGTAGTGTTGGACATTGTTGTGCGTCTCCTAGAAAACAATCTCAGTAAAGACAAGATTATTTCTCAGTAAAAAATACAAATATGTTTTCTGTTCTATTGTTTGTCTTCCATAATGCATTTTTAGCAATTTATTTCTTAGGGATAAGTTGACTCTGATATGGTGGCCATTCCAGTTCCCACTGGGGCTTGTACTTGGCATTACCAGTTAGGGTAGGTTCACATAGCGCTATGGCAGTCCGTTTAACGGATGCGTTACAAAGTGGCATTAACGCGATGCAACGCATCCGTTAATGCACCCATAGACTGCCATAACCTAGCGCATCGCTAACGCATGCCAAAATCGGCATGCATTAGCGAAGTGCCGTTATGCTGTGACAGACCCTCGGACGCAGTCTACCACGTTCGAGAGTCCATCACGGCTAGCGCAGAAGGAGCACCTGCTCTAACGCAATCGCACAAACGCAATAAAAAGAAGAGTAACGTTAACGCAGTCCAT
Source organism: Dendrobates tinctorius (assembly GCF_039654945.1). Classification (NCBI taxonomy): domain Eukaryota; kingdom Metazoa; phylum Chordata; class Amphibia; order Anura; family Dendrobatidae; genus Dendrobates; species Dendrobates tinctorius. The sequence continues at coordinate 3,862,818 of NW_027361684.1, read as the reverse complement.
TTAACGCATCAATTAAACGGACTGCCATAATGCTATGTGAACCTGGCCTTAGAGGAACGCAATGATGTAGGAGAAGAGAACATACAAGGTGGACCAAGAAAATCCTAACCCTTTTTCTTGCTTAAGTAATACTCATCTTTTTGATCCACTAACTTCACATGGAATGGATGTAAGATGTCCATGTATATGGCTGCATTCTCATTTTCATCACAGGATACTTGCATCCCTGAAGATACACCCCAAGTGCTGAATTTGGGATCATGAAGTGGCTACTGCTGTGAATTTTCTGCGTCAGAACGGGTTGTTCTGCTGTCAAACTCCTGCTGGTATCATTTTCATGGCAGTTTCCAGAAACTCCTTATAATCCTCTCCTGGATGTCTGACTAGAGATGAGTGAATGTATTTATTATTGAAATTCTCCAAGAATCTTACAAAGATTTGTATTCTACAGAATAAATTTTTTTTTTGCAATTCACTCTGTGTGGATTCAGTTAAATGGCTTCCCGATCCTACAACAATTTTTGATGAACTGTAGAGAGCCAGGCAAACAGTTAAAAAAAAAAAAATGAATTAATGCTCGCCTCACCGCTAAACTTTCACGTTGTCCCCTTATCCTCTTCACTCCAGACCCTGACCCATAGCGAAACTAGGCCATGTTGATGTGTGCCTTGCTGTCGCAGGGCACGTCGTGACTTCATGACGTTACGTTGCGTGTCGTCCAAGTGACGGCATGGCCCACAGTAATGTTCGAGGTGTGGTCAAGTTGTAGGGTCGGTGGTGGGGTGCCGAGCTGGGGGGTGATAGGGGGTGGTCCCACTTCTTACCGCGCAGAGATGATAACAGAGACACGATGAGGCAGATTCTGGGTGCAACAGGTCCAAGTTTATTGCTCACCGTCCGACTAGTGTAGGGAAGGTGACCTGACGGACGGACGGACTAGTCAGAGTGAAGAAAGATAGGTTTGCACAGTGTAGGTAGGAGTCAGTGATTACAGTGGGGAAACAACTAGGAAAGTGTAGTGGACGTGCAGTACCTTGGGATGACCATTAGATGGCAGGGTGGAGTGTGAGCGAAGGACTTTACAGCAGCTTAGGGCTTTAGAAACCGTTGGTCATGGGGGGCGAGGTGACAGTTGGAGTGACAGTTTCAAGGAACCGGGTGAGCTATAAATTCTGAGGGAGGGTTCCAGAAGATTCCAGTCCCCAGGGGGAGCCCAGGTGACAGGAGGACTACGCCAGTCTGTGTGCCCTGAGGAGAATCCGACCAAGGGGACTGAGGAGAGGAAACGTCAGGGGGGTGGTCCTGACAGGGAAGGACCGCAGCAGAGACAAGGCTCTGGGTGGAAGACACCGTATGTGTAACGACGAAACTGACCAGTAAAGTGCTGTTGGTGTACGGGCCTAAGGCGGCCACAGTAACCGAGCTGTCAGGATTGTCACAGTGTGAGACGGGACGTTACGTATAAATATGTCCCTAGTGTGACATACGGTGTTGAAGCGGCCCTGGACACGGAGGGCAGAGAGAGAGATATCGCGGTGTACCGCGAGGACCGTCAGTCGGACGGTGAGCAATAAACTTGGACCTGTTGCACCCAGAATCTGCCTCATCGTGTCTCTGTTATCATCTCTGCGCGGTAAGAAGTGGGACCACCCCCTATCACCCCCCAGCTCGGCACCCCACCACCGACCCTACATTTGGCATAGTCGGCAGGATCGCCGCCGCTAATACGCTATCTTCTGCGGCAGGCCTGCAACTGAAGGACTGAGGAAAACTTGGACTGCTCTATTTCGGATTATAAACACCTGTGGACTAAAAATTACTGACCTGTGGATTACAAATTGGGACGCTGTGTCGGATCTGTGTTGCTTGCAGAGGATCCAAGGCAGTAGCTGATTCTGCCCAAGATGGCGGTATTACTTCAGCGCAGAGGAGAGGTCCGGGTGTTTGCAGTTGTTCAGAATGGACTGGGACCCCCTCCAACGTACCCCAAAAGGAAGCAATATATGCCCGGAGACCGACGTTTCCATATATTGGACCCTGGCAGATGGATGGAAAGGTCTGCCAACGCCCCACCCAGCAGGAGGAGTGGCACAGAAGAAAAACTTGGCTGCGGCTGTCTGACGCCATTCGAGTGCTGCCCAACGGACGGTATGAGATGCTGCGGGTGTCGGGGCATCGGCCGCCTAGAGTGGCAATGGCGGCGAGAGATGGAGCTGCACCAGAAGTCATCTTCAGATTTATGGGCAGGCAGCGGGATGCTGAGCCGGGGAGCGGAGCCTGAGGGGAGTCAGCGAGAACGGCTGCCACCAATACCAGCAGAGGACTTCTCAGCGGAGCCCCCGAGTCTGGAGGGAAGGCCCGCAGGACAGTGGAGCAAGGAACGGAGGCTGCGGGGGAAACTGCGTGATGATGGAACGGAGGCCGCAGCGCCAGGGAAGGTGAGAGTACCCCCGGCCCTACCAGTGCCTCCGCAAGCGGCCCCCACCATTCTGCTGCAGCACGCGGCCCCCTGCGCACCGGAAGGCCTAGTTACCACGGGCCCCGTGGTGTATGCAGAGCTGAGCGAGGTCCCCGCTCATGTCCCCGAACTACCCCGCCCGGAGTCACCAGTGCAGAGCTCACCCAAAGAAGACGCTGCTGCGCTTCCCCTGCTAATAGCAGCTGCATCGTTGAAATCGGCCGTTACTCCGGCTCTGTTGGAAGTAGTGGATGCGGCCTGTCCTGAGGCCGCGGTTATGCCGCTGCTGGAGTCGGCTGCGACCGATTTAGCGGGCCCTGTGATTCCAGCCCCCGAGGACCCGGTTCTCCCCATTTGCCACCTGACCCCAGCGGCTGCTGGGCCGCAGAAATCTTCGGCCGTTTCTGTCTTGCGGTCTTTTTCAGCGGAGTCCCGCCCACCGGACTCCAGGGCCCGTGCTGTTCCCTCCGTGTGGGAAGCGGAGGTGATCAGGAAGAAAAAGGCCCGGGAGCAGGAAGTGTGGAACCTGCTCCACACTCAAGGAGAGGCCGTCATGGAAAAGAAGAGGACTTGAATGGACACCCTCAGTATCCCCGTGGAGCCCTCACCTCTGTCCATTGAGAGTGGTATAGACTGTCAGGAGTTCGATGCACCGTTGTGCAGATTATAAGGACAGTTGCATTTAGAAAAAAGTTTTGTTGTTGTTTAACTGATGCAACTATTTTCTCTCTCTCTCTCTTTCTTTCTTCTTTCTAGGTTCTTTATATACGAAAATATGTTTACCTGACAGAACGGGGATACGAAGACAAGAGGGAGTGTTCATGTCCAAGGAAGGGGGAGGGAAAAGGAGTACTGGCGATGTTTATTGTTGAACGTTGAGTTTTAAAGCAAAAGAAAATGAAAAAAAAAATAATATAAAAATGGGTACTTGTGCTATTATAAAGTTGTTTATTGTATGATATGCCAAAGTAAAATGCAACAGGTCCGGGTTAAGGGAAGGTCTGCGGGACCAAAGGAAAGTGTGAGATCCGGTAGGGATCTAAGAGTTGAGGTCTGGGAGACCGGGACGCCGACCATGACATGTAATTGAAAGAAGGAAAATGAGTTGGAAGACGTGAGAAAGACAGCCGTCCTAGGTCAGGTCCCCAACACCACGGACACCCCTGAAGAAGGAAAGGCGGGCGCCGGCAATGATCTGGTAGGTGAGTGGCCTCGATCATGGCGTACCGGATAGTGAAAGGTAAGAGTAGGGGAAAGATACACGCCGTAGAGAGAATACGGGTGTACCTTGCCCAATTTGAAAGACGTTGTCATGTGGCGTGCGCGCTGGTGAGTAGCAGTAGGCTGCTCAGAGCATAGTGCTCCCAGTATGGTTCGGCCCCCGCAGATAGTGGGTTTGGCTCAATTTCTGGTCCGACAACAGAATGTAGGTGTAGATTCAGAACGACGAAGGCAGGGATGACGATTGTCGAGGACGACAATGGACAAAGGAAGGTGGAGTGTAGGGAAGGTGACCTGACGGACGGACGGACTAGTCAGAGTGAAGAAAGATAGGTTTGCACAGTGTAGGTAGGAGTCAGTGATTACAGTGGGGAAACAACTAGGAAAGTGTAGTGGACGTGCAGTACCTTGGGATGACCATTAGATGGCAGGGTGGAGTGTGAGCGAAGGACTTTACAGCAGCTTAGGGCTTTAGAAACCGTTGGTCATGGGGGGCGAGGTGACAGTTGGAGTGACAGTTTCAAGGAACCGGGTGAGCTATAAATTCTGAGGGAGGGTTCCAGAAGATTCCAGTCCCCAGGGGGAGCCCAGGTGACAGGAGGACTACGCCAGTCTGTGTGCCCTGAGGAGAATCCGACCAAGGGGACTGAGGAGAGGAAACGTCAGGGGGGTGGTCCTGACAGGGAAGGACCGCAGCAGAGACAAGGCTCTGGGTGGAAGACACCGTATGTGTAACGACGAAACTGACCAGTAAAGTGCTGTTGGTGTACGGGCCTAAGGCGGCCACAGTAACCGAGCTGTCAGGATTGTCACAGTGTGAGACGGGACGTTACGTATAAATACGTCCCTAGTGTGACATACGGTGTTGAAGCGGCCCTGGACACGGAGGGCAGAGAGAGAGATATCGCGGTGTACCGCGAGGACCGTCAGTCGGACGGTGAGCAATAAACTTGGACCTGTTGCACCCAGAATCTGCCTCATCGTGTCTCTGTTATCATCTCTGCGCGGTAAGAAGTGGGACCACCCCCTATCACCCCCCAGCTCGGCACCCCACCACCGACCCTACATTTGGCATAGTCGGCAGGATCGCCGCCGCTAATACGCTATCTTCTGCGGCAGGCCTGCAACTGAAGGACTGAGGAAAACTTGGACTGCTCTATTTCGGATTATAAACACCTGTGGACTAAAAATTACTGACCTGTGGATTACAAATTGGGACGCTGTGTCGGATCTGTGTTGCTTGCAGAGGATCCAAGGCAGTAGCTGATTCTGCCCAAGATGGCGGTATTACTTCAGCGCAGAGGAGAGGTCCGGGTGTTTGCAGTTGTTCAGAATGGACTGGGACCCCCTCCAACGTACCCCAAAAGGAAGCAATATATGCCCGGAGACCGACGTTTCCATATATTGGACCCTGGCAGATGGATGGAAAGGTCTGCCAACGCCCCACCCAGCAGGAGGAGTGGCACAGAAGAAAAACTTGGCTGCGGCTGTCTGACGCCATTCGAGTGCTGCCCAACGGACGGTATGAGATGCTGCGGGTGTCGGGGCATCGGCCGCCTAGAGTGGCAATGGCGGCGAGAGATGGAGCTGCACCAGAAGTCATCTTCAGATTTACGGGCAGGCAGCGGGATGCTGAGCCGGGGAGCGGAGCCTGAGGGGAGTCAGCGAGAACGGCTGCCACCAATACCAGCAGAGGACTTCTCAGCGGAGCCCCCGAGTCTGGAGGGAAGGCCCGCAGGACAGTGGAGCAAGGAACGGAGGCTGCGGGGGAAACTGCGTGATGATGGAACGGAGGCCGCAGCGCCAGGGAAGGTGAGAGTACCCCCGGCCCTACCAGTGCCTCCGCAAGCGGCCCCCACCATTCTGCTGCAGCACGCGGCCCCCTGCGCACCGGAAGGCCTAGTTACCACGGGCCCCGTGGTGTATGCAGAGCTGAGCGAGGTCCCCGCTCATGTCCCCGAACTACCCCGCCCGGAGTCACCAGTGCAGAGCTCACCCAAAGAAGACGCTGCTGCGCTTCCCCTGCTAATAGCAGCTGCATCGTTGAAATCGGCCGTTACTCCGGCTCTGTTGGAAGTAGTGGATGCGGCCTGTCCTGAGGCCGCGGTTATGCCGCTGCTGGAGTCGGCTGCGACCGATTTAGCGGGCCCTGTGATTCCAGCCCCCGAGGACCCGGTTCTCCCCATTTGCCACCTGACCCCAGCGGCTGCTGGGCCGCAGAAATCTTCGGCCGTTTCTGTCTTGCGGTCTTTTTCAGCGGAGTCCCGCCCACCGGACTCCAGGGCCCGTGCTGTTCCCTCCGTGTGGGAAGCGGAGGTGATCAGGAAGAAAAAGGCCCGGGAGCAGGAAGTGTGGAACCTGCTCCACACTCAAGGAGAGGCCGTCATGGAAAAGAAGAGGACTTGAATGGACACCCTCAGTATCCCCGTGGAGCCCTCACCTCTGTCCATTGAGAGTGGTATAGACTGTCAGGAGTTCGATGCACCGTTGTGCAGATTATAAGGACAGTTGCATTTAGAAAAAAGTTTTGTTGTTGTTTAACTGATGCAACTATTTTCTCTCTCTCTCTCTTTCTTTCTTCTTTCTAGGTTCTTTATATACGAAAATATGTTTACCTGACAGAACGGGGATACGAAGACAAGAGGGAGTGTTCATGTCCAAGGAAGGGGGAGGGAAAAGGAGTACTGGCGATGTTTATTGTTGAACGTTGAGTTTTAAAGCAAAAGAAAATGAAAAAAAAAATAATATAAAAATGGGTACTTGTGCTATTATAAAGTTGTTTATTGTATGATATGCCAAAGTAAAATGCAACAGGTCCGGGTTAAGGGAAGGTCTGCGGGACCAAAGGAAAGTGTGAGATCCGGTAGGGATCTAAGAGTTGAGGTCTGGGAGACCGGGACGCCGACCATGACATGTAATTGAAAGAAGGAAAATGAGTTGGAAGACGTGAGAAAGACAGCCGTCCTAGGTCAGGTCCCCAACACCACGGACACCCCTGAAGAAGGAAAGGCGGGCGTCGGCAATGATCTGGTAGGTGAGTGGCCTCGATCATGGCGTACCGGATAGTGAAAGGTAAGAGTAGGGGAAAGATACACGCCGTAGAGAGAATACGGGTGTACCTTGCCCAATTTGAAAGACGTTGTCATGTGGCGTGCGCGCTGGTGAGTAGCAGTAGGCTGCTCAGAGCATAGTGCTCCCAGTATGGTTCGGCCCCCGCAGATAGTGGGTTTGGCTCAACTTCTGGTCCGACAACAGAATGTAGGTGTAGATTCAGAACGACGAAGGCAGGGATGACGATTGTCGAGGACGACAATGGACAAAGGAAGGTGGAGTGTAGGGAAGGTGACCTGACGGACGGACGGACTAGTCAGAGTGAAGAAAGGTAGGTTTGCACAGTGTAGGTAGGAGTCAGTGATTACAGTGGGGAAACAACTAGGAAAGTGTAGTGGACGTGCAGTACCTTGGGATGACCATTAGATGGCAGGGTGGAGTGTGAGCGAAGGACTTTACAGCAGCTTAGGGCTTTAGAAACCGTTGGTCATGGGGGGCGAGGTGACAGTTGGAGTGACAGTTTCAAGGAACCGGGTGAGCTATAAATTCTGAGGGAGGGTTCCAGAAGATTCCAGTCCCCAGGGGGAGCCCAGGTGACAGGAGGACTACGCCAGTCTGTGTGCCCTGAGGAGAATCCGACCAAGGGGACTGAGGAGAGGAAACGTCAGGGGGGTGGTCCTGACAGGGAAGGACCGCAGCAGAGACAAGGCTCTGGGTGGAAGACACCGTATGTGTAACGACGAAACTGACCAGTAAAGTGCTGTTGGTGTACGGGCCTAAGGCGGCCACAGTAACCGAGCTGTCAGGATTGTCACAGTGTGAGACGGGACGTTACGTATAAATACGTCCCTAGTGTGACATACGGTGTTGAAGCGGCCCTGGACACGGAGGGCAGAGAGAGAGATATCGCGGTGTACCGCGAGGACCGTCAGTCGGACGGTGAGCAATAAACTTGGACCTGTTGCACCCAGAATCTGCCTCATCGTGTCTCTGTTATCATCTCTGCGCGGTAAGAAGTGGGACCACCCCCTATCACCTCCCAGCTCAGCACCCCACCACCGACCCTACAAAGTCATAAGCAAGGACATGGACTGAAGAAGCTGAAGAGAATTCTCATAATGCAGACAGTGAAAAAAAAGAGGTGCGGATGTCCGGACGATACGAGGTCTGAGGACGGCGAAACAAGTGAGCAGTGAGGTGAATATTGATTCTTTTTTTTTTTTTACATCCTACATTCATTATGTTCTGAATCGGTAGAGATCCCAGAGCACGAAAAAGAATATTCAATTTGCCGTGTATAACTTTGCTGCAAAACAAATGTCTCTGTAAAATCCATTGGATTACGCAAACTCAAACCCTGGCAGGTTTGATCATCTCTAGTGGTGACTTTTTTAATCACCCACTGATCCTGAGTTATACAATTCTTTTTTGTTCACAGGGATGGGAATGAAGATTCTCATTAATTTATTCACTAATCTAGTAAAATAAAAGCTTGTGTAGTTGATAATATGATTTCTAAACAGGAAACATTTTTAAAGCTTTGATTTACTCAGTTCACACGGGCAAGAACCATTTACATACACAAGAGCTTATATGATTTAAAAGATTTGTTTTTGCTTAAAAAAGTGAAGAAAAGTTTTAGCACAAAGACTAAAAGTGATTGGAAGCCTTCAGTTGACCTTTTTTGTGAATGCTAACATGATGTATGTAATAATTTCTTCAAAACTTTAGTTTAAGTTTAGTTCAATATTCGCCCAGAAATACATTAGATATAATAATGCTTCTGACAGCTAATATATTTCTTGTAATATAAGAATAAACACATGGTTTCATCTTGGAGTTTCTCAGACAATATACCGCCTGAGCAATATTTGACATTCTGATATATTTCTTATATGAGGTTAGAAATATTGGCAAGGAAAATGAGGCTAAAGTTCAGGCAGGTGCAGAAGAAAACATTCATTTACTTGGCTTTTCCACTGAAGAACCTGATAATCATACTTATTTTTCAATTGCAGTTCATTTATAGGAATTCACATTAGACAAGTTGAAGTTCCACTGCTGTGTAACATCCTTCTATGTAACAACAATGGCAATATTCAGATCACATTGTACCTTACGTTCAGTGATTCCATTGTGACTCATGTCCGAACCTCCTCAAAATGGGATTAGGGCATATGTGCCGACAGGGACATTGATGGTAATGATACAGATAGTAACATAGTAACATAGTTATTAAGGTTGAAGGGAGACTTTAAGTTCATCTAGTTCAACCCATATCCTATCCTAACTTGCCCTAACATGTTGATCCAGAGGAAGGCAAAAAAAACCCATGTGGCAACAGTAAGCTTCACATTGGGGAAAAAAATTCCTTCCCGACTCCACATACGGCAATCAGACTAGCTCCCTGGATCAACGCAATATTAAGGAGACTAGTGTATATACCCTGTAATATTATACTTTTCAAGAAAGGCATCCAGTCCCTTCTTAAATTTTAGTAGTGAATCACTCATTGCAACATCATATGGCAGAGAGTTCCATAGTCTCACTGCTCTTACAGTAAAGAATCCGCGTCTGTGAGTATGCTTAAACCTTCTTTCCTCCAGATGTAGAGGATGCCCCCTTGTCCCCGTCACAGGTCTAAGAGTAAAAAGATCATTAGAAAGGTCTTTGTATTGTCCCCACATATATTTATACATTGTAATAAGATCACCCCTAAGCCGTCGATTCTCCAAACTAAATAACCCCAAGTGTAATAACCTGTCTTGGTATTGCAGACCCCCTAGTTCCCTAATAACCTTGGTCGCTCTTCTCTGCACCCGCTCCAGTTCAGCTATGTCTTTCTTATACACCAGAGACCAGAACTGTACACAGTATTCTAAGTGGGGTCGCACTAGTGACTTATATAGAGGTAAAATTATGTTCTCCTCATGAGCATCTATGCCTCTTTTAATGCATCCCATTATTTTATTTGCCTTTGCAGCAGCTGCTTGACTCTGGCCACTAAATGTGAGTTTGTCGTCCACCCATACACCCAGGTCTTTTTCAGTGACTGTTTTGCCCAGTGTTTTACAATTAAGCACATAATTATACAACTTGTTCGTTCTACCCAAGTGCATGACCTTACATTTATCCCCATTAAAGCTCATTTGCCATTTATCAGCCCAAGCTTCTAGTTTACATAAATCCTCCTGTAATATAAAATTGTCCTCCTCTGTATTAATTACCCTGCAGAGTTTAGTGTCATCTGCAAATATTGAAATTCTACTCTCTATGCCCCCTACAAGGTCATTAATAAATATGTTAAAAAGAAGCGGGCCCAAAACTGACCCCTGTGGTACCCCACTGCTAACCGTGACCCAGTCCGAGTGTGCTCCATTAATAACCACCCTTTGTTTCCTATCCCTGAGCCAGCTCTTAACCCACCTACACATATTTTCCCCTATCCCCATTGTTCTCATTTTATGTATCAACCTTTTGTGTGGCACCGTATCAAAAGCTTTTGAAAAGTCCATGTACACCACATCCACTGCACTCCCTTGGTCCAGCCCGGAACTTACCTCTTCATAAAAGCTTATCAGATTAGTCCGACAGGAACGGTCTCTTGTAAACCCATGTTGATATTGGGTCATAATGTTATTCTTCTCCAGATACTCCAGTATAGTATCTCTTAGAAAACCCTCCAGGATTTTACCCACAGTTGAGGTTAAACTTACTGGCCTATAATTTCCAAGTTCAGTTTTTGTCCCCTTTTTGAATATTGGCACCACATTTGCTATATGCCAGTCCTGTGGTACAGACCCTGTTATTATGGAATCTTTAAAGATTAAAAATAGTGGTCTATCTATGACTGTGCTTAATTCCTGCAGTACTCGGGGATGTATCCCATCCGGGCCCGGGGATTTGTCAATTTTAGTGATTTGTAGACGCCGCCGTACTTCCTGCTGGATTAAGCAGGTGACATTTAATGGAGAATTTTTATCCCTGATCATGTTTTCCGTCATGGGATTTTCTTGTGTAAATACTGTTGAAAAAAAGTCATTTAGCATATTGGCTTTTTCCTCATCCTCATCCACCATTTCACCCAGACTATTTTTAAGGGGACCAACACTATCATTTTTTAGCTTCTTACTATTTATGTAGTTAAAGAATATTTTGGGATTATTTTTACTTTCTCTGGCAATGAGTCTCTCTGTCTCAATCTTTGCTGTCTTGATTTGCTTTTTACAGAATTTATTTAATCTTCTGTATTTATTTAATGCCTCATCACTACCTACTTGCTTTAATTCTCTAAATGCTTTATTTTTATCTCTTATTGCGCCCCTTACAGCTCTATTTAGCCATAGTGGTTTCCTCCTATTTCTCGCATGTTTATTCCCATACGGTATATATTGTGCACAGGTCCTATTCAGGATGCTAATAAACGTCTCCCATTTTCTTTGTGTATTTTTATGTCTCAGGATATCGTCCCAGTTAATTGCACCAAGATCATCTCTCATCCGTTGGAAATTTGCCTTCCTGAAGTGTAGTGTCCTTGTAACCCCTCTACTACACATCTTATTAAAGGATACATGAAACTTATTAATTTGTGATCACTATTACCCAAGTGACCCTCAACCCTTACATTTGATATGCGGTCTGGCCTGTTGGTTAATATTAGGTCTAGCAGTGCCCCCCTCTTGTTGGGTCCTGAACCAGTTGTGAAAGGTAATTGTCTCTCATCGTTGTCAGAAACCTATTACCCTTGCTGGAACTGCAGGTTTCGTTTCCCCAATGTATTTCAGGGTAGTTGAAGTCCCCCATAATAATGACTTCTCCTTGAGTCGCTGCTTCATCTATTTGCTTTATGAGGATATTCTCTGTAGCTTCCATTATTTTTGGAGATTTATAACAAACCCCTATCAGTAATTTATTATTTTTCCCCCCTCCCCTTATCTCTACCCACAGAGACTCTACATTTTCATTAGATTCATATATATTATCACGAAGGATGGGTTTTAAGGATGATTTTACATATAAACACACGCCTCCCCCTCGCTTATTTGTACGGTCATTTCTGAACAGACTATAGCCCTGTAAATTAACCGCCCAGTCATGGCTCTCGTCCAGCCATGTCTCAGATATCCCCACCATGGCATAATTATGTTCCAACAACATTAACTCCAATTCCTCCATTTTGTTGGTGAGACTTCTGGCATTAGTATACATGCACTTTATGTATCTCTCTGTACCTCTATTCTTTCTTAAATTATTAACTGTTCTAACCCCACCCCCCATGCCACCCCCACCCCCAAATTCATTATTTGTACCCAGGTCTCTATCTGCACTGTCTTCCCCTCCTATGAAAGGAATACCCTCCCCCCCGTCCCTAGTTTAAACACTCCTCCAACCTTCTAGCCATTTTCTCCCCCAGCACAGCTGCACCCTCCCCATTGAGGTGCAGCCCGTCCCTAGCGTAGAACCTGTAGCCAACTGAGAAGTCGGCCCAGTTCTGCAGGAACCCAAACCCCTCCTTCCTACACCAATTCCTGAGCCACTTATTACCCTCCCTAATCTCCCGTTGCCTGTCTGGCGTGGCACGTGGTACAGGAAGTATTTCCGAAAATACCACCTTGGAGGTCCTTGCTTTAAGCTTACAGCCTAATTCCCTAAAATCATCTTTAAGGACCTTCCACCTACCTCTAACTTTGTCATTTGTGCCAATGTGCACCATGACCGCTGGATCCTCACCAGCCCCTCCCAGTAATCTGTCAACCCGATCAGCGATGTGTCGGACTCGAGCGCCAGGTAGGCAGCACACCGTTCGACGATCCCTGTCTTTGTGACAGATTGCCCTATCTGTTCCCCTAATAATTGAGTCTCCCACTACCAGAACCTGTCTGGCCTGCCCTGCTCTCCTATTTCCCCCCTTACTGGAGCAGACACTCCTCCGGCTTTCAGAGGACATGCCTTGCTGCAGCAGTGCTACTCCTGCACTAACACTCCCCTCATCTGCCAACTTAGCAAACTTATTGGGTTGTGCCAGATCAGGACTAGCCTCCCTGGTGCTCTTCCCTCTACCCCGCCTTCTATCTGTCACCCAGCTAGCTGCTTCATTGTCCTGCAGCTCCAACCTAGCATCCCCCCCTCATCTATCCCATTGAGCGTCTGCTCAGTGAGCAGAAGACTCCTTTCCATATTGTCTATGGATCTCAGTGTTGCCAGCTGCACATTTAGATCCAGTATCTGGGCTTCCAAATGCACAACGTGCTCACATCTCGCACAGCAGTATGCACCCTCCACCGGCTGTTCAAGGATTTCATACATGCGGCAAGACGTGCACTGGTTGGCATTGGCAATAATGGAGCACATCCTAATGGGGATTGCACCAGACAATAAGATAAGCAAAAAAAAAAAGTATTAATATAACAGCAATTCAGTAAGACCTCCCTTGGAAACTCCCTGAATCTAAAGTCACTGAATTTCAAGTCACACACTTACCACAGTTCGCACTTATGCTCAGGTCACACTCAGCTCGGTCACACTCGCTCAGGAAGAAGATTTAAAAGAGTTTTTTTTTTTTTTTTTTTTCCCTTTTACCAGCACACCACCTTGCTGCTCAATGCACTTCCAAAAGGAGTCACAATGTTCTCTGTGGTGCATCATTTTCAGCCATATACCCCTTATTGGGGCTTGAAGCAAGATGTAGTATATTTCATCTTGGTGCCCACATCCAATTGGCGTATACAGCCAAAAATGATGTATGATAGAGCACACTGTGACTCCATTTGCATCACTAATTTGTGAGGATTCTGACACAAGCCCCAATGGAGTCACTGAACGTATAGTAAAATGTGATGTGAACATTACCCAAAAAGAGACAGAAACTGATCCCAGCTGTTAGTGGTTAATATTAATGGTAAGGCATGTAAAAAAATGCAAAAGCAAACAAAACAAAACAAAAACTAAACTTAATTTTGGAAAACCATTTGCATAAACTATTAGCCCCTCAGCACTGAGCAGTAATAACTAGAGCTGAGTGAATTTTTCAATATTCGGTTCGGATTACGATCGCCGGCGAATATTGTTTTTGCGATATTCGCTGAACATAGTCGAACGACATTGGAGTCAATGGGAGTAGAAATGAGTGACTTTGTTCATAAACGATCGTCATATATAAATTCGGCATGAATAGAGTACTAATATGGCACTAATATGGCAAATTGGGATTCAGCGACAGAATCCGAACATATTCGGTCATCTATAGTAATCACGACGTATGCAAGCAATAGAAATGTCATTTTCATTTTAAAAGCTCTTACTTTTCAAGCGCTGACCCCAAAGGCTTATCCACATAGATAACACTGATTCATTAATATTTATCACTACAAAAGTTGGTACACTTCCTCCAGCTGGAAAAATGTTTGATTCCCAGATTTGGCACAATTCCCTGCCTGGGGCCACTTACTGCCGTAGCAACTTTATCCCCATGGCCGGCTGTCTGCTTCACTACTCTTCACTAGAGTTGAGCGACTTTGGTCGGATCGGGTTTCATGAAACAAAATTTGTTGCAGATGAAACTGGTCTGACTAGGGCAAAAAAAGTCGGAGTTTCGTCCGAAACCCGACCCCAATGCAAGTCAATGGGAAATAAAAGTCAGCATTGAGCGGATGACATTCATCCACTCAATGCCAACTTTTATTCCCCATTGTCTTGCATTGGGGTCGGGTTTCGGATGAAACTCCGACTTTTTTTGCCTTAGTCGGACCAGTTTCATCTGAAACAAATTTTGTTTCATGAAACCCGATCCGACCAAAATCGCTCAACTATACTCTTCACGCCTTGCCCTGGGCAAGACTGCCCGGGCTTCTGCCCCCTAACCAATAAGTCCTTCTAAATCCCTGGCTCTGCACTGCCCTGCCCTGTAACTCCTCCCAGCTGCTAAAACCCTATGCTAGCTAAAACTCCTATTCTATTCTATTCTCTATGATGCCCCTCCTCACTAATTCCAGTATGGTCCTATACTAACATCTAATCTATCCCTAAGCGTATGCACAATATACAACATTACAGTATATCACAAGTTTGATAACATTGGTAAACAATGAGGTGCCGCACGTAATATGTGAACAGTGTCCAGGGGAGAGGAAACAAGTGAGACAAGGCAACTGTTAGGTGGATTCATAACTGGCTTAGTGATCTGACCCAAAGAGTCGTCGTAATTGGCTGCACATCCAGTTGGAAGAATGTCTCAAGTGGGGTACCACAGGGCTCTGTCCTGGGCCCTGTATTGTTCAACATCTTTATTAATGATTTAGATGAAGGAATTTAGGGTAAACTGGTTAAATTTGCTGACAACACAGGGCTAGGAGGGATAGCTAATACTAGAGAAGAGAGAGAGGATTCAAAAAGATATAAATAAACTGGCGAGTAAGCAGCAACTAACAGAATGGTTTTTAACAGGGAAAAATGCAAAGTACTACATCAGGGCAATAAAAATGTCAGAGGCTTCCCAGTCCACAACTGAAGCTTTGAAGGCAGTGGCGCCAAAAACAGCTGGCGCGGTGCTGTTCCAGAGGGGTCCTACAAACAACGGTCCATCTTCTGGCGGCAGCGGTCGATCTCCGGCACCTTCCGCTGAACCCCTAGTCCATAAGTTGCTGCGGCCAAAGTAAACAGGGTCGCAGCACTGACAGAGCCCAGCGTGGACTGGCAAGTGTCAACTGGCAAGGTAGGCCGCAAATGTCTGTTCACTACTTGACTTTCTCTATGTGGTACATCTGCTGTACTCACAGGCACGGTGCGCACGTGTCTGTCCCTGAGCAGCTGCTGTCACCTGAATAGCTGCTCTGCACGGCTCTACTCGGTTTGAGCTGCTCTGCGCATCCAAAGATACATCAAAGGTCATGAAGGGGTTAAATTCCCTCACTTTTGGGGAGCAGGAGGAAACTAGAGTGCCCAGAGGAATTAAAAGTATGTAGAGAACATGCAATTTCCGTGTAGATGGCTTCCCTCCTTGATATTTGAACCCAGGACAACAGCACATTGTCGGCAGGCCAAGTGGTTGCATTGGGGTCCAAGACCCAGAGGTGAGCTATGCCATTCTCGGGCATTCAAACTTCAAAAGTATATTTGTCCACGGGATACAGCTGAAGAAATTGCTGGAGCAGACAACAGTCAGTTTCTTGTGCCACCATTCAGCCTGTATGTCTGAGTTCTGACAGTTCGACCATGATGGTATATCGAAATCGCGGCTGCTTTAGAGCGCTTCAGTCTGTTCACAGCGTAGCCTGGAGCACAGCATTGTGCTCCCATGATTAGGTGAATATTTTTTTCTTAGGCTACTTTCAGACTTGCGTTACCAAGAGCAGCGCAGGACTGTCGCTTGCTCCGCCCCCCGGCCGTGTCCCCTCCGGTCAGCTCCTCCTAGGGGCGCATGACGCTGCATGGGACCTGCGTTCCCTATATTTAGCATTGGGTACGCAGGCCGTGCGCTGGTGCGCTTTTTCCATCGCATGTGCCGACGTGCGCCAAACACACTCTGTTGCATTTTGGTGTGCTCGGCGCAGTGCCAAAAGGGCACATGCACCGGCAAAAGCGCACCAGCACATGGCCTGCATTCCCAACGCTAAATATAGGGGACGCAGGTCGCATGCAGCGTCATGCGCCCCTAGGAGGAGCTGACCGGAAAGGGCGCGGCCGGGGCGGAGCTTAGCAGCGGCCCTGCACTGCGCTTGGTAAAGCAAGTCTGAAAGTAGCATTACTGTGTCAGTGCATTTTCTGTAACAGGAGGAGTGACACCATATATATTGGGGAGTAGTGTGGGGGAATTATACTGCATTTGGGGCACAGGTGGGGGATTGTGCTGTAGTGGGGGCATAGTTGGTGTATCATACTCTATTGGGGCACAGTGGGGGAATCATATCGTATATATTGGCACAGATGGTGCATCAGACTGTATCGGGGGGAACAGTGACAGCATCATACTATAATAGGAGGCCCTATTGGGGAATCCAACTGTAATGGGGTACCATGGAAGTGTCATAATGCTTTGGGAGGCATCATACTGTGTGGACACCATGAAAGGGATATTCTAGTGGGTGAAGACATTTATTGGGATCAATTAGGATTGGTTATTTTGTGGTGCCATGACCCTGCAGAATCCTTTTTTTTGGGAGGTGGAAGTTGAGGGCCATAATTTTCCCTGCTAACCCCAGAGCTACCTTGCTTCCACTTCTTTACATTGCAGCTTTGCTTTTTCATATTGACTGTTATACAGTATATCAGCCAAACCACGCACACATAGTACATGTCCAACGGAGGGCAACCCGCCTCAAATATATTGATGTAAATGAGAGAAATATTGAGGCTTTTCTTCAAGTATGTAAACTTTTCTGCACAATTATAAGCCACAGTGATAGTAGTTTTCTTTCTTCTCAGACCCACAAACCTGAATATAAAATTGATGGTGTGGTTCTAGGCAGCCAATCTATTTTTTCCTTGTGCAATTACAGCCATAAATCATCCTCTTCTCATTTGCACCACTTCTTTTGCATTAGGCTCAGTTTATTTCATTATTAAAATCAAATTTGAAATGTATTTTTGTAATTATTCCCAGCAATCATCTGAGCAATAATACATCGATAATGATAACGCTTCATCACAGATTCTCAGGTAGAGTAGAGGGAGCAGAAGTTTTATGCACGAATTGTGATTTGGCCTAACCTTGTCCTTGTGTTCTGTCTGGAGCAGTAATTTGTATTTGTATTTCATGCCTCATCTTTCACAAACCCACAGATTTGATTCTGTGTCACAATTTACATTTGCAGATACATTGTGATTGTCCTCAGTGTCAAGGTTAACACTGTGCAATCTGCATTATTCTTGTGCATAAATACAATACCTACATACCTAGGATGCTTGGTGGAGGAGCGCTGGCACTTACTTGATGCTACAATCTCATTGTATAGCATGGCTGATAAATATAAAGTTAGTTTTGCTGCTGGTAAAGGGCATTTAAAGGAAAACGGTCAGGTTAATTTTACTGCTGAAACTAGTGATGTAGCTGCATAGGGGCGAGTGTCGATGTATTCATAGGGCCCTATTCCTTACACTATGTAACATGAATTTTGTTCCCATGGATTAAATGTAATTTCTTAATTGGTTATATCTAGTGATGAGCGAGTATACTCGTTGCTTTGGTGTCCTCCGAGTATTTTGGCGTGCTCGGAGATTTAGGCTGTGTGCACACGCTGCGGATTAGGTGCGGATTCATCTGCGCGGATTTTGTAAAATCCGCAGGTGAAACCGCAGGTCAAAATACCTGCGATTTTACCTGCGGATTGCTCTGCAGTTTTGCCCTGCGTTTTTTCATCTCCTCAATGGAGGAGATGGCAAACCGCAGGAGAATCCGCAGAAAGAATTGACATGTCAATTCTTTCTGCGGATTGAAAACCGCAGATAATCCGCGCAGAAAATTCCGCACCGTCTGCACTGCGGTTTTTGATTCCCATAGGGAATCATGGTACTGTACACCGCAGCAAAAACTGCTGCGGGTCCGCAGCGGCCAAAACCGCTGCGGAACCGCAGCAAAATCCGCAGCGTGTGCACACAGCCTTAGTTTTCGTCTCTCAGCTGCATGATTTGTGACTGCTAGACAGCCTATATATATGTGTGGAATGCCTGTTTGTTAGGGAATTCCCACATGTATTCAGCCTGTCTACAAGTCACAAATCATGCAGCTGAGATGACGAAAACTAAATCTCCGAGCACACCAAAATACTCGGACACCCGAGCATGCTCAGGAAAACCCGAGCAACGAGTATACTCACTCATCACTAGTTATATCCTAAAAGCATGGAAAAAAGTATTAGCCTGCAAAAATATTGATTTTGCGGACAGGACATCAAAAAGTGGAAACTGGAATACTTTCTTTAATTACAAATGTTTGGGTTTAAGTCCATAATAAAAAGAAAATACAATATATTTCAAACCAATAATATATTTTAATCAAAATGCTACAAACTTATGAAAAGGAAAAGGATGAAAGCTTTGATTGGAGTGCTTCTTCAAAGACAAAAAATAAAGCGCATTTTTGATCTTGGGCAAAATTCATGAACCGCTAATGTGATGGCACGGGCAAAAATGATATTGAATACCACAAGACAAAAAAAAAAACCCAAAACCCGTAAATGATGAATCGGGTCCATCGACAAACAATGACAATCGATACACATGTTCAAGTAATTTCTAAGTTTGATTTCTCAGCGCTGCCACATTAGATTATTAATAAACCGGTATCATTTTTATCATTGCACTAGGATCTATATAGCCGTAACACTAGTTTAGTAAAATCATCCTGACATGTTTCAGAATTCTCATTTAAGAAAGCCAGAATAGTTTTACAAAATGCGAGAATTCAGAGACTCTAAGATTTACAAAGTGTGAAAACTCTTAGGCAGAGAATTCTGACTTTTTTTTTAAGTTTAACATTTTACTTTGGCAAAGATATAGTAAAAGGTAATGAAAACTGTAGGTCATATACAGAGCTTAGTTTGGGCCAGTATGAGGGGATTGGTAAAAGAGATGTAAGGAAGATTGAGAACGTTATTAAGTTAATGTAACGACTTAAGAGTTGCAGTCTCTGGGTGATTGGTAGGAAATCAATAGACAGACTGGCAGAGGAAGGCACGGAATCTGCCAGGCAGTTAAATACATATTTACTTTGGAAGTCATAGATGTGTCTTGTATTATTTTATTTATCTACACAGAGGTGTAAACAGCACACTTGTCTTCCTCGTCTTCGCGTAATTTTGACAAACATCAGCTTGTCAGAATAAATTGATTTTATATTCCTTCAGTGTTGTAAAGGTCATATCCGTGTTCTGCCTCAATCTTAAAAATCCTTAAGAGATTGCAAGTATAAAAGGAAGAGCGGAGCTCCTCTAAAATCTATTTTATTCTTAAGGGTCTTTCATTTTACTCATCAAAGAATTAATGACTTTTCTGCTGCAAAAACACCACTGAGTGCACTTTAAGATATGAAAGGTGACTGACTGTAGCAGTGGATATAAGGGTCAGTTTTATTTCTTGGTATTATAAATGATTGTTTTAATATTAAAAGGAAAGAATTATGTAAAAATAATTATGAAAATCACAATATTTTAAGGGTAACTGTGTTTTCAAGAAACTTTTCAGAATAAACTGTCCTATGTGTGTACATTAAGAGTAACACCGTGTGTGTGGCCATTGTATGACTTGTTTCCTGCTTTTTTACCAGTTTTCCCCTCTGCAGGCTCTTAATTTGCAATTTTGTGGGAGCTGATGGGAAGAGGCAAGCTTCTATCATCTCACCAATACGCATTTTGCCAGCACTTTTGCATGAAAAACTGTTAGCGCTTTCTTCATTGTTGAATGGAGTTCTATTAAAAACAACAGTAAAAACATAAGCCACAGAAATTATCGAAAAATGCCATTGAAAAATGTTGAAACAGTTCTCAGGAAAGTCCAAACAAAACTAGCAAAAGATGTTTCAGGAAAAAAAAAACAACAGCTTTTCCTGAAGCATCTTTCTCCAAAAAAACACGATGGGTTCACCTGCCTGAAAAAGACATCGTCTTTCACATATTCTTAATAGTTTTTGCTATTTTAATTTCTGGTATCTTTTTCTGATTCAGGGATTTGCTTCGGTGAAGTTTATAAAATTGATTTCTATTTGAGAAAAAACAGTTCCAGTAAATTAAATATCAATAGAAATAAAATAATTAAATTGATAATTTATAAAAAGTAAATAAATGACCAGTTGAGTTTTTATTGTTAATTGAACGCCTATAGTTGTTGACAACAAATTAGAAAGGCACTTGTAGAACAGACAATACTATGGAGTTTACTGATCACATTAATCAAGATTTTTTTTCAAGGTCTGCATATAGTTCGTTTTAATATACAGTTAAGACATATAAAGAAAATACATAATAATATATCTGCAACTTCTGGCTATTTTTTTCTTTTTGATAAAACATGGTTCCTATGTCTTTGCCAAGATCTGTTTTCCTTTTGTAAAATATTTTTGAATAAAGGCTACAAATATACTTAAAGGTGTATTCCCATCTCCAAGATCCTATCCCAATATGTAGTAGGTGTAATAATATTAGAAAATACCTCTAATTAGAAATGTAGTGTAGTTCTTCTGATTTGCTATGTTGCTTAACCAATTGCAGTAGATTAGGTTTCCATGGTTATGACCACTCATATAGTGACAGATAGTTTTTAGTGGTTGTAACCATGGATCTTGGAGATGGGAACCTGTCAGCAGTTTTGGCCGATAGTTGATACGGCCACTGCCTTTCAGAGCTTATCTACAGCATTCTATACTGCTGTAGATAAGCCTCCGACCTGAAAGATGAGAAAAATAAGTTTTATTATACTCACCCGGGGGGGCAGTCCAGTCCAAAGGGTGTTGCTGGTCCGAGTCCGGTGCCTCCCATCTTCTTGCGATGCCGCCTTCCTGCTTGCTCCATGGCTCCCTGGCATCATGCTCCTGAGCAGGCGTATTTATCTGCCCTGTTAAGGGCAGACCAAAGTAGTGCTGTGCGCAGATGCCCGGAAAGGTTAGAGAGGCCCAGCGCCTGCGCACTGCAGTACTTTGCTCTGCTCTCAACAGGGCAGAGAAGTGCACCTGCGCAAGAGCGCGATACCCGGGAGCCATGATGAAAGCAGGAGGGCGGCGTTGCAAGAAGATGGGAGGTGCCAGACCCGGACCTGCAACACCTATCAGACCGGACCGCCCCCGGGTGAGTATAATAACTTATTTTTCTTCACTTGCAGGTCAGATCAAGGGCTTATCTACAGTATTATAGAATGCTGTAGAAAAGCGCTGAAAGGCAGTGGCCGTATCTTATATCAGAAAAAACTGCTGACAGGTTCCCTTTAATTGCTGCCATTTTAATCTATTTCCTCCACTGGTAATATGTATGGTCTCTTATACAAAACTGATTAAAGTAAGAAGTAAGATATCACAGTAAATGTAAGATGCCAACATCTGCTTGTTCTTATCTGGATTTCATGGCTATTTAATATCAAAGTCTCGGTTGGTTGTACTTAGCAGATAAGGTTTTATACTGCACTGAACAAATACATAACATAGATAATTCTGTATTTATTGGAAGTTCACATGTAAATGTTATATTTTCAGCTCCATTTTTAGTAATTTAATAAAGAAATAAAATATAAATGTGTGAATCAGTAAAAATGGGTGATTAAAATGACATTCCAACTAAAACTCACTCTGCCATATTCATCATGAGAAGCTTCAGGATATATAGTAATAAAATAAATTATGCTGCAATATATTATGTAATGATAACAGTGTTGAATGGTGCTCTGAATAGTTGTCACTTCTTTATTTAAACAAAGAGATAGTTTGCATAATTATCATTGCTCCATAATTTAAAGGGAATGTGCTATAAGAAAATTATCTTTTTTTTTATTGGATATTATAATCTGTAATATCATAAATATTGCAAATTTCACATTGGCTACCGGGGCTATTTTAAACTCATAGTTACTGTCTATAGGAGAGTTTTTAGCCGCTTAAATATATTAACAGGCAAAATTACAATTATCATTAGTAACACTACGTTCACAATAAATTATTTCATAGCAGACCTTGATTCCCTTAAATTTAAAATGACCTGTGCACCCACTCATTTGGTGTTTTAATATAAAATATATGGTCTGAGTCAGTTTATTGCTGCTAATGTACATGTTGATTTCTTGTCAGAATTTTAAGAATTTAGAAAAGCCCCGTGACGGATCGCACAGGGGAAGGAGGTGTCAATTTTGCTCACCTCGGGGGAGGGGAGAGAAGGACCCAGCAAGGATCGTCTCTCTGGTGCCACCACTTGCCCCAGGTCAGTCAGGAAACTGCACCGAGGGCAAATAGTCGCTCGTACCGATAAGGCTTCCCTTATCGGTACGAGTTATTGAGGCGCTCCCAGTGAGGGGGGTATGCATCACTAGACCAGGCTGGGAATATATATAAACCTCCCAGCCATCACTGCCAGAGTTCCTCACTAACAGTATGGTATGCTGCCACCAGTTCATCGTTCAACATAAGTCCCGTCCGACAACAGGCTTTTATCAGGTCAGAAACCAACCCGGGTAGCGTACAATTGACCAACTGAGTGTGCGGACATGGGGATTCATAAAAGAGCAGCCCAAGATTAATTTTATATTTAATCACTGAAAATATGCACTAGAAATATACAGGTATATATTTACAAGAAGAATATACAGGTATACAATCAGGAGTGTAGTACAAGGATAGGGTATAGATAGGTTGCAATTACCATGTTATGTAGCATGTGACCACAGGGAGGCACTGATGGATTACAGGTCCAAATCTTAGTTATGTTGTTTTCCTGGCTGCATCAACTAGCATATCCTCCTGCCAGTAGAAAAAACTCAGTCCAAAATGGGGGTCTGCCTTATATCTCCTGGGCTGCTCCCTCCCACACTCTGCGCCCACCCCTGGGTTTGTGCAGCTTCTCTCTTCCCACATCGGAGAGTATGATTTTCTGCCTAGAACTGTGGAGGCTCATAAATTTCTGTCCAAAGCTTTGAATGAAATGGCAGTGATGCCACTGGATTCTGCTGGATTTTATCTGCGCATAGAGACTAAATGTGCCTAACGTATATAATTCCTGGTGGCTAAGCTTTCTAACTCCATAACACAGGGTTCTGGAGGTGGTTAAATGGTATGAGCATGTGGGGGAAGGAATGCTGATTCCGATTATTTGCTCGGCTAGTCTCAGAGATATTGCATTCTGTTATTATAGGTCATTTTCCAGATTCAATACCTCAGATCCTTGCTGTGACCTGTAGTGTGTTAGTTAGATAAAAGAAATCTAGTTTGGCTGTAGCTGCACTAGAACTCAAACTCTTGTGCTAATTGCTGGTCGCCTGAGCTTCAAAGAGCTTGTTCTTGCATTTTTAATTAAAGAAAAACATTGCATTACTTTTTATGGCCTGGGGGAACGCCTCGGTGGGGGCACATTCCATGAGGGAGATCTCCATCGTCCCTCACAAGCCCTATTGGCTAGATAGAGAATTACCAAATTTCTATATTCTTTATAAAGATTGTCAATTGAAAAACACATAACATATAAAAAGTACATTTAACATACAAACCAAATATAAATAGTAGATCATTTTATGATCACAAATTAATTTAAAAAAACATTAAAAGGTATCTGTACATGATTTTATGTGATTATTTGGTCTCTTTGTCCTTTAGTCCATACATGATTGCAGAACTTGAAATTCCTGGGCCTCAATTTGCAAAACCTATTACAGGACCCCCAAATATTTTGTGTCCTTTTTCAATAATCTTGTCTTGTTATTGGCTAGGGTGGTAAGGGTGTGATTACTAAATCTGCACCCTTTTAGATACATAAAACTGTAAAAGACAGTCACAAAAGATGTAACCTCAACTGCCTTAGTCTCTATTCATGCCATATTTGTTAGGGTCGGCGGAACGCACCAGATATAAATAATAGGGGGTGCGTTCGCCGCCCGGGGTCCACCGTGCGGTAGGTGACAAGACCGCTGCTGAGTAATGGCGAATGCACCAAAAGGTGAAGTACTGCGCTCGGGTTAACGTCACCCGAACACTAAGAGCGGCTCTGTTCACACACAGAGTCGCTAACACAAAAGACTTATGAGGACGCTGGCCCTGTTCACTTCACAGGCTAACCAGCGAGTGACATTGCAAACGCAGACGCCAAGGACGCTGCTACTGCAGCGCGGCAATTACTATGGCCGCTGAACGACGGCGCCGGAATGACCGAGCACCGTCGGACGCTAGTGTGCAGTGCAGGAGGCACAGTGGCGTGTAGCTTGCCACAATCTGGAGCTGACTACCCAACAATCTGTCACCATTCGTAATAACCGAGGGAAGGGGTTTCAAATAAGTCAGCCACCAGTCCATGCATCCATCACCATACACACACAGCATAATATGCTACACTAGCGCATGGCCGAGCCGCCATGCGGGCTTTTTATAGCCATGCGCTTCCGGGACCTTCCAGTACTATATGAAGGACCAATCAGATCCGACATAGGACCTGCACATGTGATCCCTGCTCTCCACTGAGAAGACAAGTTGCGGGCATGCCCAGTAGCACGGCACGAGGACTTAGCCTCCGGAGCAGTTCCCTGCAAAGCAGGTTGCGCCACCATTGCTGCACCAGAGATGGCAGCAACATCCAGGCTCACAGAACAAGTCTGAGGGAAATGCCTGGTTCGCCGAGAATGCTGAGCAGGAGTCCGAGCGGTCGGAGGAGAATGGGAGACCGCAGGATGTCTGGCTCTGGATTCCCGCTGTGCAGTGCCAGGAATCCGATGCCTAACATTACCCCCCTCCTATGGCCCCCTCCCCTCTGAGCACCACCGCGCTCAGGAGCGGTGCGTGAATGTTTTCCACCGGCTCCCAGGTCCGAGCCTCGGGACCATGACCCTTCCAGTCCACCAAATAAAATTTTTTGCCACGGACAAACCTGCGCCCCACGATGGCGTTAACCTCAAACTCGTCAGACGATAAGTCTGATGATCCGGCAGATGGCTCGGAAAACCGGGCCATGTGAACTGGTTTGAGGAGGGACACATGGAACACGTCCGAGATGGCCAAATGTGGAGGAAGAGCCAGGCGGTAGACCACCGAGCTAAGTCGCTCAAGGACCTTAAATGGTCCAATGTATCGTGGCGCGAACTTGGGCGACTCAACCCGCAGTTTAATGTTTCGGGTGGAGAGCCATACCATGTCGCCAGGGGAGAAGCTTGGAGCCGGACGCCGGTGTGCGTCAGCGGAGATCCTCATTCTCTCCTTGGAGGCTCGGATAGCATCCTGGGTGCGATCCCAAATGTCACGTGCCTCCACCGCCCAGTCTGCCACCCTGGAGTCGGTGGAAGACACGGGCATGGGCACAGGGACGCGCGGATGCTGACCGTAATTTAGGAGGAATGGGGTTTGACCGGTGGAGTCGGCCACAGCATTGTTCAACGCGAACTCTGCCCACGGCAGCAAGGATGCCCAGTCGTCCTGTCTGGCCGAGACAAAATGTCGAAGATATTTTATCAGGGTCTGGTTGGCTCTCTCTACCAACCCATTCGTCTCGGGATGATAGGCCGAGGAGAGATTCAGCTCAATGCTGAGTAGAGAACAGAGCTCTCTCCAAAAACGGGACAAAAACTGAGGGCCACGGTCACTGACAATCTTGTCCGGCATGCCGTGCAGGCGGAAAACATGCTTGATGAACAAGACTGCCAGGCCCCGCGCTGAAGGTAACCGGGAGAGAGGTACCAAGTGCACCATCTTAGAGAAATGGTCGGTGACAACCCAAATGACCGTGCTGCCGCTGGACTTGGGTAGCCCCACCACAAAGTCCATACCGACCATCTCCCAGGGCCTGTCTGCTATCGGCAGAGGAAAAAGAAGCCCAGCGGGCCACTGCCGAGAGGACCTATTCCGGGCGCAAGAGACGCACGCCTCAATATAGTCCTTGACGTCACGGGCCATATGTGGCCACCAGTACGTCCTCGCCAAAAGCTCAGAGGTCCGTTTTGTCCCAAAGTGTCCACCCACTCTGGACGAATGGGCCCAAGAGAGGACCTCCGGTCGCAGATGGGCAGGGACAAATGTCTTGCCCGGAGGTACTGACTCAAGGGCAACCGGAGCCACAGTCCTCAGGCTCTCAGATGGGACGATCAGCCGAGGCTCCTCCTCCTCTTCCTCCGATGAAACCACGGAGCGGGAGAGAGCATCGGCCCGGACGTTCTTCTCCCCGGAGAGAAAGTGGAGGGTGAAATGGAACCGGGAAAAGAACAAAGACCATCTGGCCTGGCGAGAGTTTAGCCGCTGGGCTGTTTGTAAATATACCAAGTTTTTGTGGTCGGTGAACACCTGGAAAGGGTGGCGAGCCCCCTCCAGGAGGTGTCTCCACTCCGAGAAGGCCAACTTCATCGCTAGCAACTCCCTGTCCCCGATGGCATAATTCCTCTCCGCCGGTGTGAAGGTCTTGGAGAAAAAGAAGCATGGATGCTTCCGACCTTGCATGTCCTTCTGGAACAGGACCGCTCCAGCACCGACGGAAGAGGCATCCACTTCCAGAATGAAGGGCTTGTCTACATCGGGGCGATGTAGAATGGGAGCACTAGCGAAATGGGACTTAATGGTGGAGAAGGCCTTGGAGACCGGTTCTGACCACAACTTGGGATTTGCACCCTTCTTGGTGAGGGCTACCAAGGGTGCTACCAAAGTCGAGAAGTGGGGAATGAATTGGCGATAATAGTTTATGAACCCCATAAAGCGCTGCACCGCTTTGAGAGAATGAGGTTCCTGCCAATCCATCACCGCCTGTAGCTTGGCAGGATCCATGGCCAATCCCTGGGCGGAGATGATATAGCCCAGGAAAGGCAAGGACTCCTGCTCAAACACACACTTCTCCAACTTGGCATAGAGGGAGTTCGCCCGCAGGCGATCGAAGACTTTGCAAACCTCTCTCCGGTGGGAGTCAATATCTGGAGAGTAGATGAGAATATCATCCAGATAGACTACAACCGAGGTGGTAAGCATATCCCGGAAGATATCGTTTACAAAGTCTTGGAAGACGGCCGGGGCATTGCAGAGGCCGAAGGGCATCACCAGGTATTCATAGTGCCCGTCTCTGGTGTTAAATGCCGTCTTCCATTCATCCCCATCACGGATGCGAATCATGTTGTAAGCCCCCCGCAGGTCAAGTTTGGTAAATACCCTCGCTCCTCGTAGCCTATCAAACAGTTCTGATATCAGGGGCAGTGGATACTTATTCTTAACGGTGATGGCGTTAAGACCCCTGTAATCAATGCAAGGACGTAGTTCCCCACTCTTCTTCTGGACGAAGAAGAATCCCGCCCCCGCTGGTGACACTGACTTCCTAATGAATCCTCTTGCCAGATTCTCCCTGATATATTGAGACATGACCTCAGTCTCTGGGAGAGATAGGGGATAGACTCGACCCCGAGGTGGCTCAGCACCAGGCAAGAGGTCAATAGGACAGTCATAGGAGCGATGCGGTGGAAGGGTCTCCGCCGCCTTTTTGGAGAACACGTCTGCATACTGTCGATAGTGTTTGGGGAGCGAGGAGAGATCAGCGGGAACCTCGGTGGAGGCAACCTGAACGCACTCCCTCAGACATCTACCCTCACATGATTTACTCCACCCAATAATCCTCCCTGAGGACTACTCTATATGGGGGGAGTGATACCGCAGCCAGGGAACCCCTAGAAGTACTTGGTCAATACCCTCGGGCATGACGAGGAGGGATATCGTCTCCTGATGAGACTGGGCCACTGAGAGTACTAAGGGAACGGTCTGGTGAGTTATCTGTGAGGGTAGGGTAGTGCCGTTCACCACTCTGACGGTGACTGGTGTAGACATCATAACCAGGGGTATAGCGTGCCGTTGGGCGAAGGCTGACGACATAAAATTGCCCTCTGCCCCGGAATCCACGCAAACCTCCACCGCCAGAGTGGAAGAATCAAACCCAAGAGTCCCCTTAAAGGACAGCTTGGAGGAAAACGTCGCTGACTCTAGTGCGCCGCCTCCTACGGCCACTAGGCGCGAGCGTTCTCCCTGCTGCTGTGGGCACCGGTTGGCACGGTGACCGGACTGCCGACAAATATGACAGCTCACAGGAGCTCGAGCGGACCGGAGCCTAGATCCCTCACGGGAAGCCCCCTGACGCTCGGACGCCCGATCGGAAGATTCCAGAGGTCTAGAAAAACAAGGTGCCAACCTAAACCTCTGCCTACACTGGTCCCGCTCCAACCTTCGCTCGGTAAAGCGAAGATCTATTCGGGTGGAGACAGTGATAAGCTACTCCAGTGTAGCGGGAATCTCCCTGGTGGCCAGAGCGTCCTTCACATGGCCAGCCAAACCTCTCCAGAATGCCGGAATGAGGACCTTATCTGGCCACTCTCATTCTGAGGCCAGCGTCCGGAACTGGATGGCGAAGTTACTGACCATGGACGAGCCCTGTGATAATGCCAGCAGCCGGAGCGCGGTGTCAAGGGTGACTCGTGGTCCCAGGAAGACCTGTTTCAGCGTGTCTAAGAACCGCGAGACACACTGCACCACATGATCACCACGCTCCCACAGCGGTGTGGCCCACTCCAAAGCCCTGCCCGACAGAAGGGAAATGATAAATCCCACTTTAGCCCGCTCAGAGGGGAATCGGGCGGCCAGCAGCTCCAACTGTATAGAGCACTGGCTTACGAAACCCCTACAAGCAGCACTATCACCCGAGAACTTTTCGGGCAGCGGGAGGTGGGACAAAGTCGGGACAGGGATGGCTGTGGTCACACGGGAGGCAGCCTCTGTGGCTGCCTGAACAGCGACTGCAGTAACATCCGCAGCTGAGGCTGAACGCTCAAGAGCCGCCAACCTGCCCTGCAGCTGCCGGATGTACTGCAGCAGTCGCTGTTCATCCACCATTACTAGCCAGACCCTGGCGCTAGTGTAATGTTAGGGTCGGCGGAACGCACCAGATATAAATAGGGGGTGCGTTCGCCGCCCGGGGTCCACCGTGCGGTAGGTGACAAGACCGCTGCTGAGTAATGGCGAATGCACCAAAAGGTGAAGTACTGTGCTCGGGTTAACGTCACCCGAACGCTAAGAGTGGCTCTGTTCACACACAGAGTCGCTAACACAAAAGACTTATGAGGACACTGGCCCTGTTCACTTCACAGGCTAACCAGCGAGTGACGTTGCAAACGCAGACGCCAAGGACGCTGCTACTGCAGCGCAGCAATTACTATGGCCGCTGAACGACGGCGTCGGAATGACCGAGCACCGTCGGACGCTAGTGTGCAGTGCAGGAGGCACAGTGGCGTGTAGCTTGCCACAATCTGGAGCTGACTACCCAACAATCTGTCACCATTCGTAATAACCGAGGGAAGGGGTTTCAAATAAGTCAGCCACCAGTCCATGCATCCATCACCATACACACACAGCATAATATGCTACACTAGCGCATGGCCGAGCCGCCATGCGGGCTTTTTATAGCCATGCGCTTCCGGGACCTTCCAGTACTATAGGAAGGACCAATCAGATCCGACATAGGACCTGCACATGTGACCCCTGCTCTCCACTGAGAAGACAAGTTGCGGGCATGCCCAGTAGCACGGCACGAGGACTTAGCCTCCGGAGCAGTTCCCTGCAAAGCAGGTTGCGCCACCATTGCTGCACCAGAGATGGCAGCAACATCCAGGCTCACAGAACAAATCTGAGGGAAATGCCTGGTTCGACGAGAATGCTGAGCAGGAGTCCGAGCGGTCGGAGGAGAATGGGAGACCGCAGGATGTCTGCCTCTGGATTCCCACTGTGCAGTGCCAGGAATCCGACGCCTAACAATATTGTCATGTGTCTGGTTCGAATCCTTGAGTGTAATGCTGCTGCAATGCAGTATAGCACAACCTCCACCAGGGGTGCTGGTGAGGGAAGAGAGGTTGCACACACAGCTCAGCAGCAGCTCAGGCACCAACAGGTGGCGAAAGAGTGGTCAGGCGGGCCGAGTCCGAAACAGTCAGGAAAAACAGGACCAGAGGTAAAAGCAATACACATGGTCAAATACAAGCCAGAAGTCAGAGCCGGACGGGAGCATAGATAACAGTGACATATGACAGTCAAACAGGTCAGAAGACGAGCAGGGTCACATACCAAGGGGTTCCAGTACAGGAAGCAAACATTAAGACAAGCGGAGTGGCAGGAAAGGGAAGTCACAGGATCAGAGTAAATGGGCAGAGGACAAAACACGGTATCAAGGGGTCAGCTGCCAAAGCCTGGGAGCATGAACTATCACTGACATTGGTCTGCAGGCCATAGCAGACTGAAATAGCCACACAGAACCAAAAATGAGGTAGAGAAGGTTGAACTATGCATGACCAGACTGGGGTGAAAATAACAAGAAGCAAACCCTGACCTGAAACATGACAGTACCACTCTCTCAATTGGGGCCACCAGACCCCCAGGTTTACCTGGATAATGAGCGTGAAAGGCCCAGACAAACCGACCACATGGACCGAACGCAGGACCATAACCCTTCCAATGGACCAAATACTGAAAAGAACGGTGGAGCATACGAGAATCCACAACCTGTTCCACCTCATACTTGGTCTGCCCATCCACCACAACAGGTGGCGGGTGCGAGGGAGACTCACCTGTGGATGTCACATATGACTTCAGAAGCGCCTTATGGAACACATTGGGGATCCGCAGCGATGAAGGCAATCGCAGGCGAAAGGCCACAGGAATAACCACCTCTATAATTTCATAAGGACCAAAAAACTTAGGACCCAACTTAGCAGAAGGAATCCTCAACCTTATAGTCTTGGTGGACAACCATACCTTATCCCCAACTTGGAAAGCCAGCCCCACCGAACGTCGTTTATCTGCAAAAAATGTATACTTGCCCTGAGCCTCCCCAATGTTTTTTCTGAACCTCCCTCCAGATCTCCCCCAACCGCAGAAAGGCCGAATCAGCCCCTGGACACCCCGAATCCAGCTGGGAAAACTAACCAAAGTGAGAGTGAAACCCATAGTTGCAAAAGAACGGGGAAGTACTAGTGGACTGATTGACACGATTATTAGAAGCAAATCTGCCATGGGCACCGAAGAGCACCAATCATCCTCTCTAGATGTGGCAAGACACCCCAATATCTGTTCCAAAGACTGATTGGTCCTTTCAGTCTGATCATTGGTCTCGGGATGATAGGCCGATGAAAAGGTTAGACTGATACCCAGCGTTTTACAAAAGGACCTCCTGAATTTCGACACAAATTGCACCCGTCTATCAGACACCACACTGACAGGCACACCATGCAATTAGATCACATGCTCAATGAATAGTTTTGATAGAGTCTCAGCAATAGGAAAACCTGCCAATGGTACAAAATGTGCCTGTTTACTGAACCTATCTGTTAGGCGTCGGATTCCTGCAGCGACACAACAGGAATCCAGAGCCTCACATGCTGCTCTGCAGCAAGCCATTCCTGAGACTAAGTCCCTCTGCCGCTCCACTGAGCATGCTCATGAGACGATCTCCCATTGGAGGTTGGGAGTCACATGCTCAGGTCCTTCCCCAGATTTGATTGGTCCATCTCAGAGATCTGGAAGGCCATGCGCTGGTATAAACTTTACTTGCTAGATGTGTGAATGGTGATGGATGTATGATTCTGGTGACTGACTTATTATGATTACCCTCCCTCTGATATTACGCATGTGGATAGGGAACTAGAGACAATGTCAGCGCCAGTCAGTGGCAAGCCATAGGCCACTGTGCATACCGCAACTCTACACTAGCGTTCGATTGTGTCACGTCTCACGGCACTATTGTATAGCGACTGTGTTTGCCGCCGCGCTGCAGTCAGCAGCACTTACCGGTGTCCGCGGTAGCGACGCTGCACGCATGGTAGGTCTAGACAGACACCGACCTCAGCATTGGGCCCGTGTCCTGTGACCGGATACTGTGCGTGCAATTTCGCTGAGACCTGTGAGTCTAACAGGCTCGGCGTTTATGTTTATGTTACAGCACCTCTGTGAGCTAACAGAGTCCGCTCAGCGCACATCGGATGGCGTTTAACCCGTGCGCGTTATACCGCCATATAGCGCGTCTGCCATTATTCAGCAGCAGTGTTAACACCTTCTGCACAGTGGACCCCGAGTGGCGAACGCACTTTATTATTTATTTAGTGCGTTCCGCCGTTCCTAACACTATCAACAACTACCCAGATCATGGTTTTGCCATTAGAGGGGGGAAAATTGGTGATAAAATCCATGGACAGATGAGTCCACGGTCTGTCTGGAATTGGCAGTGGCACCAATTCCCTGGCCGGCCATTTATGGGAGGTTTTAGCGCAGACACAATTTTCACAGGAGGACACAAACCCAGTGATGTCAGAAGCCAACGAGGGCCACCAAAACAGCCTAGCGATGGCTTTACACGTGGCCAAGATTCCAGGATGCCCACTCAGAGCCGAGTCTTGGAACTCCCGAAGCACCCTTAACCGATACTGGACAGGCACGGAGAACTTATTATTAGGTACGTATGGAGGAGCAAGAGATTGGGCCTCACAAATCTCCCACTCCAATGCCGAGGAAACCACAGCTACCACCACTCCATGCTGAAGAATAGAGGAAGGAGGTTCAGAAGATGATATTGGATCCAGGCTGCAAGATAAGGCATCAGCCTTCACATTCTTGGACCCCGGTCTGAAAGTGATTGAAAACTGAAATCTGGAAAATAAGTGACCACCTCGCCTGTCTCAGGATTAGACATTTGGCGGACTTGATGTAGGACAGGTTCATGCTGTCATTACGGATCAACAGAACCTGTCCTACATCGAACACGTCCTACATCGATACAATGGACAGCCCCCTCCAAAAAATCCCTCCATTCTTCAAACGCCAATTTATTGGCCAATAACTCCCGGTAACCCACATCATAATTCCTTTCAGCAGAGGAAATTTTTTTAGAAAAGAAGGGCACAGGGTCTCAAGTTAGTTAATTTGGTGGGCCCCTGGGACAACACCACCCCCACTCCCATGTCCGAGGCATCCACCTCCACGATAAATGGTTTAGACAAATCAGGTTGAACCAGCATGGTGGCGGACATGAAACAGTTTTTGTTTTTTAAAATGTCGCCACAGCTGGAACTGACCAATTTTTTAGATCAGCCCCCTTACAAGTTAAATCAGTGAGGGGTTTAACCACCTGGGAAAACCCTTTGATGAATTTTCTATAGTAATTAGCGAAGCCCAGAATATGTTGTATGAAAAAGAACAAAAGGGATGGCACTCACCGTTCTGAAGAAGTGAATTTATTTTCAGATAAAAAGCATGGGCTCGGGAGAGATGTGTGAACTGTGGACAAAGGCCGTTTCACACCAACTGCGCTTCAACGGGTCCAGGACCCATAATTTTATTCAATTCTCGAAAATCGAGGCATGGGTGTAAACCACCATCCTTTTTCTTAACAAAAAAGAACCCCGCCGCCATGGGAGAAACAGATGGCCGAATGTGCGCTTTAAGAAGGCTGCTCGCTCAGGGCCGGAGAGATTGTACTGGCAGGCTTTGGGCAATTTGGCACCAGGAAGAAGATCAACAGCAAAATCGAATGGGTAGTGTGATGGTAGAACCTCAGCCTCCTGAAAGTCTTTCTGGTACTCCGGAATACACTCCAGACTGACAGATAGCTGTTATGAACGGGTAGCAGAGGAGAAAATAAAAAACAACACAAGCTAAGTCTCAGAAAACCAAAGAGGTTGGTAACTATGCAGACTGCAGATCCCTGATTCTAACCACACAACTAGTAGCAGTCGTGGAGCATTCCTACGTTGGTCCTAGACGCCTCATCACAACCGGAGAGCTACATAAGCCTAAAGCAGGAAAAGAGGAAAACTAACTGCCCCAGAGAAGACCCCAAAGGAAAGACAGCCCCCCCACATGTATTGACGGTGAAAAAAGATGAAAACACACACAAAGGCAGGAAAACAGGCTGAGCAAAGGATGGGGCCCGACTAACTAGAAAGGACAAGAAAGGAAAGACACTGTCTGCAGTCTGCCAAAAAACCCTACAAAATGTCCAACACAACTGATAGAAAAATTAACCCTGAAGTCACTAGACTTCTCCCACTATATCAGCACTCTGAGATATTCTGAGACAGAGCATAAAGAGGCCAATCTAACAAGGGACAAAAAAAAGGCAATTTGGCAAATAAGAGTGGAAATTCAGCACAGCCCAGCCGGGCTGGCTGACCACAAAAAAAACTGAAAAGAACGACAAGAGCAAGTGTGAACATTAGCAAAAAAAAAGACTTATCTTGAAAGACTGGAACAGAGCTGAGTCCTAAACCTGAGAGGCAGACTGAATCACCAGCAACAGGATAGGGCATCGGCTGTCTTATATCCAGTCTGATACTCCAGAGATCAAATCATTATCTTCTTCATCAGGTGGCAGCTCACTACCACTTAAACCAACCTCACTACCTCCCGTCACCACCAGAGGGAGAACGGAAGGGGAACGCTCAACTGGGGGAGCAGAAAATGAGATCATAACAGTACCCCCCTTGAGGAGGGGTCACCGAACCCTCATCCATGCCACCAGGCCGATCAGGATGGGCCCGGTGAAAAGCACGAACCAATTTATTGGCATGAATATCAAAGGCAGAGACCCAAGAATTATCCTCCTCGCCATAACCCTTCCATTTGACCAAATACTGGAGTCTCCGTCTAACCAAACGAGAATCCAATATTTTCTCTACCTCATATTCCATATTGCCTTTAACCAACACAGGGTCAGGAGATGCCACCACAGGAACTACTGGCTCAACAAACCTCTTCAACAGTGATTTGTGAAATACGTTATGGATTTTGAACGTAACTGGAAGAGCCAATCGAAAAGAAACAGGATTAAGAATCTCCAAAATCCTATAAGGTCCAATAAATCTTGGCTTAAATTTTGGAGATGCAACCTTTATAGGAATATTCTTAGACGACAACCAAACCATATCACCC